>NC_090256.1:63070769-63162331 GCF_037325665.1 Littorina saxatilis
CTCTGGTATTCTAACCTGATCCTGAGGGCTGTGGCCGCGCCGAGCCATCTGCTCCAGAGCTGTGGAAAATCTGTTTTATTTCTAACGAATAAATCAGCAGTCGCAGGCCAACAACGCTAGCACAGTGAAACCGCCGTCAGCCGTTTTAAGACCCTTATATGTTTGGAGACCTCTTTTTTTTAAGACCCTAGCTTTCTTGATTTTTCTCTTCTAATTTCTGTATATTTGCCTCCCTTTTTAGACTCCTTCCGTTTTTAAACCTACTTTTCTCAACAGCAACTAAAAAGGTCTTGCCATTTCTATTGCCATCTTTGGGACATTCTAAGATAAGTCACAGCATCATGATTTTTCTCGTTCTGTTGTTTCAGTTTGTAAGCCGTTAAGGCCCGTCCAGACACTCCCGGCCGACCCTGTCCACATTTGACTTATGCTCAAAACGGCCCACGTGGGAGCGCCGCAGCGTGCTATGATCGGGAAGCGTTATTTGCAGAAGAATAGCGCGTGTTCTAATTTCTATGACACAGACATAGAACGACGGAAATTTGACCAATCAGAGCAAACCAGAGCGATGACGTCAGCCGCTCGCGGCGCAGCAGTCGAATGCAACTGAACCTTCTTGTCAGGTGACCCGCTTCACTGATACTGCGTTGTGAAAAGAATCGTCGATGTGTGGCCACTTGGCAAATCCCGCGCAACGCACAAAACGGCCTGCGGCGCATAGAGCGTAAAACGGCGGCCAAGTCTGGACAGGGCTTTAGGTCGAGGTTCTTGTGAATGTTTTGTTTTGTCCTGAATTAAACGTTGCAAAAATGTAACTTTTCTTGGGGTTTTCGGATGTTTTTATTCCTAGCTGATTTTCTCAGGGTTTGTTTTTTTCTCGAAATTTCTTCTTCTTCTTCTTCTTCTGCGTTCAGGGGCTGAAACTCCCACGTACATTCGTGTGTTTTTTGCACGAGTGGGATTCTACGTGAATTACCGTTTTTACCCTGCCATTTAGGCAGCCATACGCCGCATTCGGGGGATCGACGTTTCAAATGGAAGGTTCCACGGTACAGGGCCGCTGCTGGCGTTTGGCGCGCAATTTGCATGCAATAAAACCTCCTGCAGCCCGGGAGAGGCGAGAGGCCAAAGCTGGGGCGATTTGCTTTCCTGATTTTTTGCGGTACTCCTAGTTAGCCGAAGCGCCCGAATTCCGCCCTAAGGTGGCTCCGAGGAGCGGCGGCGGTCATTATCTAATAGCGCGGAATGCAAATGAATCATAGAAATGCCGAAGGGACACTGAACGATTTCGTTCTCCCCCAACGCCCAACTGTGTCCCCTCCAAGGTCCCAAGGAGAGAGAGAGAGAGAGAGAGAGAGAGAGAGAGAGAGAGAGAGAGAGAGAGAGAGAGAGAGAGAGAGAGAGAGAGAGAGAGAGAGAGAGAGACAATCGTAACAAGCCATCCTCTGGCCAATAAAAACCAATAGACCGCTGCATGACAACCTCAGCGACATCGATCATGTGGTCAACTGGATAGCACTGACTGTGCATGCATGGGCTGAAACACTTGGCGACAGTCGTGAATGTGTTTTAGACAAGAGCAGTAATTTAGTCACCTTAGTGACCTGAGCAACATCATCTGGTACACCCGACAAAAAAAGTTAGTGACAGTAATGTGTGTTTTTGTGTGTGTTTTGTTGTTGTTTGGTTGTTTTGTGTGTGTGTGTGTGTGTGGGGGGGGGTTATGCGGACGATGGTAGTTATTTTGCTTTAACAAAATGTGATTATGTTAACAGCAGTCATTTTGAGCTCATAGAAATATAGTGAAGCAAATGGGCATGGATTCATTCAAAAGCTTTCAGAACGTGGCCCCAAGAAATACCATTTAATTTTGAAAATTACACGAATGAGTCCAAAATCACAATCAAAACTCAAGAAGACGAAAACACCACTCAAACAAGAATGGTAAGTTTATAAATCTGTTGACCGATAAAACAAAATATTCACCAGAACCTCGTTCTATAGAACTTTAAAGGCACAGTGCAGCTCACAGCCTTCGTTTTGCGTCTTTGTTGCAGCTGAGTGCATTTACAGTTCAAAAATCCTCCTATGGTAGTAAAACAAACCCAAAACTACCCAACGACGACATCTGTGAAGCTCGACAGTTTCTTGTTCACGCGAGTGCATAAATTAACCAAGTTATTACGTGGTGTTTGGTCGGAGTTCGATTCAACTGAGTGATTCCGGCCTCCATTTTGTTTTACACAAACTCATGATGACGTCTGACATAGTTTGCTTAGTGACGTGTCTTTTTGTGCATGATGTGGTGATCTACCTGATCTAAATTTAGATCCAAAAATAGGTCAAGACCAGCCGGGTCCGAGTACGAAATGAATTCGTAAAAAAATCGCAGTTCTTGACTCTTTGGGTGCAAGTCAATGAAACTTGGTAGTTCTTCTAACGGATAGCTGCCTGAGGTATGACTAAAAGCCCCAGGGGCTCCGTGCACCTGGATTTGACAAGTTCAGTACTTTAAAAGTGGGCGAACAAGATACACAACATGCAGTCAAAGAATAATGGTTCAAAGACGAACACTTATTTTCAGTTGAGGACTTTGTCCCTTTCAAGGTGGTGAGAAGCAAAACGTCTGAAAAGGGCTTTCGGAAAAATCTATGCTTGTTATTTTCCTAATTATGTCAGTTATGTCAGGCGATGATGACACTGTAAAACGAATACAAATTAATGTTTTGTTGGATGGATTTTATTCAAATAATGTTTCTATTCACAGGTACAAGCAAACACAAAGCACCAGTAGTAGTAGTAGTAAAATTGATATTAAAAGTCCTACGGTTTTTTTACCATTTAGTTTTTTTGTTTTTTTGCTTTGTTTGCTTAACGCCCAGCCGACCACGAAGGGCCATATCAGGGCGGTGCTGCTTTGACATTTAACGTGCGCCACACACAAGACAGAAGTCGCAGCACAGGCTTCATGTCACTATATAAGCTTCATGCTTGTTTGTGTCCGATTTACGTTGTGTCATGGCGTGATGACACACGCAAAATGATTTTTTTTTAAATAGTTAAACTGCAAGCAAAGATGTGCTTCAATACTGATAAAGGACAATTCTAAACAGAAAACACCACTTTTAGGATCCGTGCTCGATCGTTGTTGTTGTTTTTCTCTCCTGTGTCTGCATGATGTCATGTAACGACAACTCCTGTAGGATCAATTAATCAATAATAATAATACGCAATAATAATAATTATGTTAAACTTTTAAGTCAAACTGTATTTCCGTTTCACTGCAGGGTCGAGTGCAACAGAAAACTGAAGAAGCAAGACAAAGCAGACAGGTGAACGGGGGCCACACGGAACAGCCCCAGCGAGAGGACGCCTGTCTTCACGTGGGAGCCATTACCCTAACTACCCGCCATCTTTATTGTATCATCCTCGGTTATGTCCCTTAATTAAACGTATAAATTGATCACTGGGGCATGCGCAGACCCTCGCTTCCTCTCCCGAAACTGGATCACCGTCTCGGCTAATCACCATGTCTGGCTGGCGCGTAAATATTTTGTAAAACAATGTTACGCGGGTGCTTTCAGTGGATTCCGCCTCCCAATTGCTTCTTCGTGTGCTGCTAATTGGTGGAGCATGCGCGCTTGTCGCCGGAAACCGTTTTGGGGGGCGAAGACTGAAAGGCTGATATATCTTATATAGCTAGTGTCCGAAATACTGACATGAGTCATAACACTATACTCATGGCGCTATTCTGAGCTTTAATATATAGCCATTACTGATTAGGCGAAATGGAGAATGATGTAAAATGGCACACTGAGTCTTGAAACTGAAAGGCCGTTCAAGTCGGATAAAAGTGAGCGTGATAACAGCAAGAACTTAGACGAGCCAAGAGACAAGAAATTATCGTTTGAGTGAGTTCAACATGCTACCCAACCCCCCCCCCCCCCTGTTTTGTTTTTCTCTCTCTCTCTCTCTCCTCTCTCTCTCTCTCTCTCTCTCTCTCTCTCTCTCTCTCTCTCTCTCTCTCTCTCTCTCGTTCATTCTTCAGTTCCGGCACATGACTGACCTGGGCCAACCGGCGGAGCCCGGTTCTGTCGCCATTCCCGTTTTTGCCGCCGGTTTTGCTTTTCCAGCGATACTAAAAGGGGGCGAGGGATGGGGGTGCCGGTTGTTATCTCCAAGCGATCATCCTTATCGACGTTTTACCCCTGATTTACACTTTCAGCCCCCTTGGCTAAAGCAAATTCGCATGTCGCGGGGCTTATGCTTTCTCTCACTCTGCCGTCTTCAAAGGAAGAGGGTTTACCCAGGCGGAGTCTCCTTTCTGATAGTTTGATTTGCCGCTACTGGCCCAAGCGTTTCCTGAGAGATATTGCCTATCTGCTGCCTTCGGGCTTCGGAGGAGTGAGGACTCTGTCCGGGACCACCTAGCGAGTTGTGTACGGCAGGGGACAGGGGAAGTATTGGTACAGAGATGTGAGCTATTGGCTAAGGGGTAAACCCCTAGCTTTACCGGGATGAATGTGATTTTGCCGAGCTGGTCTTCTGGTACTGCAGGTCGAAACTACAGCAATACTTTGAACGTTAAAGGCATACCCTTTCTATCTCGTGAAAACAGTTCCGGCACCGGGCCGGGCCGCTCAACATCTCAGATCTGGCCCACAGGAGCTTGTATCCAATCGCCGGTCGATCATTATTTACTCCGTATTCCATTTATTTACTCCTTATTCCATACAGTCTCCTTACTACTACTATTTACTAATAAATAGTAGTAGTAAGGGTAAGCATGCAGCAGTAAATAATAAGCATGCAGGGCCGGACCCAGGGGGGGGGGGGGGGGGGGATTCCAGGGGTTCCGGAACCCCACCCCTGGAAAAAGCATGTACCTTGCTTTGACTTTTACTAGTTTTAGCACCAAAACAATGCTGCTCTTAACCCTCAAAACAAGGCCCAGAATGCACCAGATTGCACAGATTTTAACCGTTTTTCAAACATTTTCCGGGGGAGCATGCCCCCGGACCCCCCTAGTTCGCGCGCCTGCTTAGCAAGCGCGCGCTTGTGGCTTCGCCACTTCGCTGATTTGCTCCCCAAAAAAGGAGGAACCCCCCCCTTACAACTCATTTGGTCCGGCCCTGGCATGCAGGAGTAAATAATTATCGACCGGTGGTTGGATACAAGCTCCTGTGATCTGGCCAGGCTTTTACATGGGATATGACCGGTGTAACACGAGAAAATTACTCCCACGAGATTTTTACTCCGGAGTAAACATTTCGTACGAAAAAGTTACTCCCTTTACGAAAAAAGCACTCCCCCATTGCACGAGAAAATTACTCCCCAAGACAGGTGAGTTCCGAGTAAACATTTCGTACTAAAATGTTACTCCCCTGACGAATAAATAACGAATAAATTACTTCACCCCAACACGAGCAATTTAACTTCCCATGCCAGGTGTACGAAATTTTTACTCCCTTGTCCCCTGTTAGTCTTGGTGGTGGAAGGGGTGGAAGGAGGGTAGCGCGACATTCGTGTGCGCGAGATCACTTATTGGCATTATCCCTTCGCCCGCATCCCATTTTTTGCGTACGAGATTTTTACTGGAAGTAAAAAAAAAATGGAGAGTAAGAAAAATTCGTGGAGGGAGTAATTTTTTCGTGCCTTGGGGAGTTCTTTTCTCGTACGAAAAGTGTACTCGGAGTAAGAATTTCGTACGAAATATTTACTCCGGAGTAAATTTTTCGTGGAATAAAAATTTCGTGTTACACCGTCCCTCCACTTTGTCGCATGCAAACATTGAACGGCGTGTGTGCTCTCTGGGCACATTTGGTTTTTCTGACGAATTAATTTCGTAAAAGCCACTCACCACCGCAGGCAGTCAGGGTGTTGATTTTTGGTATGAGTCCAATTCGACGGATGGTCATATTCCACGTAGGGGAAAGGCTCCTAATATGGACCGGCTCCTTATATGGACCACCTCCTGTTCTGACAAACTAACGGCACTAGAGCGCTCAAAACAATTTCATTCGCTGTATTCACCCTCTCTTGATAACTTGCACATGTCAAAACAGTTGCAGATACACAAACCTCAAAACCGTTAGGCTTTTTCACTTTTGTCGCGTTCACTCTAAATTTGCCGCCTAAAACGGACTCGTTTCTGTCCACAGCCAAAGCTTTTATCACACAAAAATTGCTATATATGACAGCTCAGACCGTATTTGTTACATTTTAGCAGTATTGACCCCGATTTTCCACTGCAAACAAAAAATAATGGCAAAATCGCAAAGTATGTATGAGTCCCCTAATATGGACCACCTTTAACAAATCGAAGAAAATAAAAGCTAAAGGCTATTTTCAATAATTCATTAAGAAGCTTGCTGAAAATAACCTATAACTAGCCCTCCAAATTTCCCAAAAATATAACAAATAGTCTTTTTTTCGTGGAAGTTGATAATTTCACTTATTTTCACTCTGTTTTTGATAAGCTTCTTTAATTTCCATGTGTGCTTCAAATAATGCTCTCATCAACCCGAAACAGATAAATCTAAAACATATTTTGATTAGTCTGACTTGCACACTAAGTTGAATCATGCTATTTTGAAGTATAGGGGTCTTTTTACAGTGATTCGTGAAGGCCGCTTCACTGGTCCATATTGGGCGCCCAGGCTCCTAATATATGGACCATTTGTGAATTTTTCTTTATTTAAATTTTGCTGAATATCTATCAGAGCTATTTCACTCTAATTAGGCCCAACGGTTAACCTAAGACAGAAGGACTACCAAACACAAAATGAAACTTCTTCCCAAAAAAACAAGCTAGTTATCGGCATGAAACAAAAAGTGGTCCATATTAGGAGCCCTTCCCCTACTGCCTGGCCAGATCTGAGACGGTGAGCCCGGTGTAGGATCCGGTCCGGTCCCCCCTCTGAAGTAGTCCCCCGGGGGACCAATTCGTGGCAAAAACTGCTCTATAATGGTCCCCCCTTAGACATCCAGCCTCGTTTTTCTTGTTACAATGTTAGTAATGTTACCAGCAATTTCAGAGAAAAGAAAGGAAAGAATCAGAGACTGCTTTCATTTCTTCTTATCAGTATTTATTTATTATTCATTTTATTTCATGTGATTTTTCTGTTGAACGGCATTATAAATCAGATCTATTTTATTTTCTGCAAAATATAGTCAAACAAAGAGATTGCTGTCTGTGCACTACATAATACCGGACGAAGATATAGATTGAAAATGGCTTGAATGCCTAAGAAAAACGAGGCTGGATGTCTAAGGGGGGACCATTATAGAGCAGTTTTTGCCACGAATTGGTCCCCCGGGGGACTACTTCAGAGGGGGGACCGGACCGGATCCTACACCGGTACTGTTTTTACGAGAAGGAGTGAACCTTTAATTTCGTGGTAAATGTAATGAAGAGACGAAGTGCACATGTATATAGCAAGGACCTTATTTTGTTCCCGATTTCATGCTGAACATAGTTTGGCGGTCATTTTTTCTCTCACTTTACTTTCCAGATTTTTCACCCTTACGTTTTGACCTGATTGTATGTTTCTGAGCCTGCGGTCATCATAAAGCAAACACTGTGTAGTACTTATACTATACTGCCTTGATACCAGTGTTTGTGGTTTGTCATGGGCGCAGTGGCGTGGTGGTAAGACGTCGGCCACCTAATCGGAAGGTCGTGTGTTCGAATCCCGGTCGCTGCCGCCTGGTGGGTTAAAAGTGGAGATTTTTCCGATCTCCCAGGTCAACTTATTATGTGCAGACCTGCTAGTGACTTTACCCCCTTCGTGTGTACACGCAAGCACAGGACCAACTTGACTGCGCACGGAATCCATGTCAGAGTTCGGTGGGTTATAGAAACACGAAAATACCTAGCATGAGAGATGCCGGTTCAACGTGCGGGCTACTTCACCTCAGTGCCTTGACCTCTCACCGATTCATTGTAAAGTGCTTAGAGAACGTCAAGCGCTCTATAAATCTCCCATAATATTATTATTATTATTATTATTATGGACATTCTGGCAATGGTAGCTCTGCGGTGTGCGTGTACGTACGTATGTGTGTTCTTGCTCCGCACAATATTGGCCATTTAAAGCTACTGTCACACGATAGCGATTTAATCGTATGATTTGTTCATTAACTTGACTCGTGGCACATAACATCCTCCGCCTCCCCCTTCCCTCCCCCTTTACTTATGGCTTTCTCCGAAAATAGGTGGACAACAGTATTGCTATCATAGCCATGCCTCTGCACTTAGTCAGCAATTAAACTCTTTTTTATTTTATTTTATCAAAGACAACCCAACAACTTTCGAAAAAAATAACAAAAAATAACAAAATATTAACAAAAACAAATCTATTTCTGATGCTACATTCACTTTATCCCTGACTCTAAAACGCTTATAAATCGATGCGTTGCAGGTGCGCAGCTCGTTCGTCAGAGAAATTATCGTGGATTGAAAACTAATTGCCCGTGAGAACAGCCCCTTTATCTGCCAGAGGAGAAACCAGAGGAGAAATCCCAGACATTCCTGTCCCACCCGCTTCGTATGGTGGCCTACTAGCACCAACAGCGAAAATAAAAGATCACAGAGATATTTATTTTCACTATCACTGTTGATGAAAAATAAATCACTGCTGAACTATCACTTTCATGCATGATGATTATGAAAGTTATAGCATTGTGAAGTCAAGGTAATGGACATGAAAGTGGTTGTAATATTATTGTTGCTTTTGTCAATTGTTAGAATTTTGATTTAAACAGTGTTTTATTCAATAATCAATCGGTACAATACATGGTAAATATATTTATCATCAACAACGAGCTTTAAGCTTTGAGGATTTTTAGGTCGAATTTAGGAAAATATCGTAAAGACAAAAAGTGTAATCTTTGTAGTTGTCTGAATGGCAAAATATCGCTGCGGTGTTTGGTACACCAAACTGGCGCAATAGCCTAGTGGATAAGACATCGGCCTCCTAATCAGAAGGTCGAGAGTTCAAATCCCGGCCACGGCTGCCGGGTGGGTTAAGGGTGGAGATTTTTCCGATCTCCCAGGTCAACTTGTGTGCAGTAGTGTCTTATTTTGTAGTGTCTTATCCCCCTTCGTGTGTACATGCAAGCACAAGACCAAGTGCGCACGGAAAAGACCATGTAATCCATGTCAGAGTTCGGTGGGTTACAAAAAACACAAAAATACCCAGCATGCTCGCCCGAAAACGGCGTATGGCTGCCTGAATGGCGGGGAAAAAACAGTCATACAAGTAAAATTCCACTCGTGTTAAAGCATGAGTGAACGTGGGAGTTTCAGCCCATGAACGAAGAAGAAGAAGAAGAAGGAGAAGAAGAAAGGTACACCACAGACCCCGAATGCCAAAATAAATATGTCTTTAGATAGAAAGGTTTGGTAATGTTAGTGGAGGATGAACGTCGCTTGTTCATTAAATTTTGATATATATACGATACCGATACATGTTCAGCCTGGCGGCGACCTGGCGATTATTTTTCTACTGCTAATATGTTGAAGTCACTTATAGTTCTTTAAATTCTTTGTCAGATCCTCCGGAGTGATATGATGTTTACGTGGCGCCATTATTCACGTTATGTTGTCTTTTTTTTTTAAACTTTGTTTGGCTTTTGACGGCAGAGATTTCACTTCGAAAGAGAGGGTCAAAAATGACGTCTTGGTGGGTTGTTGTTTTTAAATCGATATCGTATGTCTTTAACTTTTGGTTCTGGTACGCCGCCGTAGCTTTAGTCTTCCAGCTCCAGTCTCTGCATCCTTCCGTTTTGCCGCAGAAAACGAGGAAGTCGGTATCATCGGGGTGGGCGCGGGTGAGTGACGATGACACTCAGGGGTGCGGCAGAGCATGTCCAAAGCGCGCACAATCAGAGATTTGGGTGGCGTCTGCCTTACGTAAACGTGAGCTTCTTCACGGTAGGTATGGGACTTGCAGGATGTGGCAATAGCAGAAGGGCGATGGCAATGAAAATGCTGCTTAAGTCGGTGCCTAATTTGCTTTTGTTTCACCTCGAGGATCGTGTAAACGTACAGGGTGCCTGAAGCTCCCACGGCTTTTACGTGTATGCCCGTTTTTACCCCGCCATTTAGGCAGCCATACGCCGGTTTCGGGGGATGACATTTTTAGTAAAAGGCGAAAGATTTTCTCGTGAGCTGAAAAGACGCCAGAGTGGTGCCCGGTATGCAAATTCGCGTGCTCTTATTTGTTCGTTTATGTATTCATTTGTTTCTTTCTTTTTCTGTTTTTATTTTAATACTCATCTATATATTCATGACCTGCTTTGCATAGTTTTTGTTACACCCATCAAAGGTAAAAAAAAAAAAAAAAAAGACGGCTTTAAATTGTCCAGCCAATTGTTGATTTGCTCTGTCAGGTTGAATTAGTGGCTGTAGAGTGATAAGCAAATAGATGTACTTTTTGACATCCAGCCTTTTGACAGAGAAAGACTACTGTTAGTTGTGTGAACATATACATGAACAGCGTTGACTCATAAAATACAACAAATTGTAGCTCACTAGAAAAATAAAAATAATAATAATAAATAAGCAGAAACAGAATGAATAAACGACCAGTAAACATCTTCTCTTCAACAACATCATTTCTAATTCATTCTCAACAGAGTTCCATTGCCGACTAGATCATGATTACACCAAAGACTGTCTTTGATTCAAAGCTCACTGTGCTTGCGAACACCCACAAAATGTCAGGTGGATGCTGCGAACTTATTAACCACAACGATATCATGCAGCTTATGATCTAAGCGGAAACGCTAGCAAGCAAAAAGAGAGATCAGAGCCCATTCGGTCTTGCGCTGCAGTGCGGTCGTAATGGATACGTAGACAGATTATTAGCGAGTCTGCTGTGGCTAAACGTTCTTTTATGCACGTAACCCGCCACTCTATCGTGATTATGCGGCCAAAGGTAGCCTTTGCCAGAGCACAAATATTCAATTTGACAAAGACGTTCAGAGAAAGAGTCGACGGGTCCTGATTAATACGCGAGGTGTTGCAGTTAATATAAATGTCAATGATGTGAAGCCCCTCCGATGAGAGACACCTCCCAATTCAGTAAGGACACGCTCTCAGTGTATTCCCGTTGTCCATTATCTTTACCAAAATATACCTCTAATTTCGTGTGTACACGCAAGCACAAGACCAAGTGCGCACGGAAAAGATCCTGTCAATGTCAGAGTTCGGTGGGTTACAGAAACACGAAAATACCCAGCATGCTTCCCTTGAAAGCAGCGTATGGCTGTCTCAATGGTGGGGTAAAAACGGGCATACACGTAAAAACTCACTCGTGAAAAAACCCACGAGTAGCCTATACGTGGAAGTTTCATCCCATAAACGCAGAAGAAGAAGAATACCTCTCATAACAGGCCACCTGTAATATAGGGACAATGTCGCCTAGTACAAGGCCACAAGGATGTCATTGCATCGCAGGTACCTCGGGCAAAGCTCGGTTTGTTCGGAACTGGAAGCTGTGTTTGTGACCACCGTACTGTTCTCATTATAAGCAGTATGTGGTGCATTTTGCCCTGCTATGTTTTTAGCAAAGAGTGGGGGAACAACGCCAACGGAAACCTATTATCACCGCCTCTTTGTTTATCGTAACAATCTATACAATGAGGTTTAAATAACTATTTCTTTCTCGGATATTGACACGTTTTGAAAATGGTGACACCGTCTTAACTGTTTGTTCTTGTAATAGTAACAGGGAGCTTAAAGTAAGTAATTGCTGCTTAATGTAAGCAATAGCTGCTTTTTTTACAATCAGACCTCGGCCATGCCCATGAGAGAACAACTCTAGTGGTAACAATTAACTCGTTACGTCACAATCACCTGCAATTAACAAAATAACATCACGCATGATCAATCCTGGAGATCCGATATCATAATTAGTATCACTGAGAATATATCAGGTGACCAGTAGGAAAGTCGCCCCTTATGTGATGTTCAATGCAAAACATTGACAAGGCATTACTGAAGTATACACAGAAGTATAAGATTAGACTGATACACGTTAACTAATCAGCAACATATTCTAATTTGATACAGCAAGTCAAATGTTTTAGAGAGAGAAAGAGGAGAGAGAAAGAGAGAGAAAGAGAGAGAGATTAGTGCGTGTGTGTTAGGATGGGGGTGGGGGTGGGGGGGGGGGGGTGCGCAAGGATCATATCGAATAGGCCAAGTGGGAAAGCGAGGAAAATGAGAATAATGATAGAGTACAGAGCACGAGGAAACACGCTAGGTAAAGAAAGTCTGAATTTTTAAAATGCATTTTTTCACATTTTTCATAGCACTTTCCACCCTTTCTCATCAAATATTCCCCCCGCCTTTCCAAAAACAAAACGGTGCAGCTCATATCAAGCTGCATCTAATTTCCCAAGCGGTCCGGATAAGATAACGCGGGGCCGGTGTATGTTACAGCGAATAGGGCAATAACTGCTGCAGACACCTTGTGTTTTGACATGGCGCGCAGAGAAAAGACGGAAGCGGGATAAATGTGCACGAATATATATCAAAACGATCGCAGATAACAACGAAACACTCAGATCCTGTGTAATTTCCGTCAGCACGATAATGGGAAGCAACTCCTACTACGGAATGTATTCACTGTGTTTTCTCCCTTGGCTGTGGGAGAATTACTATGGTAAATTTGTGTGTGAGCGAATTTGATTGTAATATTTATGCTTGAAAAGAATTCTTGCGAAGTAAACATTTAAATAGTATGAGAGATTGAACTTCATGGTTCTGCAAATCGTTGGAGCGGTTAAAATGGACACGAACTTGCTCGACTGCTGCCGCAGTGGCTTCTCAGTAAAAATAAATACACTAAAAAAAACAACCATTGGCATCTCAATAAAAAAAAACACCACAGCCTTGCACATATTGTTGCCCGTCTTTGTCTTTTGTTTGTCTGTTGTTGCTTTCTTTTACTGAAATCGCATAAAGTTATTTATTCGCTTCATACACGTGGGTATCATAGATGATACATCATTCTCGAACGGATAGTACCGCAACTACTGAAAGTAAAAGCAAAAGCCTATAATACGGTACAGGCAGACATCACAGCATAAAGCTTACCGTCCATCGAGAAGGAAAATCAAAAGGAAATGAGAATAATGCGGTCGAAATAAAATCATGCATCCAAGAATGCCTTCCCTTTCTTTTTCTTCCTTGGTTTTTTATATATTTTTTTTTTATCTTTTTCAATTTTGTTCTAAGTTCTTCTGCCTTACCAGATCATTGTAAAATAATAAGCTGGGAGCAACCGGATCCATAATAGATGGCCTTTTGCTGAAGCGACAAAAAAAGGAGTTAAAATTATCGATTTCTGATTGTGAATATTATAGTAGTTTCTGCTTCGGTGGTTTTTTTCTGCAACTTGCATTTGCTTTTAAAAGTCGTTTTTATTTTCATTTTGCTTTGTAGGCTACTTACGCCAATGTCAAAGCTACAAAATTAGGCCCAGTTCAACACACTCACTCACACACACACACACGCACAAACACCACACACGAAACTCCGACTTTGCAGAAAAAGCGATCAAACCGCTGATTTTAGATGTGTGTCAAAGTGGAAGAATACTTTTCCATGTAGAAGTCTGGACGGATTTCTGCTGGTTTACAAGATGGTCCGTACACGGGAATGCATTTATCTAAAGGGAAGGGGGGAGGGGAGCATCTTGTGTGTGTGTGTCAGTTGGGAGATGTAAAAAAGAAAGGCGGGGGGGGGGGGGGGGGGGGGTAAGGGGTAGGCGGATCAAAAGGGACGGAAAAGAAGAGGGGGCAGGGGTGCACAGAGCAAGAACATCGTGCAGTGGTTGTATTTTTTTCTGTCTGGTCTCCAGTGTGATTAATTGGCCGTTAATAGTCACATCCTGCGCTGCGTTGTTTAAATGCTCTTTTCATCACCAGCTATCTCTCTCAGGTTGGGCCGCAAAACATCTTCTTCAACCCTTGTGAGAAAACAGCAAAACCTGAGTGTGCTCTCCATCTTTCAGTACCTTTCGTGCATTCCCACCCTCCTCTGTGAAAGTTTACAGAGGTTTCTCAAAGTTCACATATGAGTGATGGTTTAAAGGCGAACATCGGGAGGAATTTTTTTCCTGGAGAGACTTCCACTTGCCCCCTGCGTTATCAGAGACTCGGACAGATGATACCTAAACAATCCGCAGTGGTCCACCGAAACTGGGCGCTGACAGCTAATTGAACTATTAGAATGGTGCGTCTTGACGCTGGCTTTCCCTATGACGGCTTACGAGTGCCAAAACCTCATAATTGTAATTATCAAGGGAAAATTAGTAATTTTCCCTTGATAATTACCATTTTCACGTGTTTATTACTAATTTTATTAGTAATTACTAACTTTCACCTGTTAATTTCTAATTTTTAGTTTTGGCTCACTTCCTGATGGATTGCTGGTGCCAAAACTAAAAATTAGTAATTTTCCCGTGAAAATGAGTAACTAACAGGTGAAAACAGTAACTGACAGCGTTAATTAGTAATTATCACGTGATAATGGGTAACCCCAGGTTTTGGCACTAGTAAGCCGTCATAGGGCTTACTAGTGCCAAAACCTAATAATTGTAATTATCAAGGGAAAATTAGTCATTTTCCCTTGATATTTACCATTTTCACGTGTTAATTACTCATTTTCCCGGGAAAATTACTAACTTTCACCTGTTAATTACTCATTTTTAGTTTTGGCTCACTTTCTGACGGATTGCTAGTGCCAAAACTAAAAGTTAGTCATTTTCCCGCGAAAATTACTAATTATCCCGTGAAAATGAGTAACTAACGAGTGAAAACAGTAACTGACAGCGTTAATTAGTAATTATCACGTGATAATGGGTAACCCTAGGTTTTGGCACTAGTGAGCCGTCATATTTCCCCCTTTCTTTTTACTTTTCGTCCGAGCAAAGTGCTGCTTACTTGAAAATGTGGAGGCACTTCCTGTATGTTTCTGTCAAATTTTGACTATGTTCATGGTTACTGTACTTATATGGACAGTTTGTTCCTTACGACACATTTTTCCCAATGCTAAACTGACTGAGACGGTTATTAGTTATACATAAATAAATGACAAGAACGTTTCTTTTCACAAAATAAGACACAACATCAAAAATGAATACAAATTTGATCTGCAAGGAGGAAATATCAAACCAACCCACACCCTAAACAGCCCCTAAAGCAGCTCATGACAAACTTTTTGTGCACACTTTACAAAATAATACTCTAATTTCTAACCAGCTGCATTACACGCTGCCAACAGAGAGAGAACAAGTCGCGTAAGGCGAAAATACAATATTTAGTCAAGCTCAGTCGAACTCACAGAATGAAACTGAACGCAAAGCATTTTTTTCGCAAGACCGCACACTCTAGCATCGTCTGTCCACCGCTCGTGGCAAAGGCAGTGAAATTAACAACACAGAAAAGCGCGGTAGCGGTTGCGCTGAGGATAGCCCACTTTTCTATATCTCTATTCTTTTTAACTCTCTGAACGTGTTTTTAATCCAAACATATCATATCTATGTTTTTGGAATCAGGAACGGACAAAGAAATTGTTTTTAAATCGATTTCGGAAATTTAATGTTAATCATAGTTTTTATATTTTTAATTTTCAGAGCTTGTTTTTAATCCGAATATAACATAATTATATGTTTTTGGAATCAGAAAATGATGAAGAATACAATAAACGTAATTTTGGATCGTTTTATAAAAAAATAATTTTAATTACAATTTTCAGATTTTTAATGACCAAAGTCATTGATTAAATTTTAAGCCTCCAAGCTGAAATGCAATACCAAAGTCCGGCCTTCGTCAAAGATTGCTTTGCCAAAATTTCAATCAATTTTATTGAAAAATGAGGGTGTGACAGTGCTGCCTCAACTTTTACAAAATGCCGGATATGACGTCATCAAAGGTATGTATCGAAAAAATGAAAAAAACGTCTGGGGATATCATACCCAGGAACTCTCATGAAAAATTTCATAAAGATCGGTCCAGTAGTTTACTCTGAATCGCTCTTCACACACACCACGACCCTCGTCTCGATTCCCCCCTCTATGTTAAAACATTTAGTCAAAACTTGTCTAAATGTAAAAAGGAAGGGAGAGACATAGTTATCTCCCCTTTCTCTTTCTCAGGACGGTTGTTAGTTCCCCCTTTCTCGGCACTAGTAAGCCGTCATATCTGGTACCAGCAAAATGTTTTTGTATCAATCGACCAAGCCCCGATACAACGGGTTCAAGTCTCTCCAGGAGAAAAATTCCTGCCGCGCCGATGTTCGCCTTTAAAAGGAGACGAATTGTGCACTAAACAGATGATGTTGTGTCGAAGTGGTCATGTGTGTGTGTGTGTGTGTGTGTGTTCAGATATTGAATATTTTGGAGTGGAATAATGCTGGATGGTTGCATTTTTTTTTTTTACACGTACTACTACTACCACACTGATATGCACTTGTGTGATATGAGTGTTATTGTGGATCTTTCAACAGTAAGAGCATAAAACACACACACACATGCACGCACGCACAATCACACACACACATATTTGCTTACAGTGAATATTCATTTATTATTTATTTATTGTACTAGCTGGAGAACTTTGGAGCAACAAAATGTGGCAAGGATCTGAATAACTAAAGACTCATACATGTACAGTGTATTCCTAAATTGCATAACAATCGTTTTTTGAAGGGGAAAAAAATTGTCAACCCACTGGTTCAATTAAAAAGAATTTCAAAACAGTTAACTGCAAGCACAAAGATAGACATCAACATTTTACATTATTTACATTAGTGGGCCGTTAGAGTAGCTGAATATTTACATGTAAAATCTTTCATTTTTCATTAACCTCAGCATTAAGATCGGCAGTTAAATTCTTCTGAAACTTTAAAAACCTGAATCATTATATACACTTATTTATTTTTATTTACGAGGATTTATATCGCGCACGTATCTCACCACACAAGGCGACTCAAGGCGCATGTTACCTATTAATGCCGTGTGAGATGGAATTTTTTACACAATATATCACGCATTCACATCGGCCAGTAGATCGACTGCCTTTAGGCGCTGCATCCACCTTTCACGGCCTATTATTCCAGGTCACACGGGTATTTTGGTGGACATTTTTAGCTACGCCTATACAATTTTGCCAGGAAAGACCCTTTTGTCAATCGTGGGATCTTTAACGTGCACACCCCAATGTAATGTACACGAAGGGACCTCGGTTTTTCGTCTCATCCGAAAGACTAGCACTTGAACCCACCACCTAGGTTAGAAAAGGGAGGAGAAAATAGCGGCCTGACCCAGGGTCGAACACGCAACCTCTTGATTCCGAGCGCAAGTGCGTTACCACTCGGCCACCCAGTCCCATAATATTATGACATTAACAGTCTGGCTACAACAACAAAACAAAACAAAACTCACTTCACATCAAATGTGTCTAACATTGCTTAGAAAACAAACAATTAGCACCATTCCATGCGTTTTTATTTCAGAATAAAAGATCCTTTAATGAATAAATCACAAACATGTGACACACATATATACGATTTGTTTGTTATTCAGAGATTATTACTGAAACGTGAAGATGTATGTATCAATGGATTAAAAAAAAAAGTTTTTTAGTAGCTGATACAATTGTCATAAACTATATTTACAATCAACTTCACCTATGTTTCAAATACACACCAGTGCAGTGTGTTCATGCTTCAAACAGAGATGTTCTCCCCTGACCCAGTGCAAAACCATTCCTGCCTGGGACATATATGTTCATGAGTGGGAAATGCATTTTTGCTCAGGATATAACATGTTCTTGCCTGACTCATGTGTTAACATATCGACATTTTAGATCATCGATGTGACAACATTTACTCATGCTCGAGGCAGTCTGCTTATGCCTGTGAAAGGCACATTATACCCTTGGGAAGTCAGACCTTCAGAAAGGCAGACGCAGATCTTTACAGGTGTTAAAGATGTAGTCGTGCAGAGGCAGCAGATGGTTAGTGCAGATGGAGTCCAGGATCCATTCTCTGGCCACTGTGACCAGGCCAAAGTGCTTGTACTGACCTGTTGACACAGTCCAGAAATCTCTCAGTAAGACAAGGGAGGCATGCACACACTAACAGCTTGTGACATAAAAGGAAAACAGATGAATACCACATGCCCACACACACACACAATAAAGCACCATGAACAGATGAACACTACTCATGCATGCATGCATGCATGCAAGTACACACACACACACAATGAAGTACCATGAACAGACGAACACTACTCATACATGCAAGCACACATACACACACACAGCATGAAAAGAACAAAAGAAAAGACAAACAATACACACACAGAGTGGTCACACACACAATCCTAACATCAACACATTGTTGTTCCCAGACACACAGGACAATAGGTCAGTTGGACCCAAACTGAAAATATGTACATGTATAGCTCAACATTTGACTTAAAAAAAGCATTGTTTTGTCAAAACACCTCCCATCTGTCAAAACTATCTGACGGTGGACGGCAAGGAGTCAGACCAATCCATCAGATCAACGCATAATGCGACCAGGCCTTAGAACAACACTGTCAACACCACACTTGACAAGGGAAAATTTTGTGGTACATGTAGTTTTGTTTGAGTACGGTACCTATGAGCTATCGTGGAATAAGTATTATTTTCGAGCAGTCTCTAAAACCCTATTGAAATGGTCTGGCTGACTCGCCTAATTTGAATAGGTAAAATCAGTGCTTTGTTTTAGCGACTGTTGGTTGTGCTGTGCGATGCGTCGTATGTTGTTACCCCTCTGAGTAAATGTGATGGTCGAGAGGTTGACCGTGCAAGTGTGATACGTCAGAGAGCGATGGGATGACTGATGCGAGCGGATGTGTTTGTTGCGGTGTGGGATGAAGTGTTTTTGTTAATTAGACTATTTAGGTTTTATTTTAGTGCCTGCGGCAAGAGGAACATGGAAGCGGACATTATTTTGTGCATGTCGGAGGACAGTAAAGTAGTGTGCTTCACCGGTTCGGACTGTGTGTAACTTCAAGGACTTTCGGCAGTGATGTGATTCCTGACTGTGTTGTTGACATTCGGAGGATTTATAAGGAAGTGTGCTGGTACAGTGCCGAACGGTGTGTTCTGTGTGACGAGAGGTATTTTGTTATAACCTGTGTATTTGTATAATGATTATGTTCTGATTTGAGTTAATAGTGAAATGTTTGAAATGTTCATTCGTTGTGTGCCGTGTGTGTTGTTCGAGTGCGTGTTGTCACCATCCCGTATGTCTGTGTATGACTGTGTGTGTAAAAATGTGTGAATGAGTGTGTGAATGAGTGTGTGAATGTAGAAACCCTGTGCACGGAAAAGCAAACACTGAACCAATACGTCAGCAGCACATCTAAATTCCTCGACAACACTCAAGAACAAAACAAATATTACCAACCATTAAAGAGCTCAATCTCAGCAGGGGTAGGAGGCTGGGTGTCCGAGTCCACACAGCGTAGAACCAGTTTGTGTTTTGCAGGATGACTGGCCAGGTCCCACGGATCTTCCACCACCTCTGCTCCCATCAGCGTCAACAGCTGAGTCAACTCCTCTGCAACAATCAATTTCACAGTCATCATCGGTGATCACATTAGCAGGGATGTTCCTTGGGATTATCTCGTATTCTTCTGCAAATCTGCTGAAATACCCTGGAAGTTTAAGGCTGTCCTTCTTCTTAGGTCATGGGTTGAAACTCCCATGCTCATTCATGTTTTTGCACGAGTGGGGTTTTACGTGTAAGACCGTTTTTACCCCGCCATTCAGGCAGCCATACGCCGCTTTCGGGGGAAGCATAATGTGTATTTTTGTGCTTCTATAACCCACTAAACTGTGACATGGATTACAGGATCTTTTCCATGCGCACTTGGTCTTGTGCTTGAGTGTACGCATGAAGGGGGATAAGGCACTAGCAGGTCAGCACATAAGTGGACCTGGGAGATTGGAAAAATCTTCACCCTTAACCCACCAGGAGCGGCTGGGATTCAAACCCGCAACCTTCAGCATAGGAGGCCGATGTCTTATACACTTGGCCAATACAGCCGTCTAAAGCTGCCCTTAACCTCGCCTTTGCCCCATCAATGAAGAGTTTAGGAGCTTTGCCGAAATGATGGCAAAGTTTTTTGTAATTTGGACTAAATTTCGGCATTTCGATTATGCGAAACGACATCCTTGCACTGTGCAAATCTTCTTTTCCTCACAAGCATCATCAAACAAATCAACATTATGGTAGAAACAATGTATAACATGTTATCATGGAGTTATCATTCTATCATCAAATGATAGTGGTCCATGTCTCTTCCTAAACTCTATTTCAGATAGGAAAACTAACACATTTATTTCAAAGCAAATTTCCTGAGTGCGTTTCTATTTGTGTGTGGGCGGGGGGGGGGGGGGGGGGGGGAGGGGGGGTGGTCAACGATTTGATTTCTCATCAGAGAAAGAACTTCTAAACAAACTGGTTGTACAAATACAGTTTTGGATTCTACTATAAGCAGTACAAGTCAAATGTCCAACTTCAAGAAATGAACATCAATGTACCTGCCCTTTGTATGCATAAGCTATCAATTCTCAAAAGTTTTGGAGGTTAATCATTTTGCAGCAATGTCAACATGACATGATGCACACCTGCAAAATACAAGGCAAAAACAACACCCACAGATCAGACAAAAAGGTATTACATTTTAAGCGCAATAATATCAAATTTACTCTCAAAAATAATCAGTAAATGAAGAACAAAGAATAAGAGCAACAAATATGAAATAGAAAATGAGGCCTAGGAGTAGAGAGTAAAAAGAAGAAGAATAAACAAAAATACAAAAAGCGAAAAAAAGATAGTGTAACAAAAGAGGCTAAACAGTAACAAAAATATTAGTTTACAACAACAACAATAAATTAGATAGAGAAAAAAATCAATCAATTGAATTAAAATATATATAAATAAATCAAATTTGTAAAGGAATCATATGTCATCAAAGAAAAAAAACACTCAAATATTGAAACTACACAACACAATGAGGCACTCACTTTTGGACATATCAGGACTGGCACCCACAGAGGCAAGCGCAAAGCCTTGCAGCAAAGGGGAGGTAGACATGCGCGACAAGCTAGGACCACAGTGGTTTTCTCCCTTGATAGTGTCTCCATGAATCTCATAGTGCTTCTGTACAACAGGACACGTGTGTAAGAAACTTTGGTCTAAATAATCTATTTTTCTGTTTCCTATACAAACATACAAAGCAAAGCATATTTCCATCCTCACTCAAACACTTTTAACCAAAAAGTATTGAAAGAGTCAGGGTTTTCAAACATTAGTGTCAAGTTTTTTACCTGTACATTTTATTTTAAATTTCTTCATGTACCAAACTACCCTTGTTTAATAAACACTGATAGGTTGTTTATTCCTTGGAAGATTATGAATTCATTGAAAAATCACCTTATTCTGCATACATAGTGGGAGACTCCACCCTAATCAGGGAGCAAAATGTTTCTTATGATGTAGTCTAAATCCTATAATAAGAGAGTGAACATTATTTAAATTAGACAGCCTCCACTGTTTCAACACAATCCATCCGATTTACATGTATTAAGAAAAAACCTAGGAGCCTTCCTTTTAAGGCCCATTTAGTCAACATTTAGTGAAGCTGTCGGCATCAAAGTAACAGATTAACACCAAAAAACAGTCATCGCTGAGACTATATTAAGATAGTCTTGACTAACCACACAGAAAAACCGAGACGGGTCACGCTCGTCTCCGTGTAGCGCGCGAATGCAGTAGTAACTTAAACCTATTTTCCCGAGCACATTTTTATAGAAAGCATGACTTATGTATATGTTTTTGAAATCAGGAGAAATTGAGGAATACGATGCAATCATGTTTTAATCTGTTGGTAAAAATTCGATTTTAATGACAACTTTAATGAGCAAACTAATTAACTCATTTTTACGCTGCGGAGCTGAAATTCAATCCCATAGTCCGGACTTTGCCGAAGATTGCTTCACCAAAATTTTGATCAATTTGATTGAAAAATGAGGGCGTGACAGTGCGGCATCAACTTTCACAAAAAGCCGGATATGACGTCATCAAAGACATTTATCGAAAAAATATTTAAAATACGTCCGGGGATATCATACCCAGGAACTCTCATGTGAAAGTTCATGAACATCGGTCCAGTAGTTTTCTCTGAATCGCTCTACACACACACACGCACATACATGCATACACACACACACACACACACACACCACGACCCTTGTCTCGATTCCTCGTCTATGTTAAAAAAAGTGAAACACACCTCTGGCACAAAATGGCCGGCCTTCATGCTGTGAAGCACCCAGTCAAAACTCAGCACCCAGCACTGGCCAGCGATACCCTGGAAGTACTTCAGGGTACGTTCACACACCCTGCTGTCTGGGTCTGAAATAAGGTCAACACTTCACAGAAAGTATTTAGTGATAGATATTTGTGTCTTTCAATTCTCTCCTTAACACACACTTGCTTGCACTCTTACAATCACAGATGCAGCATCAGGTAAGATACAATCACACATGGTTGCACATGTGAACAACATTTACAGCCACAGTACATATATACATGTACTGTGCTTACACTGTATGCATTCACTCATGTACCAATGCACACACACATACCCCAACATACACTCTCTCATTTCCTGCAACTACCACACCTAACCTGACAACAAACCACAGAGTTGAAAACAAACATGTTTGGTTCATGAATCAAAAAACAAGAAAGGTAGGTTGTTGGAACGTTTGTTATTGACAAAACAATACATTCACAAATATATCGACCCAACAGTCTTTTAAGTGCACAGACAAACAATAACGAAAACTTATCTGGCTGATGTTATCTTCCGCCTGCCACGAAGCCGCAAACGAATGAATACATTTCTTGTTATTTTATTCTGAATTTTGGAACGTTGGCAGTCTCTTTGTTTTTGGATTTGTTTGGTTAATGGTCAAGAAAATTGTTTCCGTCTTCTTGCTCATAAGCAGAGAATGGATACAAACTACGGAGAGTTAAATTGCTTGATGCTTATAAAAGTTACTGGTTCTCATGGATAATTAAGTGTTTTTTGTTTTTTTAAAAATCTTTATGCTTACTGCTGCTCATGATGACAAAATCAATTAAACAACATTTCAGCAAAAAAAAATTTAAAAAAAAGTTTCATGCTCACTGGTTCTGACATGAGGGACCCAATCATTCAATTAAACTTTACAGAAAAAGTGTTTAATGCTTTCTGGGATTCATGATGACGTGAGTTACACAATCATAACATTACAATTACAAAATAATTACGTAAAAATAAATGCTTGGTGCTTACTGGTTCTCATGATGACATGGGTGACACTATCATTGAATTTGCTGTACACCTTACACTCGTTCATCTCTGCAAGCTTGCGCAAAACACTCTGAAACATAAACAAAAACAAAAGATAGAACAAATACATTTAGAAACTAGAGGAATACCCGCTTCGCCGGGTAGCCGGCTTCGCCGGGATGAAATACTTAGAGCCGTACGCCGGCTTTGCCGGGTCCGAACAATGGACCCGCCAAGCTTAGGTCCCTCCCAGATTCGTGGAATGGGAACAGCACGAAAATGATTCAGTGGCCATAATGCCATTCCTGACCATATCGAGTCCCATCCTTGTCGACGAATGTAACCGTGTTAATCACCTTTGGAGGCGAACTCCACTCAAACAGGATTGAGCAATTTAGAACTTATCTCCAAGCCCTTTTGATCTGTTATGGCTTTTCAAAGGAAGGCCAGTACATACAAATACACAAAAGCCGCCAGACCACATCACAAACAGAACTGAACAATCCACAGGTGTTGCCCACATAGAGAGAGAGACACACACACACACACACACACACAAACACAGAGAAGCCGTATGTATAGAGAGATAGATGACTGTATTTTTCGCGTGGCTATAAATTGATTCGACCTTTGCACTTTTACAGTGAGTGTAAGGCTTCTTTTTAAGCCTACTGTCTATATGATACTTACCGAGACAGTACTATTCTTGCACATTATCTATTATAGGCCGAAAAAATTGGACAAAACGCTGCGTGGGTACAATTATCTCCCATAACCATGCGCCACCGTGGATCCCAAGCACTGTCCGAGTGCTTCCCCCTTACAGGATGTAGGTGGCGCGTCCTCTTTCTTTATGAGCTGCAGACCCTCAAAAAGCCCATAACATATCAAGAGGGGAGGCGGGAGGGAAACTCTAATAGTACTGTCTCGGTAAGTATCATATAGACAGTAGGCTTAAAAAGAAGCCTTACAGTCAATATAACACTTACCTCGACAGTACTATTCTTGCACAGAATACCAGAGTGGTGTGAGGGTGATATGTAGAGTATTAAACTCCTCAATCAAAATCACTTAAATCCAAGGATTAAGATACCCAGGCAATTTTCGAACAGTACTACCGTAAAAGAAAATATACCCAAGAAACATACCTTAGACTGACGTGACCATGCTGGCAACCACTGCTGTGTGGTGAACTCAATGTCAAAGTCCAGGCCACTCAAAGCTTGAATACCACTGAGTCTACGGCAAGTGGCTAAAGCGATGAGGAACAAATAGTCTTAAAAATCAGCAACTTGATACTGATGCCTGCCAGGGGTTCAAACTCATTGCTACGCAGGAGTTTGAGGACCAGAAAGACATCCCCCTTAGTATGCAAGCCAGATAGGCCTACCGTGCATCCCCCCCAGGGGTTGGCAAGACTGGTCTAGAAATGATCCCTAGAGTATCCTGAACACGAAACAAAAACTTTAACAGCAAAAAGTTGGGATGCTTAGGAGTTACAGCCCTTGACGTAAGGGTACCCTCTTGTGCGCTTACTGCGGCCGTTCGAAGTTTACTGTGAATCAGCTGCTGTAAATGAACAAGAAATCATGTTCTTTTGATCCCAATTTTTTTAATTTAGTTGTCAGTGAACCTGGTAGAACCTTGAGTAATCTCTGTTATTGGTCAACAGTTTGGCATCAGTAGTGCCTGTGTTACGAGATTACCCCCGAAATGAGTTTACCCTCCGAAGTTCCACTTTGTACAAAAGTAGCAGATATTCTGTATAATTTCGACTGTTAAACAGTATAAATCGGCTCTAAACGACATTGTGGTAGCTGTAAAGACATCGCAGTACAATAGTGCGTCTCCATTGATTAAAAATTAACAAAATATTACTGCCCAGGTCGGCCATTGCTTGCAACATGTGCCGCCATTGCTCGTCTTCGCTAAAATTCCAATTTCAAGGGCTTTGTGGACTATTGTAACCTGTGTTGTATCCACAGGTACGACAATGTCGTTCATAGACAATTTATACCGTATAACAGTCGAAATTATTCAGAATATCTGCTACTTTTGTACAAAGTGGAACTTCTGAGGGCAAACTAGTTACGGGGGTGTCTCGTGACACCTGCCTTATGCATTCTGATTTTTCGCGGTTCACATAGGATTTCATTTCTTGTACACTAAAATTGGAGATCAAGTTGTCTTGTTTGATGTGTTTTTCATAAAGTAATATGTGTCGGTTAGCATCAGATCATGTATAGAGGGTTGGTCACAGTTTACTTTGCTACAGTCAATATCCTTCATCTACCCTCAAAATCCAGATTTCGACAAAATCTGCAGGTGTCTGTAAATTGCACAAAAAAAACAGATTCTGTGTGCAGTTTTTGCTGTTCTCAAATCGAGAAGGATGTCCTACGTGCAGAAGCAGCAGGCAGAAGCGAGAAGGAGAAGTTCATCACTGAGAGACTAGAAACCGGAGAACATTTCTTCGAGCCAGTGAAACGTCTCAAGCTGAAAGTCATGGCAGACACGTCAAAAAGAGTCACACTCAAGTCAACTCAAAACAAATTGACTGAATATAAGCACCAAGGAAATGTGGCCTTCCAACTTCTCGTGAAGTCTCAGGAAGGCGATCTGAACATGGATCTGAAAGAGCTCATGACCTATCAGCTGACTCCAGTCCCTTACAGCCTTGGGACAGCAGACAGTTATTTGGCTAAGACTGACAAGAGCGCTGCTTTTCACTATCTGACGAAGACTGTGGAAGACGCTGTCCCCCCCCCTGTTGATGAGACTCTAATGATCATCGATGGCAATGCAACATTTCACGCAATGCAACAAGTTCCTCCCAACTTTCGCCAGATCTGCCAGAAGCTCTACGACATGGTACCACCAGAAACTGACTTTGTATTCAGCACCGATATGTACCAAGACTGTTCTGTGAAATCCATGGAGCGAAAGAGAAGAGGGTCTGGTGACAAGATCATCCTGAAAGGGGATAGCACAAAGCGGCCAGCAGACTGGAAGGCATTTCTGGCTAATGAAGATAACAAAGTGCAGTTCATTAAACTGCTACTGGATGTCTGGAGCAAGGATTCCTTTGCTGAAAAGCACAAGGAGAGAAACGTCGTTCTCGTCTGTGAAGGGCAAGCATTCAAGCTCTCATCAGCTGATGGTAGAAAGACTGAAAAACAAGAACTTCATTCCTTGTCGTCTACCCAAGAAGAAACAGACTCGCGTGTCATCCTCTACTCCAAGTATGGACAAGATCAAGGGTACAAGTACATTCGTGTCAAGAGTCCTGACACAGATGTATTTTTCATCCTCCTGAACTTTGCCCCTCAGCTAGACGGTGTTACAATCCTGTTTGACACGGGCAAAGGCAACAAGAAGCGACTGATTGACATCAGTGACCTAGCCAGAGGACTTACACAGCCTTTCTGCACTGCACTGTTGTCTCTCCGTGCTTTCACAGGCTGTGATTCAACCAGCGCCTTCAAGGGCAAAGGCAAAGTGAAGGCTGTGAAGGTTCTGCAGCAGAAGCCAGCATTTGTGAAGACGCTCGCTCAGCTTGGCAACACGTGGGACATGCAGGATGAAATAATTGATGACTTGGAGTCCTTCACATGCTGTATCTATGGCAGGTCACGATTCAGCAAGGTTAATGAGCTGAGGCATCACTTGCTGAAAGAGAAGTGTGGCGAAGAGGTGGTAAATGCCAGTCAGAATGTCGACTTGGCTACTTTGCCACCTTCTCGACGCAGTCTGAAGCAACATATTCGCCGCTGCAACTATCAAGTGGCCATCTGGAAGCGAGGTGACCAGCCTGTGCCAGACATTCCTAACCCCACAGAAGGTCATGGCTGGGTGATGAACAATGGCATTTTAGAGCCACTCTGGACAGAAGAGGAAGAAGAGCTGACCTTACCCCAGACTGTCATTGACGATCTCCTCAATGATGTCCCTGACTCAGATGCGGAAGAAGAGGAAGACGACACAGAGTGCTTCTTGCAGAATGGCCTGGATGACTCCAGCTCAGAAGACTCTGATTAAAATTAGAAACACTGAACAATACTTCGTGTGATTGCTTGTTCATTTACAGCAGCTGTTTCACAGTAAAATTTGAACGGCCGCAGTAAGTGCATGAGGGGGCACCCTTACATCAAGGGCTGCAACTCCTATGCATCCCAACTTTTTGCTGTTTAAGTTTTTGTTTCGTGTTCAGAACACTCTAAGGAACATATTTAGGCAAGTCCCGTCAACCCCTGGAGGGGTGCATGGTAGATTTCTTGTTCATTTACAGCAGTTGATTCACAGTAAACTTCGAACGGCCGCAGTAAGCGCACAAGAGGGTACCCTTACGTCAAGGGCTGTAACTCCTAAGCATCCCAACTTTTTGCTGTTAAAGTTTTTGTTTCGTGTTCAGGATACTCTAGGGATCATTTCTAGACCAGTCTTGCCAACCCCTGGGGGGGGTGCACGGTAGGTATACTTGGCTTGTGGACTACCTTGGGAAATGAAACCCGAGGTTTAGACACCGCTGCATTGCTAATACCCGAAAGGACATTAGCGATGAGGGAGGACCTGATCAAGTGTTCAGGTCTGCGACCAGTAGCGGCCGCAATCGTGGAAGCGATGGCAGATCTGTATCCAAGAAGAGTCTTAGAAGAAAGACTCTTCTTTTGATACACTTCCACCAGGAAGTTGGCCAAGTCCTGTGTTGAGGGATAAAGCGGCTTTATCCCCTTGGACAAGGCGAAGGTGGCCCAAGCTCTCCAGCGTAAGTCGTAGAGCTGATTAGTTGATCGCCTCTTAGCGTTCAAGGAAAACTCTACTGAACTCTTGTGCAATCCTAGTGCAAGCAGTTTGGAGCGCACAAGAGCCATGCGGTCAAGCACAGACTCTCTGGACGTGGATGAGGGAGGCATGATCGAGGCTGGAGCAGACCTCCCCCGTCCAGATCCAGAGGTAGAGGGTCTACGTGGGTGAGACCGCGAAGATCTGGAAACCACGGAGCTGTTGGCCAGTAAGGCGCGACCAAAATCAGTCTTGGTCGTTCCTGCAGATATTTTGCCAGCACCCTCGGAATCAGAGATGTCGGGGGATAGGCGTAAGCATCGAGGAGCCTCCACAAGAGAGTGAATGCGTCCAAGTGGAACGCATTCATGTCTCGAAAGGGGCTGACGTACCTGGGAAGCCGAGCGCTGAATCGAGTTGCGAACAGATCGATCAGAGGACGGTCCCACCTTGCCCACAGACGCTGTAGAATGTTGTGAGCGATGGTCCATTCTGTGAAGAGAACCTGATCGCCCCGACTGAGAATGTCGGCCAGGGCGTTCAGTTTCCCCGGAACGAACTGGACTGACATCCGGACCTGATTGGTCTGGCACCAGAGCAGAATCTCCTCCGCCAAAAGGGAGAGGGACCGAGAATTGGTGCCCCCCTGGTGGCGAAGGTAAGCTAAGCATGTGGTGTTGTTGTCCCCGTTGAAAATCAGAGGGGCCAAGGACAGGACGAATGGGAGGGCCCGAAACTCGAACACTGTGCCCTCCCAAACGAACCGGAGCAGATGTCGGTACCCCGGGGCCACCAGGATGTGGAAGTAAGCATCCTGGAGGTCCCAGACATGGCCCAATCGTTTGGCCGGATGGCCAACCGGACCGACGAAGGGGTTTCCATCTTGAACTTGCACCTGTGAAGGTACAAGTTCAAGGTGGAGAGGTCCAACACCGGCCTGAACCGGCCGTCCTTTTTGGGGACGGTGAACAGGCGGGAGCAGAACCCCGGAGAAGGCTGAGAAAGGGGGTAGACCGCCTTCTTCTCGACCAACGAGTTCACCTCGTCCTGAAGAGCCTGCCATCTGGCAGGGTCTCGAGGAGGGGGGAACGTCAAGGGTAGAGCGGACAATGGAGTTGTGACGACAGCGGTAGAGAAAACCCCGACCACACCACCCTCAAGAAAAACTGGTTGGAGACCAGTCTGCCCCACATGCCGCGGGCCCGAAAAAGGGAACCGACGGACGAAAGAGGGGCAACTTGAGGGGGCGTCAACGTAGGGCCGGGACTCACTGAAAATTCTGCTGGAGGGCAGGCGCAGGCTTGCAACCACCCCCCCTGGTGGTGCTGCTTCCCCTTACCTGTCTGAGCACCCTCCGTCTTGCTTGGGAACGCGACAGGCGCCAAAGAGGAGGAAGAAGGAGGCAGTGAAACTGGCTTCTTCTTCTTCTTCTTCTGAGGCTGGGAGCTGGAGGTGACTGTAGCACTTCTCTTACTCCCCGCCGCCGTCGCCGAAGCAGCGAGGCCAACCATCAGAGAATCAGTGTTCCTCTGGCATGTGGACTCCACCACAGAACGAACAGTGTCCGGATGAAAGAGGGAAGAAGGCTGAGGAAACGTGTTCCTCAGACTCTTCCTCATATCCGGAGGCACTAAAGAAGTAGCCAGAAAATGATCACGGAACAGGGCCAAAAAAGTGGACCCGTGTTCCAATGGCCAATTCTGCCGCAGACGTCACGCACGATCGCACGGCATGCAAAGCCCGATCCACTCGAACCGTGTCAAGGACCCGAGTGGAATCGGACTCTGCCCGATCGGGAGGGTCCAACAGTGTGGACAGCGTGCTCATCCATGTCAAGGCCTGTGATTGGGCCTCGACTGTGGAAGAAACGGTGGCCTCAAGATTGTGGAACGAAGCAGAGCTCAGTTCCACCTTCTTGACCGAAGGCACCTCCCCAACGAACACATCACCGTCAGCCCCACCCTAAACACTCGAAGTCTGGAAAGGGAGAGTTCGAGAGTCAAAGGGAAAAAGGGAGGGACGAAACAGATTGGACACGAGCAAACAGTGGAGGTGCGCCCCCCGAAGGAAAGCATGGCACTGAACCCGCGTCCTCCCGAGGAACACAGGTCGCGTTTGCACGTGAATCTGTACTCCTCAGGCGATGTGCTGCCGCTTCCACCGTGGCCCTAAGACTAGGGTGGAACGCGAATTGCCGGCGGCCGGATCGTTCATAAAACGAGCCGCCGGCAGACGCGGCGTGAGCCTCCCGCGCCCGGGCCGAAGCGGACTCAAAGGACGAGAGGGCGTCTCAGGGAAGGACGTCCTGAAACTGTTCAAACGTCCTTCTAGCTGTGCGAGGGCGAGCCTCCTGCCTCTCGTCCTCAGACCCCGGGTCCACGTCCTGTGTGTCAACACTAGACGACAGACGCTTAAGAGAGGCATCCGTGACGTCAAGACGCCGCGTGATGTCTGTCATGTACTGTTGGAAAGTACGAAGCATAGCTTCGGAAGTTCCATCAGAAACCGGCAAGGGTAGAGGATCAGTGTTAACCTCAGGGCGACCCTGATCCTCCTCCCTATCGTCCTCCGACTCACTCTCCTCTTCACTTCCCGACAACTCCTCAAAAGCAGGAGTGTAGGGAGCTTGAGGGGGAAGAGCCGAAAGCGATGAAGCAGGCTGTGAAGAAACGCCCACAGAAGCAAGAGGCCGCGAAGACCCCTGCCCCAAAGACGAAACGTCTCCAGCAGCCGAAGGGGGAGAAAAACAACAAACCTGGGACTGTTGGGTCAGCCCAGCCAACGAACCCCCGCCATTTATAGACTGAACACGAACCCATCGGGTCTGATCAGAAAAGAAATGGTCCGGTCCGGTCGGGGGTGCCGATCCGGTCCGGTAGGGTGGTCCGGTGTTCCGGTCCGGTCCGGTCCGGTCCCGTACCATCCGGAGGTCCCGTTCGGCACCGAACCATGTACCCACAGAAGTGTTCGGTCCGGACGTGGACATACCGTACCATCCGGACCCGTAGGTCCGGTGGTCCGGTTCGGTGCCAGACCATCCAGACCAACAGAAGTGTTCGGATGGTTCGGTCCGGACGTGGACATACCGTACCATCCGGACCCGTAAGTCCGGTGGTCCGGTATGGTCCGGTTCGGTGCCAGACCATCCGGACCAACAGAGGTGGTCGGGAGGTCCGGTCCGGACCGGACCACCGGTCCAGTACCGGACCATCCGGACCCGTAGGTCCGGTCCGGTCCCGCACCATCCAGAGGTCCCGTTCGGCACCGAACCACCCGTACCCACAGAAGTGTTCGGGTGGTTCGGTCCGGACATGGACATACCGTACCATCCGGACCCGTAGGTCCGGTGGTCCGGTTCGGTGCCAGACCATCCGGACCAACAGAGGTGGTCGGGTGGTCCGGACCGATCCGGTAAGGGTGGTCCGGTGTTCCGGTCCGGTGGTCCGGTCCGGTCCCGTACCATCCGGAGGTCCCGTACGGCACCGAACCATCCGTACCCACAGAAGTGTTCGGGTGGTTCGGTCCGGACGTGGACATACCGTACCATCCGGACCCGTAGGTCCGGTTCGGTGACAGACCATCCGGACCAACAGAGGTGGTCGGGTGGTCCGGTTCGGACCGGACCACTGGTCCGGTACCGGACCATCCGAACCCGTAGGTTCGGTCCGGTCCCGTACCATCCGGAGGTCCCGTTCGGCACCGAACCATCCGTACCCACAGAAGTGTTCGGGTGGCTCGGTCCGACGTGGACATACCGTACCATCCGGACCCGTAGGTCCGGTGGACCGGCATGGTCCGGTTCGGTGCCAGACCACCCGGACCAACAGAGGTGGTCGAGTGGTCCGGTCCCGACCGGACCACTGGTCCGGTACCGTACCATCCGGACCCGTAGGTCCGGGGGTCCGGCAAGGGCCAGAGGTACTGTCCCGCACCGGACCCTAAGGTCCGGTACGGTCCCGTACCATGGGTCCCGTCCGGACCAAACCCGGAGGTCAAGTCCAGTCGGGACCCGTGGGTCCGGTTCGATCCCGACCCGTAAGCCTGGAACGTTCCGGACCCTTGGTCCGGACCATCCGTCACCCGAACACCAGACGCTAAGGAATGGCGTGGGGTCAAGACGGTCCGGTCGGAGGTGTCGGTCTGAGCAACAGAAACAATGTTCCCGTCGCCCTGACCATTCGACAGAAGTACCACGTTCTGTCGAACACCTCCACGTCCAGTAACTAGTCGGCCGGAGCGTTTCAAGAGGGACAGCCACCAGTCACACGGACGTCAGAGGGAACCGTAGTAGCAGTGGTCGTAGGCACGAAGCCTGAAAACCCCTGCCCCCACAGGACCGCCCTGAACGGGGTCAATTCGCATCCCAACCCCAGCGGGGAGGGAATTCAGAGACCCCGTCATCTCCTCCGATCTCCCCCCCCAGGAGGCCGAAACTACTGTCGAAACAGCAGCAGACGACCCAGCGAGGGAGTTCAGAGGAGGACCCGTGTCCCTCCTGGCTTCCACAGCGGTGGAAACCGAGGAGGGCACAGGAGAGGCACCGGAAAAGGAAGATTTTAATGCCAACTGCACCCGGTGTTCCCAGGCGGTCACCCATCCAAGTACTAACCGGGCCCGACGTTGCTTAACTTCGGTGATCGGACGAGAACCGGTGTTTTCAACGTGGTATGGCCGTTGGCTGTCAAAACCTGAGTCTCTCCAGTAGCCCCTAGATCGGATTCACCAACCCCCAAAGAGGGTTGGGAATCGACCTGCCCCCGGATTCGAGCCAGGGAGGAGAAGGAAACCTTCCCCCCAGGCTTGAAACCGGGAGGAGCTGAAGCCTGAGACTGAGGACCGGACAACGGCGTCGAAGGGGGGGAAGCCTGTTCCACTGAAGGAGAAGGAGAAAGAAGCTTTTTCTTTCCCCTCGACCTTCCCCGAACCTTCGACGGCGCAGCCCCGCCCGAAGTCCCAGGCTCAAGCCCAGCCTGTTTGAGCAAGCTCGCATTGAGCTTGCTCAAACAGGCTTTCTCCGCCCTCCCTCGCCGCAAACGCAAAGCGTTTGGGGAGGGAGAGTCGGAGCGCCGAAAGGTCCCCTTCTCCGTGCGCAAAACATGACGCTGGGCGCCCGGAGAAGGGTTGCCCCCGGCAGACTCTGGTTCCGTAGAACCAGAGCCCAAAACAGGACGAGACATCCTACCTCGCCCTGTACGTACCCTTAAAGACCGAGAATTAACAAAATTCAAAGAAAATTTAGGTCAATACTCAAGTGAATGCGGCGAAACGAGAAGCAGACGACCGGTCACCACGAAGTAGGACGGGAGGCACGCCGAGTCCGCCACACAACAACGGAGGCACAAGTTGAAGGAAACACAACGTAGCCTCAAGCCAGAAGTGGAATAACACACAATAATCCAACAGGTGATAGTCCACACAGAAAAGAAGCCTCTTAGTCCAAAATAATCCGGGAGCGTAGCAGAAACACAGCCTACTGACACGCGCGAAAAAAGAAAGAGGACGCGCCACCTACATCCTGTAAGGGGGAAGCACTCGGACAGTGCTTGGGATCCACGGTGGCGCATGGTTATGGGAGATAATTGTACCCACGCAGCGTTTTGTCCAATTTTTTCGGCCTATAATAGATAATGTGCAAGAATAGTACTGTCGAGGTAAGTGTTATATTGACGATAATTTACGGGTCCAATTTACGTTCTGGACACTGCGGTGACCTTCTAAAAATAGTAACAGAACGCCGGGAATATCCGAAGATGCCCCACTCATACTATAGTGCACCATACGAAGGAAGGGAGGTAAACGCTGAAAACCTGGAGAAGATAAGGAAGAGTTACTTATAATGGTGAAATGAACACAAAAACCAAAATCGGTTCAGCGCTGCGCGCTGAGAGCACGTGTTGAAATATCTCATCGATGATATTGTGTCCGGGGTGTAGCTGAATACGGTGTCCAAATTTGAAAAAAGATCCACCGAGAACTTTGGCGTTGTGATGTGGTGTAGCGGCTTTGGTGCGTCGGTATGGGGGCCCGGGTAGCCGAGGTGGAACCAAAATCGGTTCAGCGCTGCGCGCTGAGAGCACGTGTTGAAATATCGACCAGGTTGTGTCCTGTCCCGGGTCTACCTGAATATGCCCACCAAATTTGAAGCAGATCCATCGAGAACTTTGGCCGTGCATCGCGAACTCACAGACAGACACACAGACAGACAGACACAAGTCGTATATATATATAGATATGCAGGCAAGGCACAGCATTGCAGATTGCTTTTTGCACTGTTCTCCAAGGTAAAAGTCTCCAAAGATTTGTTTGTACCATTCAGTTAAGGCTGAAATCTCCACTGGAATGTTACCTTAATTGTTTTTTTAAAGTGTACTTTATTTGTGCTTTGTTATACTTTAACCTGCACAGATTTACTGATGAGATTACGAACAAAATGTGTAGCTTCCCTTGCAGACAAAGTAAAGGGAAAATCTTGATAGTGTTTTTCAAACCCTGCAGCATACACACACACAACTTACAATAACTGAATAAGCTAAGCCCCTGGCTAAATACAAAGCTTACAGATTTTTCAGGATCCAGGCCAGAAGAGATAAATCCCAATCTTTTCCTCTTCCATCTGGGCACAGCATCATCATTCTCCTCATCTTCCATCCTGTCACAGTTCTCATCAACATCCATGTTTTCTTTGTTCTCCTCATCACCTTCAGCATTGCACAGCGAAGGAAGAGGAGTTGCGCTGGAGTCAACAGCACAAGGTTCCACAACACTTGTACCACAGTTTTGTTTGGATTCTGACACTAATGCAGCAGCCCTTGCTTCCCCAGAATATTTGACCTTTTTAGATTTCTTTTTAGCAGAATCTCCGCCAGAAGCAGAAAACTGTGACTCCGGGATGTTCTTCAAGCTTCCAGAAACTTCTGCTTCAGATTCTTGCGAGTCTTGGATATCGTCATACTTGGTCCACTCTGCATCAGAAGTGACTGGTGTCTTTTCTGAGGGGAGGGGCCCTCTGCGTTCAAAATCAAGGGACGGCCGAATTCTTGTTACAGAGCTGCTCAGGCTTGGGGAATCCACTGAGAAGAGCGATCGAGGAGGACCGTAGGAGTCCTTACGAGCCAGAGACTGTTTGGTGGGCGGGGGAGGAGAAGGAGAGAGAGGGCTTAGAAAAAGGTCACTGCTGTCTTCATCGCTGACCTCCGGATCTGCTCTGCCCTTGACCTTTTTGTCTGGAGTGTGCAGTGAGAATAGGTGAACTTTCCCTGAAAATAGGAAAACATATATTGAACCTTGCACTGAACTTAGATTCCACACAAACTGACATACATAATAAATCTGAAACTATGAGGCGTGTATGCGTATGTGTAGAAGTTACGTCCAAGAGAAAGAAACAGAGAGAGTGAGACAGAGCAGTCAAATAACAGAGACTGCGGCAACCACACAGCAAGGAAAATGAATCAAAGACAAGGAGGTTGGGATGGATGGGGCAGAACTGAACTGTCTAACCATAAGCTCGGGTGAAAGGAAGCAACGACAACAGACAAAGACTACACATAGTTGAAACTAGACAAATCCAAGCAGAGACATGCATGCACAAATTATTCTTAATGTGCTAACACTTACCAATTGCATATGTTCTCAAATACAATCAGCACTGTACCGTACCTTGACCAGCAGAAGACCGACCATCCACACCATCATCATCGCCATCAACTGCAGCATCGTTGACCTCGCACACATAAGCATCCATCAGCTGTTGTCTTCGCTGCTTTACTTTCAACTTCTTCTCCTCCTCTTCTTCCTCATCACTTGATATTCGTCTTCGCCGACGGGATCGCTTGGTCTGTGAATCTTTTTGTTCCTTGCCGGCTGACTTTGGTTTCTTTCTGCTTGATCTAACTGGTGAATCTGCAATTACAAAGGAAAAAAAATAATGAGGACTGGTGGACATGTTCATGTTGTTTGCATGTGCACAATGTTTCACTGCCTGTGTTGTTAAATATTTGTGTCTAACCAACAAGAGAAATAAACCAGAGCAAAGGATACAATGTCTTTCTTCTTGTCGTTCGCTGTTAGATCGTCAGTCCGGACTGCAGGGCGAAACGTGCAGTCCTCTCAAGGATACAGTATAAGTAACTGATGAGATCTTAACACCCTGGCTTCAAGCGCACTCAGGATGCATTTCTCTGCTCATGTTTGATTGTCTTCTTTTTTTTTTTTTAAACAAACAAATGCCTACAGTTAAGTTACTATTTATTCGTCTTTTGGTGAACATTGATCTATTTCTCTTTTCTTGGGGATCAAAGTAGGAAGCTTCTGTCACAATTTGATAACTCCAGACTTAAGTAATAACAGAACTTCATTATCTGTCTCTTCTGGGAAATTTGGATGTGGTGAAACAATGACTTCCAAAGGAAAGAACAACTCACCACTGTGTCACCCGTAGTGAAGCACAACCACACTACCATAGCCGTCCCCCTGAAGACACATGTCTTTCTTCTTTCATTTACAGTGCGACCCCCTTTCCAGACCTTGCTTTTTCAGATTGTCTGTTCATTACATCTGTACATTTACTTTCATTGTAAGACTCCCTCTCTCTATTTGATTTTGAAGTCTTAAGACCAGCTTTACCCAATAGTGACGGACTGTGTGATGATATCTTCTGCTATGGTCTGTTGAGACAGTGATATCACAATCGAGACTGGAGGTCGAGATTTTGATATCACTGTCTCAACAGACCAATAGCAGAAGATATCATCACACAGTCAGTCAATCAAAGATGTATTGCTAATTCTCTGGACATTTTGTATCTACTGTAAAGAAATTTCAAAAGTATTTGTCTCAGTTTTGGCTGTTCCATATCCCTCCCTCTGATTATTATTTCTTTTTGTTCACTCTTTTCTTGTACTTTTCAGTATTTCAAAATGTCTTTTCTTTCAAAAAGTCTTTAGTCACTTGCTCAACTAAATTCTGGGATCATTACATTTTCATATATATTTGTTTGTTTTTAAATTTAGGTGTTTTTGTTTTTGAAGTGGGGAAGCAATAAAGAGGTCGTCGATATCAAAACTGATATCGACGGAAATGTCGTCGATATCACTTTTACAATGAGCTCAGTTTTGCCCAATTGACCAATGGAAATCCACGTTACATATGAAATAGCAATATTTCTTTTTTAAGCCCAAAGCAGAGTACAATGGAGAAGTGTTGTCATTAGCCTATGCTCCACTGGATGCAACTAAAGGCCTGGAAGTAAGTAAGTTTTCTCAAATGTTGAGAGGTCCCACTGTACTACTTTCTTGCCACAAATTCAGCATACCTGACAATTCCTCAACTTCATCATCTGAGCTGTCCTCCACAGTAAGACGTGACTTTCCCCCACCCTTTCTGCGATGCACAGAAGAATTCATGTCACAGCTGTCCCCTGCGCTCTCTGACTTGGAGGATGAAGAACGTCCTTGCAGCTTGGCTTCCATCTCTGCAATCTCCCTTCGCAGTCTGTCCAGTTCTGACTCCATTTTGCTGCGCTCCTGTGAATGAGAGAGAATGTGTGTTCATTCATACATCGTAGCTATGAGAGTTAAGAAGGAAAGAATGGTACAGTAACAATCTGTTACTTTTCGGCTATCCTGCACACAAAAGAAGTGGCGTATGTTGACAAGTCACAGCTCTGAACTGGTTGAATGTAACCAAGCATTTTCAGGGTGCACACACACACACACACACACACACACGCACACACACACACACACACACACATGCATGTACACACACACACACATGAAGGGCAGAGCACTCATATACGTACATACTCGTTGTATGAAAGCACATCAAAAACATAGTGACTACAGCACTGTACTACTGGACAGCCTGCAGGTATAAACTAAGCAAATGTTATTGCTAATACTGTAACACACCTGTGTGGTAGGAACTTCGCTTTGGCTGGATAAGGCACTGGAAGAGGTAAAGTTGAGCTGAAAGCTGGCCTCACTTTCTGCTCCAGAATCTGCACAGTGCATAATCATAAAAAAAAACATTCTGTACAAACAACACACAACTTTTTTGTACAAGATCTACCTAGTATATGTATTACATTATTGTTGTACCTGACTTACATAAATGCATATATATTATCAATATATCAGGGGTCGACACTAACTTATTTGGCCTGGGGCCACACTGGCCCCAGAGATGGAAATTGCTGGGGCGGAAAACAAAAATCTGGGGCCCACTCTCAGTATTCACGTGCGGCAATGCATTGTCTGTTTTTCTATCGTACTGAAGCCAGGGAAATTATTTCAACCATTTGACATTGACATTACGACAGCGCTTCGCGCTTTTGGCTGCATCGGTCTCCTTTTTTCGTTTCTCTCCACCCTGTTCTTCATATTCATTTCCATGTCTTTTTACACCAAGGATGTGTCGCCACATTTTGCGTTTGGCATTTGAAGGCGATACTTATCTCTCACGCTAAAGAGCGCAATCTGGGAGTTATTTCCCTTGCGGCATTGTCCTGCGACGATTTCAATGGTTTTTTTTCTTGACTGCGGCATTGATCGTAACGTAAATTTCAGTGACGACTTTGACTGGCGATTTTTAGTGATTGGCTCTGGCATTAGAATTTTCGGTTTGTCATTGTTGGAATTTATCCTGGGGCGGAGTGGGCCCCAAGCTTCGGCAATGTTTGGGGCGGAACACAAAACTCTGGGGCGTTCCGCCCTCCGCCCCCGCTAGTGTCGAACCCTGATATATAGTATCATAATATACAATGTAAAACTGCAGTTTCTAGATAAAATACCATATAGATCTCTCTGAATCAGTAACAGGTCAATCTACACTTTTAGTTTACATGAAATAAATTCTGCTCACAAGATAGCCCCCAAATCTAAATTCCAATTAATTTTTACATTTAGTCAAGTTTTGACTAAATGTTTTAACATAGAGGGGGAATCGAGACGAGGGTCGGGTCGTGGTGTGTGTGTGTGTGTGTGTGTGTGTGTGTGTGTGTGTGTGTGTGTCTGTGTGTGTGTGTGTGTCTGTGCGTGTGTGTGTGTGTCTGTGCGTGTGTGTGTGTAGAGCGATTCAGACTAAACTACAGGACAAAGGCCGGACTTTGGTATTGCATTTTAGCTTGGTGGCTTAAAAACTAATGAATGAGTTTGGTCATTAAAAATCGGAAACTTGTAATTAAAATTATTTTTTTATTAAACGATCCAAAAATAATTTCATCGTATTCTTCGTCATTTTCTGATTCCAAAAACATATACATATGTTATATGGATTACAAACAAGCTCTGAAAATTAAAAATATGAAAATAATGATCAAAATTTATGTTCCGAAATCGATTTAAAAACAATTTCATCTTATTCCTTGTCGGTCCCTGATTCCAAAAACATATAGATATGATATGTTTTGATTAAAAACAAACTCAGTAAGCTAAAAAGAATAGACATACAGAAAAGCGTGTTATCCTGCTCAGCGCGACCACTACCGCACTATTCTGCATGGCTTGTCGATTTCACTGCCTTTGCCACGAGCGGTGAACTGACGAAACTACGAGTATGTGGTGTTGGTGAAAAAAGCAGTGCGTTCAGTTTCATTCTGTGAGTTCGACAGCTTGACTAAATGTTGTTATTTCGCATTACGCGACTTGTTAATATATACGGAGCAACAAAAGAAACGCGAAAAAATTTGTCATTGTTTGATTGACAAAATCTCCAACAATTATAGAGTTAGAATTATTAAACCACAAAAGTTTGATGAAGGCATGCTTGACCTTGCTTTTGTGTGATTATTTTGATGCTGTGACTGTTTTAACACACGGGACAAGCAGGTTTAACGTTAAACACATAATGCGCGCTCGCAGCACGTGCAAGTGGAGCAGGAGAAATCTGATGTGTGAGATGTGTTCACTAATGCATTAGCAACCAAAAGAGACCATGGCACGCTTGCTGCCAGTCTCACATTTGAAACAGCCAGGATGCCAAGATTGACACCACCAAAATGCCAGGTCGATTTAAAGCTGGGGATGATCCAGAAGCGCTGGCATGTGCTTTAAACGTGCATATGTCAACAGTCTATCACCTTCACCTATGTTTTGTTGACAATGGAAGCACTGCAGTTATGCAACGCGGTGGATTTTTCGCATTACCCCAATAAGACAAGATCGCAATTTCCTGCCACAACGTCTTCGAGATCGATTCAATACAGCCACTGACAATACCAGGAACATCATTGGAAGCCACCAGTGTCCGATCAGTGGCCATGAAGACTGACTGACTGAGTGAGACCTCCAAAACTTGTCCCGTGTGTTGAAACAGTCGCAGCATCAAAATAATCACACAACAGCTAGGTCAAACATGCCTTCATCAAACTTTTGTGGTTTGATAATTCTAACTCTATAATTGTTGGAGATTTTGTCAATCAAACATTGCAGAATTTTTTCGCGTTTCTTCTGTTGCTCGGTATATATATAAACAATGACAAACAACTAACACAAAAACAAGCACAGACTCTTTATGAAAGATGCAAGATTTTGATCAAAGACAAAAACAATCAAAATAAATAAATAAAAAAACACTTATGAAAGATGCACTCACTGTGATCGGAATCGCTGTCACTGTCAATGACTGCACGTCTGCCTTTCTTCTTCACCACCACCACCTCCTCCTCTTCTTCTTCACTGTCCTGCAATGCATCTGCTGACCCCTGCCTTTTGTTCCGGGCCTCAGCCAGAGATTGTCTTGTTTCTCTCACAGTGGTCTCGCTGGTTTGCGGTTTAGGACCTGCATGACCAGGAACAATGGAAGTTTGATCACTGGCTCCTTCCGCTGGTGTGTCTATGTCTTTCTCTTTGTCTTCGCTCGGAGAAGGATCCACATCCATTGTACTGCCTTGATCACCATGCTCTGGCTCTTTGCTTTGAGAAATGTTGACCTTTAAGACGAGGGGCTCTTGTTCAGTGATTGTGCCCTCATTTTCTTCATCATCACCATTGTTACTATCGTCATCCTCATCATCAAACCTGAGATCAAAATCAGAAGGTGGGATGGTGGCGTCTTCTTCACTTGGTGGAATGGACGACTGGTTGACAGATTTCTGAGTCTGCGACCTGACGGACATCTGGTCGATGACAATGGGGTTTCCATCTGCTCCCTCAGTTGCTTTAGTCGCAGCAGCTTGTGGTGCTTCAAAACACTGCTCTCTGGTTTCATTTGGTTCAGAATGCTCAGTGGAGACTTTTTTATCTTCGTGTGATCGAGAGTTGGCTCGAGCATCTTCATCTTCTAGATCTACCATTTCTCCATCAATCTCCTCAACCTCCATTGGATCCTCAGCATGTGCTTCTGTGAGTGTGACCAGGATGCGTGGAGAGTTCTGAGTAGTACTGGTCATGCTGTGTCTGCCCTCTGCTGAATTGGTATCAGTTTGGCCAGAAGTTAGTGGCTGTCCGCTAGCAGTTTCAGTTCTAGTTTGTCGGGTATTTGGTAAAAACTCTGCTGATGTCGAGTCGCTCAAGCGGGCAAGACCACGGACAGCTTTCCTTCTGCGAGACGGTGCAGGCATCTTTGGATCCGAGTCTGTTTTGCGATCTCCTTCAGCTGTGTTACCTTTGACACCTTCTTCAGGATTTTCTGCTTCACTGCTAGGGGACATGAGAGACTCTACATGCATGGGGCGGTTCTTTTCTGCTGCCAGTTTTTGTCTAGACTCCTGTCCCTCTTGCAAGATATTTGGCTGAGCAGGTTGAATTTTTTCTTCAACTTTATTTTCTCCTCCTTCCTCATAATCTTTCGCTTTACACAATCCATTCCCAGCGAGATCATCAAACTTGTCAGCCAAGTTTTTCTGCCTGGTTCCATACCTCCTTCTCTTGGTGGAGAGGGGGGCCTCAGGTCTCAGCGGGCTGCCGTCCAGAGAGAAACACTTGCGCTTGGTTCTTCTGACGATTAAAACAGCACCATCGTCATCACTGTCCAAAGGGATAGTAGTGGTGCGAGGGGGTGCGCTGTTCACAACTTTATCTGATGAACTGGATGGTGACTGAAGAGGAAGGAGATCTGGTGTGTGGAAATGGCCAAGTTTCGCTTTGATGGAACTCTCTTGTCCATGGCTGTTTCTCTTCCTGGTAATACTAAAAGTTGCAGGAGAAGATGACCTCTCTTCTTCTTTTTGTAACCTTTTGGTTCCTTTTCCTTGAACAAAAGTTGATACCTCCTCTCCACTCTGAGGACAAGGTTGTTCTAACTCTGGGTGAGAGAAGCCTGGTATCAAAGAATGTTCTTGCAAATCAGTAGTACCTGAACTGTCAGACTTCTGCATTGATCTCTGGAATGACCTTGAACGATCAACTTGAGTGATTGTTTCCTGAGACTCTGTTCCCACATGAACATCCTTTCCACTCCGATCTGGGCTTTGTTCTTCTTCCCTATCTACAGGAATTGAGTCTGCTATGACCTTTGGTGAAAGGAGAGAGATGCTTTGTTCTTCCAATGTGCTTGGATACTGTGTTTCCACAACCAATGGTTCTGACTTCTTTAGCTCTTCTTCCTCTGAGTGTTCTTGGTTACTATCAGAAAACTTGTTCTCGTTTTCTTCATAAGCTTTGGTCAGTTTGCTCATTTCGGCTGGTGAATTCTGCTGCGGAGAGGCGCTGCTATCAACACTTGCCTCCAAAGTTTGGCTTTCAGCTAAAGTTTGGCCTTCAGTTAAGGTTTGGTCTTCAGGTAAAGTGTGGTCCTCCTTCAACGTCTGGTTTTCATCCGCCACCTGGATTTGCAAAGGATTCAGGTGTGACTGTGACCTAGCTTTTTTGTGTGCCAACTCCATTTCTTTGTGATTAACTTCTGCATCTTCTTCAGCCACAAATGGTTCTTGGTCTTCCTCTTTTTCTGTATCTGAATAATGGATGTTAGAGGGTGGTACTGATTTTGCGACAACAGAAATAGGTTTTAGTATAGACTGACTTGGTGTGCCGGTGTCAGAAGAAAGCTGACTGGCAAGTTTCTGCTTTGTAGAACATCTTGGAGACTTTCCAACAAGAGCAGCAGAGTCTTGAGACACAGCGTCTTTCTCTTTGGGTGCTCTCTCCTGTCTGACTTTGTTCAAGTTTGATGCCTGTTTCTCAACACAATCTGTCTGATCGTGCGTAGACTTTGAAGATGTGCCTTCTTTTGGGGATGTGTGATTGTCAGAGATTTGGCTTGCAGAGTTTTTGGTCGAAAAGTTTGTGAGTGGAGCCTGCGTCACACTACCAGCTGTTTCCACATCCATGCTCTCTGGCACATGTGTGAGGGCAGAGTCCAAAGGAGACACAGTTTTGCCTTCTGTCTGTGACGGTTGATGCCTTGGCTCTAGTTCACTTTGCTCCTCTCCTGTGGACATCTTAGTTTTCTTCGATCCATCAGCTCCTTTTGATGCTTGAGGCGAGTCTCTTGCCCTTGTATTATTGCGAAGAGCATTGTTTCTTGTCGATGGACTTTGCTTTATGCTCTCAGCTTTGTCACGATTACCGGAAGAAGACTGGAACAAGCTGTCTTCTGTCGAGGATGCAGCAGAAATCCTCTGCTGTATTTCTTCAGGTTGCAAACCTGAACAATAAAAAAAGAAAGTTATTCCAGCAAACAGAAACAACGACTTTTAAAAGTTGTGTTTGGAAATAAATATATAGTTGACAACCTCATTTTATTAATTAGATTAGCTCAGTCGCCTGTAATTAACAGTGCAAATACGTGAGTTACACTGCAAATATCTTCATAAAATTCAATCTGAAATGCTACCATAACGGTTTAACCACCCAGAGTATACGGGTAAAATCAACACATCAAGTGACTAATCAACCGACCTAAAAGTTCAGGACATGATTATTTGACATGGAAAACTGATGACATACATGTGTGTCAAACTGTCATTGTGTGCAGTGCATGTGTGCTGCTTATTCAAGTTACGGTTAGAAGATTATAACCCACACTTTACATCGATGCTGCTGTAGAGACAGTGATGCAGCCATTAACACTGAAAAGGTGAATTAACTGTTACTCTAAGATGACCTGCTGTCACTTCTTCTTCTTCTTCTGCGTTCGTGGGCTGAAACTCCCACGTACACTCATCGTTTTTTGCACGAGTGGAATTTTACGTGTATGACCGTTACCTGCTGTCACTGACAAAATACTAAGCAAACAGTAAACAAATAATAACAATTAACACACTCATGATTCTCTATTAGTTTTACTCACTCAAATCAGGCTCTTCGAACTCGTTTTCTGAAGGCATAATCTCAAGATCGTCAGTTGATGAGCTGAAGCTGTCTGCCTCAGGATCACTGTGACCTAGATAAATACAAGCAAAACAAATGGAAATATTAATAACTGAACACTCATGGAGAGCCTGTCAATGATCATAAAGAACAAATTATTCAGTGTGCAAACAATGGCTTAATGAGTTTGTATACAGTATGAGAAAGTATCCCACGTTTTTACTAAAGTTGGTCAGTGAAGTCATTGTGTCACTGAAGTCACTGTCAAACACTATTTTGCGTATTGAGCACATCAGTTATCAAATCTTGATCACATCAGTAATAAAATCAAACCTTCAGTGATACATGTCATAACATGTTACCCTACATTTATTTTCTCAAGTCTATTTTCAAATCACAATTGTTTTCATGATGATAAAGAATGTGCATGTCATACGGGCACAATGTGTTGCCACTTTCTACCCCACCTATGTTGACCAAGTTTTTTTTTTAGCCGAGACCAACTGTGCCGCAGCAGGCCACTCACAATTGTAGTAACTGTGTAGTAACTGTGTATCAACACGCTGGAATGCAGGCGTTAGATAGACGTTACAGGAAGCAACTGAAGCTAACAGTTTGAGCGAATATATCCGTACCTGGTCAGATAGAGCCATATGAGTGGGTACGGATATATCCGTACCTGGGAGACAATGAGTTGAGGACTAGCATTGTTTTCAATCAGTTTGGATATATTTATGGTGCAGTGGACATGATCAGTCGGTTGTAACTGGAAAAACATCCAGCTTAGCAATAGCAGGATGATGCTTGATTAACCCCTTGACTGCCTGCTACGAGTGTCACTCGTAGGTACACTTGATATCCCAGACGCCCAGCTACGAGTCACATTCGTGCTCAGCGCGTCGTTGGTGTATGAGAAGCACAAACACGGTTAAAGGGAGGCAAGTGCTCCCAGTGTTGGAAGAACAGTTGGGGAGGAGTTGCAAACCTTTAATAATCTGATATTTCCGCGAATTGAACTAGATTTCTCGGAAATACCAAAACAAAGATCAAAGATGGCGGACCTCGGTGGTAGTGAAACGTGGAAGGTGCATCACTGCCATCCAGTGATGGGGATTTTATACCAGGCTTGTGTCTGTCCGAGTGCTTCCACACAAAGTTTGTGTTCTGGCAGTGACTTGGTGAGTAAACAGCTAATGTAAACCTCCCATTTTATTTAATTTTTTTTTAATTGTTTTAAATTTTTTATTATTTTTTTTTATTTTTTTTTTTTACACAATGCACACGCTTTCAAGCAGAATCACACTTTTAGTGATGTGTTTATTTTATTTGATTTTATTTTCTAAAAGTTACATATCTGATGAACATTTGTGTAAAATTTGACATCTCTAATTCAAAAAATAAAAAAATTATAGCACTTTTAGTAACAGTATACTGTGTTATGACTTTCGTCCCTGGCATATAGAATGCAGCAAATGAAAAAAATCGCGGCAGTCAAGGGGTTAAAGTACATACAATGTACTAAAACCCAGACAGACAAACAAACAAAAAGTAAACAGTGATTAAAACAGTACAAAACACCCACCTTTAACTACAACATTTGTCTTCATCAGATCAGCATCCGTTCCACGGCTCTTGACTTCTGATGCTGTGACATCCTTAACCTTGCTGTAGTTGTCCCCTCTTGATGCCCTCTTGGAAACTGAAACGTTGTCTTCTGCTTCTGCCAGTTCCGATTTGTTTCCAGCACAAACAACTGCGTCTTCTTCACCTTCTCTTTTACTTTTGGCTTGCTTCAAGGATGTGTGTCCACTGTCCTCTCCAACCATCTTGTGCTGTGTAACTTCTTTGCAAGGCCTTGAGTTAAGATACTTCTGGTTGCTTCTGGCCTCAGCAGTTTTTCTCAGGTTACCTTCAGTATGTTCGGTCTGAGTGCTCAGAATCTTGCTGCTTCTTGGAGAATTTCTAGTTGCTGAAGATGTAATGGGCGCAGGAGATGCAGTTGATGCTGGAGATTTGAAAAGAATTGAAGGCTTGCCATGCAATGGAGATCTGCTGGGTCTTGGGTGACTGTCTTTTTCTGCAGTGTCTGGGACGCAGGTAAGAGTGTAATGATCAACATCAAAAGCTCTTCCCTTTGAACCTGCTTCTTCAAGTGCTTTGGTATGAGGTGACTGAGTGGACCCAGAACATCTCTCCTCTGTGAATGTTGACGGGACGGTTGTAACTAATGGAGAATTAGTCGCTGAACCACCCTTATGTCTTCTCAGCCGATCTGACAAACGTTTTGAAGCTTCAGGAGACTTCTGGTAAACATTCTGACTTGCACCCATCTCTATGTCTCTTTCTAAATGGTTCGCTTCTATTGGGGTTACATCTAAAATCTTAGCAAAATGTTTAAACCTGTCACGACCTGTGTTGAAGTCGTCTTCAGTGCTGCCTCTTCGAGCTGATCGTGTCTGCCTGGCATTCTGCAACTTTGGGGTGCTGAATTTTGGCAAGGTTGACCCTGGCAATGGTGAGGGAAGAACAACATTGCAAGATGCTGGGGACTGAAGACTGGACATTTGTGTTTCTGCTACCACAGTCTGGTCTGAGGAGGAAGCCATTTTGTTTTTACCTGGAAGTTCAGTTTTCTTTTCTTTCGTGGGTTTCTTTTGGGTTTTCTCTGTTCCAGCAGTTTTGTCATTACCAGTCTGATCAGCTACAGCAGTTATTTCAGTAGCAATTGCATCAAACTCTCTGTTCTGCTGGCTACTTGACATCCTTGCTAGTCTTTCTTCGGGTAAAGGTCCCATCAGACAGAATCCATCATTGCTGTCATCTTCACCAACATCGACAGCGGTAATTTTGTTATTTTCAACATTTTCAGCAAAGCTTTGTCCGCTAGTCTCAGCATACTCTTTACCATCTGTATCATCCATGCTAGCATGAGCATCTTGAGTACTGAACAGCAGATCATGGTCCTCAGCCTGTCCAATCAACGAGGCAAGGTCTCGGGTCTGTTCTTCCCTAGCTTTCTGTGCTTCAGGGGTTTCCACTTTGCTGCTGCTTTTCTTTCGTGGTTTCTTCTTCTCCTCTGCTTGGCTTTCTTCTCCAGAACTCCCTTTCTTGTTTTGTTGCTTTGTCTGCTTGGACCTGGATCTTGTTGTTGTCTTTGGGCACACGAACTGTACATCTGCTGATGTATCGTCAGCAGTTTCAAACAAGGAATCTGTCTCCAAATGTGATGGTTCTATTGGACCCTCAGTAACTCGGGCATCTTCAGAAGTGGTGGGTTTGTCAGCTGTCCTGAAAACCTCAGTATTACTCGTACCTTTCTCATCAACCTTGCTGTGCTGAATGAAGGAAGCTCCTCTCGGTTCAGTAAAAGTTACATCAGAAAATCTGACAGTCTTTTTCGCTCCTTTGTCCAGCGTGAACTGAGGTGGATTTCCTTTCTTCTCCTTGGGCCTAGGGCGCCCCCTCTTCTTGGACTTGGCCACAGGTGTGTTGCCTGCAATGAACAGGTAAGGATCCGCTGTGGGCGAGTTTTCTTGGTAAACCTTGAGAGGGTTTTCATCGATCTCGACATCCTTCCTTTTGAAAATCCGCTTCTTCCTGATGGGAGGTGTGAGCATGATTTCTTCCTCGGGTTCTTGAAGGCTGAGGTATGCTGTGTGGCCCTTTTTGCTTTCCTGTGCTGGATCTTCCACTTCCATAACATCCTCATCATCATCACCACAGAATGCGTGTGCATCTATAGTAGCAGTCAGTACTTCAGCAGAAGAATTTTTCTTTTCAACCCTGTCGCTTTCCACTTCTAAAACCTTTCCTGTGGCATTCTCAGACTGCCGTTGCTTACTTTTCTGGTTCAAGACATCTGTGTTTTTCTTGCTGGTGTGATTCTGGGGCAAAGCAGTAATCCAGTCCTGGACTTTAGCATCTGAATCCTTTTTGTTCCCACTTCGTCTTCCGTAAGTTTTCGTCACTACCGGCAGTTGCAGCAACTGTTGAGTAGATGATATGCTAGCGTTACTGGAATTTTGTGAATTATCTGGTGCACCTGACGAGGGTTCTTCATCTTTGCCCTTCTGTCGTGGCCGAGCGTTTCCTGCTTCTATTACATTTTCTATGTCGTTTAGTGGTCTGCTCCTGAGATTCTTTTCATTCAAGTTGGACACATCCTGGTTGTCGTTTCTTTCCAGTCTTGAGTTGGACTCCGCCACATCATCTTCGTTCTCATCAAAAATCACGATGTCTGGCTGGTCTCTGCTCTCCTGATTTGATCGAGCTTTCTTGCTTGGACTTTTCTCAAGTGGTTCTAAAACGTCGGTGTTCTGATCTACAGGGAAAGTTCCCTGTTCGGACTTCTCTCTCTCAAAGCCGCAAGAACCTTCATCCAAGTACTGAAGCAGACCATTATCATCGTCAGTGGTTGTTGTAGCAGGTGACCTTGACCTCTCCTTATTACTGGTGCTAGCATCAGATTTTAGCTCTGGTGTCCCATCTGATGCAGTTGTGACAGTTTCTGCAGTGCTTCTCCTTCGCCTAGAGGATCTAGGAGGCTGACAGCTGGTGCTAGCATCAGATTTTAGCTCTGGTGTCCCATCTGATGCAGTTGTGACAGTTTCTGCAGTGCTTCTCCTTCGCCTAGAGGATCTAGGAGGCTGACAGCTGGTGCTAAAAAGAAAAGAGAAAAAGAAAAAAAATGTCTTAAAGTACATGTATGTATTGCAAGATTGGGGTATAAAGTCTAGCCACTGTTTTATGTCTATCCCACCAATTTTCACCACCAAGCTTTATAAAAAAAATATATCACATAATTAAAGAAAAAAAGGAAAAGAAAAAAAGATTTCAATGCCAGGAGGCTTATGAACAGGCTGGGCTAAAAGTTAGGAACACCAAGTGATTAACACAGGTAAAACAGCTGAGGACCGGCACGGTTGGCCTAGTGGTAAGGTGTCCGCCCCGTGATCGGGAGGTCGTGGGTTCGAACCCCGGCCGGGTCATACCTAAGACTTTAAAATTGGCAATCTAGTGGCTGCTCCGCCTGGCGTCTGGCATTATGGGGTTAGTGCTAGGACTGGTTGGTCCGGTGTCAGAATAATGTGACTGGGTGAGACATGAAGCCTGTGCTGCGACTTCTGTCTTGTGTGTGGCGCACGTTAAATGTCAAAGCAGCACCGCCCTGATATGGCCCTTCGTGGTCGGCTGGGCGTTAAGCAAGCAAACAAACAAACAAACAGCTGAGGTGGAAGAAAAAGAGAGTCATTTACCTCCTGACTGTACCTGGCATTATGAAAAAGACTCGTTCAGCTTTAGTTTATTCACTAATAACAAATTCATGAATTAAAGTGCTGAAAATGAAATCAAATTTAACTTTACGTTTAGTTGCAAACCTCACCTCGGAATAGCAAAAATGTCATCAGTGTCTCGTCTTGTAGAATCAGACGTTTCTTCTTCCAAAGCCACATTTGACTGTCGTCTGGAATTTCTAACATTTTTCCTGCCCTTGGTCTGAAAATGAAATTGCAAACATACACCTTTGAAGATACTGCAGAGACACACTTTTTGTCCAAGATTCAGGTGATCAAACTGGACACAACCAGCACCAACATGTAAATGATGCAGACATGTAGTGTACAGAAAATACACTGCACTAACACGTCAAATCAAATTCTATTTTACAAGTACGTGTAGAATACATTGAAGTTCAGCAAACAAAGATAGAAGAGTATACATAGGCCAGAAAGCGTCTCCCAGGACAGACAGTATCCTTCTTCTTCCTTTGGACAATTCCTGTAAGATTAAAGACTGTCACTGTGCCAGTGTCAACTTCTTAACATTTTTTTTAACAAGAGTGACAAAGCTTCAGCATCTACCTTGTGCAGCCCTGCAATTCCAACAAATGGTGTATTCGCCTTTTTTCCACTACAAAAAAGAGTTTATTGCTAAAACTCGCAAAGTTCATGACACTTGTCATGGACTGTTTGAGAAGCGAGTAAAATTTAATTCTCTTTTAGCTTTATACTCCGTTATCTGTGTTTGTGTTCTTTGTAATAGTATTTTTGTCCTTATGTTAACCCACCCATCAACCCCCCCCCCCCCCCCCCTCTCCCTTCCCCCCATTTCCCATAGTAAAGAAATGTATGTAATCACTTTGCACTTGTAATGTTTTATTATTTTTTGTATTATTATTATCATTATTATTATTATTATTATTATTATTATTATTTATTATTATTATTGTTGAATTGTTTCTTGTATTGTTTTTGCTCTCCCTCACCCCTCAACTCCCTTTTCTGTACATAGTCTGATTTCTTTTTGTTTTAGTTCCTTTTATTTGGTGTTGAATGAAATGTGTTTTTATTGTTTTTTTTAATTTTCCATGTACCCTCACGGGGTTTTATTGGAATAAATAAAACTTGGCAACAACAACAAGCTAGTGATTCTGAAAATTTACTAGCCAGAGAGCAAACTTTACTAGCCAAACCAACAATTTGTTTCAGCAACATTACTCACATTTGGCGAGTAGATGAACATTTCTACTCGCCAGTTACATGTTTCGTCATGGCAAGTCAAATACTTGCCATTTTGAGGCCTGTTGTGATTTAATTACTAACCTTTTGATTATCTGGCTTGGTGCTAATGGTCTCTGGCGTACATGGAAAGAAGCTTTGCGGCCCCTTTGGTGGCGAATCTGAGAGAAAAAATGAAAGCAAGTCGCGTGAAGCAATATATCACATTTAGACAATCTGTCTGCCTCCAACAAAAAGATCAACACTAGAAACCAGTTATCACAGAGACTACATGTGGTAAGGCTTGGCCGGCTGAAGACAGAGACGGGTCGCACTGATCTCGGTAAAGGGTCGACCACCTTCAGGCTATGCAGGGGGTCATGCTTGTATTACGTGTTATGAATAATAATATTAATATTTTATCAAAACTTATATATTTTTATTTTTATTTTTTCATTACTTTATTGTCCCATCGCTGGGAAATTCAGGTCGCTTCCTCCCAGTGGGAAGCTAGCAGCAACAGAGTCGCGCTACCCAGGTGTCTGCTTGTTTAGGTGTTATCAGCCACCTGTACTTATGGCAGAATGACCGAGGTCTTTTACGTGCCACTGTGGTGACACGGGGGTGGAATATGGATACCGTCTTTGAGCCTGCACATAAAGTTGACCTGTGTCCATCCCGGCCCGAATTCGAACCTGCGACCTTGGGATCACAAGTACAGTGCCCTACCAACTGAGCTACTGGGCCCCCTATATGATATTCTACTACAAATCATACTGTTGAGATTCCCCTCCCCCCCCCCCCCCCCCCCCCCCCAATTGATTTATTAATGCACATGCATTGGGCCATTTGCAGCTCATTCTATGGGCTGCCAGCTGCATTTCAATGAATGAATGACAAAACACAGAGCAATTAGACAAATGGGGCGAGATACGCACCCAAAATTATGCATAGCAGAGTCAGAGCTATGAAAATCTGTAGATATCCAAGTGCAAGGTCTCAAACGTCAAATCACAAAAATCATACCATGAATACTGCATAAGATTAAAAACAAATTTTTTGCGCGAAAAAGCAATACAGTATTTACTTACACACTGTACCACTGTCTTCTTGGAAAGCTGAGATAAGGTTGTCAACCCCATCAACAATACATCCCAGTTCTGCCTTCTCTGTCAAACCTCTGCAAAAAAATCAATATTGAGAGCTAGATCGATAGATCTACAATTTTAAACACATAATATATATTCATTGGTGGTCTTGGTTTAAAAAATGTCTATGATACTCTATGTATAGCCTTTCCTTTCAGGGGGAAAGTCATGTTATTTAAGTGAATATTTTAAGTTACAAGTGGAACAACAGTTCGTATAACTGGCACTATCAGCCAACCAAACAAGAACACACACATGAAACATTAAAAAGTCACTTTTTGTCATCATTAATAAATTCAGTCCTATTCCTATCTAGACTCCTAGGCCTAGCTTCAAATTGATTTTGTGTGTGTGCACGTGTGTGGGTATATATGACAGTGAGAGAGAGAGAGAGAGAGAGAGAGAGAGAGAGAGAGAGAGAGAGAGAGAGAGAGAGAGAGATACAGAGAGAGAGAGAGAGAGAGAGAGAGAGTGTGCGTGTGTATGTGTATGTAGATCTGTGTGACACTGACAGCAGTTACCTACCTTTTCGTGATGGGCTGCTTGCAGAGTGGACACGGAACTGACCTCTTGGTTTCTAAGAATTCTGTGATGCAAAATCTGCAGAGATAATACAGAGTAAAAGTTACACCTAAAGCGCCATTTTGGGAAAGTTATCTGACAAACTGGACCTTAAAAAGTACCTGTAAGGGACATTTGCTGTCCTGTTAATTTGATTCAGAAACACCTGCAATGATTTGCTCCAAAATCCTCCGTAACTATGCCAAATAATGAAACATTTAAATAAAATGTTGATCAGCGAGCGGTTACCTTCTTCCAGTTCCACCCTCCTGTGTCAGGAGTCTAGACTTCTGTTTGTCGTCGTAATATATTTAGTCCTGATAGATACGAATTTTTCCAAGCATTAAAACAGTCGGATTGAAGCAGTTAAATCTCTAGCCTAGGAAACTCATGCATATTCTGTGCCGTACGGGGCTAAAACACTTAGCATAACGTAAACAAACATATTGTCCATCGGAGAATATCACAGTCTGAGATGACTATCAAACACAGCCTTTAGATTTGAAAAACAGAACTCTACAATACTAAATCTAATTCTAAGACATTCCTCTTGTGTGCTGTCATCAATTCAATCCCAAAAACGACATTGTAGCTCTTTACACAATTTCAAAAAGCTGTATTTCTAGCAACAGTGCATGAAATACAACTTACAGTACAACAAGTTCTGCTCAAGGGTAAAACTAAAAGGCACAACAAAAATCAAGACTGGCGCTGTAAGGACAATTTCACTTACAGTTTCGAATCCCCACTCAAAACACAGCTGTTTCAATTTGAGTAACTGAGCGCTTAAACCCTTATTTTAAGGTATTTCTGGTGTGTGGTGACCTGAACTGTATAGTTCTTGGGGCGATTTTAATTTTAATTTTCATAACCCTTTTAACTTTAAGGTTGTATAAATGGAACTTTGCAATTAAACAATTGCATTGGCTATACGCGCTCTGAGTCTACACGATTCTGCCCCTACATACACTCCAGCGTTACTTTACGGCCGCAAAACGAATTTGCCATTCAAAGCCACTTTGCGATAGGAACGCAGAGCAGTTGTGCAAAAACAAAAACAATCTGATGCTCCACAGCCTTTACTGTAATGTAGATTTCATTCTCGGGGTGTCACTGCGGAGTGTACATAAAAGATCAGACAACCACATCAACACTCGGAGTGTCATTCGATGCCGTTTTGCGAAGAAACGCAGTGCACTTTCGATTCATAGTACAAAGTACGCTTGGGACAAACACAAACAAAAACTTATGCTGCACGGCAGTTTATTGTCGGAGTATGAAACACACTTAGTGACCTAGAAGTGGTTGAATAGATGTGAATGTACATTATTTGCCAACCCTCGACACTCCAAAAAAGAGATCTAGCGGAAGTCAATACGTCGGATTGATTTTTCATGGGCTACTTCCAGGGGGAATTTCATAGGCTAAAGAGTTGTAACAGAGCTTTTCATTGTCGGATTGTATACAGACCTATCAATCCTGTATACACTCGGAGTGCGTAGGCCTATAGCTTTTGCCTTAAACAATCAATCAAACTGTTAAAGTCACTTAGTCAGTCTAGTTTAAACAATGGTTTAGCATTGAAAAGAGGAACAAAAAAGTAACAACAAATATGGGAACTTCAAAAATACAGCACAGTACATGTATCACTGTCAGTATCACTATCAGCACTACATCATTCACTTTCAATTCATGTAATTTCTACAACTACAAGTTTGTATCACATTTACTGTTTGAGTGTTTCACAACTGTACACTACATACCTGCAGAAAAAATGTTCACATTTCGTCGCAACAGGATTCTTCATCAACTCAAGGCTGAAATCAGAATAACATTGTTTCAGCACACATAAAATTAATAATGTACATTTAATATACAATTAAAAATCATAATAATTAATTTTAACATTTACATTTAGTGATTTACAGATTTGTAGGTTACAAATGACGAAATGTTCCTCACTCTAGTCTAAGAAAGGAAACTGATTATTCATTTAACTGTGCATTACCATATGGAGCATTCCAAGTTCTTTTGCATTAGTCCAAGAAGTTCTTTTATTTTGCTAACAGCCATCATGCGCGATTCAGCACAAGAGTGAAGACTTGCGCTCGAAACATTTGTTGTGCAAGTTTCTAAGTTCCCGCTTGGATGACAAAACGAAGTTTTCGTCGCCAAAGAGTGCCAGACGTTTCCGGTTCCGGTAGCTTTGGTAGCAGTTTGTTTGGATTTTGGGTGCACAGACGAAGACAGGTTGTCGTATTTGTTTTGCTATATTTCATCTCAGGATCGAACATTTGCTAAAATGCACCTCTTTGATGCCTTCCGACCGTAACTGTGTCGACTGTTTGACCTGCTGTTTGTCCTGATCTTTTGACATTGATCGTCAGCTCGGGAAGTTGCAGCAGACAGAACTTCAGTCACAGTCTGTTTACTTGGAACGTGCAGTATGGCCAAAGAAATACCAACAGCTTTGATGAGACGAGACCCGAGGCACATCGCAGTGCTGGCCTATGTAAGGGAAGAATGTCTGAAGCATCCAAGTCCAAAGTGCTTGAACGACATGTTGGACACTAATTTGGATCCATCGAAACCCATCGACGATTTTGAGTCTATCCAGTGGTTAAAATGGCTTATGGCTGGTGGTCCGGAATTTGACCTATTTGCCAAGAAAGGTTAGTTTTTATTTGAATATAATTGTAACCTTTAACTGTCCAATTTGAATAAGTTTCACTTTCAGATGTTTGTATGCTTGGATAGAATTATTATGCCCACTCTTTCATTTTCTCTCTTTTTCTCTTCCTGTGTTTTTTTCCCAATTTGTTTTTCTTTACACACACACACACACCAACACCAACAACAACAACAACAACAACAACAACAACAACAACAACAACAACAACAACAACACACACACACACACACACACACACACACACACACACACACACACACACACACACACACATGCAGATGATGTATGTAACTCATGTATACAAACTCAAACTGTCAATGCTGTGTATTTATTTAGCACTTTGATTTGAAAGAGTTCTGCTTTTCATAGATTTTTCATTTGATTCTTTATTTGTTTGTTTAGTTTTCATAATCACACACCTTTCATCTGAACTTCTGAACCCTTTTTTCATTAAATCGATGTCTCTCTTTTTTTTTTTTTTTAAATCTTCTTATGTTTGTGTATGATGTGTAACATTATGTTCTTATTTTGCAGTGAGAGAATATGACTCATCAGTGATGTGTGGACTAGTGTGGACAACCAATTTTGTGGCCTACCGATGCCGAACCTGTGCCATATCTCCCTGCATGTCGCTGTGCGCCGACTGCTTTCAGGCCGGCAACCATGAGGGCCATGACTACAACATGTTTCGGAGTCAAGCTGGAGGTGCTTGTGATTGTGGCGACACCAACGTGATGAATCCTGCAGGGTAAAATTTTTTGTGTGTTCTTGTGTTACAGTGGAACCCCCCTTTCAAGACCCCCCAATTTAAGACTCCTAATTAAGACCTTGTTTTCTCAGACTTTCTGTTCATAACCTCTGTAAAATGACCCCCATTTTAAGACTCCCTCCTTTTTAAGACCTGATTTTCTAAGATTTTTGGAGGTCTTAAAAGGGGGGTTCCACTGTATAAGCTGTCAATGTATTCATTAAATTACATATCTTATCCCAATTCACATATATATGACGCTGTGCCAAAACGTGCTTTGACGGTCACCCCCTGAGTTTGATTACATTTTTTTTTATCTGTTCGCATCTTTCATGGCAAACCAATGTTTTTTAATGACAAACATAACCCATAGAGATAATAATCATAACCGTGCTAGATATGGTCATTTCTGTTTGACAATAAAAAAAGAAAGAAACGAGATGCGTGGGTTGAAACGAGTGAGTGTGAATGGGACACTTCAAGGGAACTCAGGATTTTGCTTGTTTGCTTGTTTACCATCGACTTACCTATAACTTACTGTGTGTGTTTGTAGATGAAGTATAAGTCTTCAAATCTGTCCCACAATAAATAAAAATTTCAAACTATTTCTTAAAAAAAAAAGGATTGAAAAGGAACGGTTTCGGACGTTACACATAATGTCAAATGTGCCTTGTGAACGAAAAGTTCGTCTGCTACTCCACTGTGAGCCGTCGTCAACATTCACGTTAATGGCGACTACAAATTGCACTCTTTGAATGTAATTTACCACACAAAAAGCATTAGACCGTGTGCTAGTCAGTCTTTCAGCTCTGAAAAGGTCAGTACTTTTTTTTTTGTCAAACGGTAACGTACGAAAATATCCAGATTCCAAAAAAGGTATTCTACATTTTCGCGGTAGAAAGATTATTTCGGGAAGCCATCTTTACCCAGAATGCACTCTGTGTTTGATTTCCCAAGATGGCGGCAAAGAAGAGAGAAGGTGAGTGTTTATAATTTTTTGTCAGGCACATCGTACTGGTAACGTCCGACATAATATAACGACTGAATTGCAAGTTTTTAGTGTTTTTAAAGCTTTTTAATGCACACTACAACGGCAAAAACGGACTGAAGCGGCAACACCATGTGTTTGCGTCCACACGTGTCTATGTACCGGGCATGAGTGACCTCGGCTTTCAGTCGTTACGTGGACACAGCACAAACTGTGTCCATTCAGTTCTACATCTACCAAGTGTAACATCTGACATGCTCAACAGCCTGCAGACTATATTTACAAACTGTTTGTCACTTTGTTTCTGGTTTTAGATGTGGTACACAATGTATTAAATAAGATTATTTTTGTTCTGACAAGATTTCTGTGTTTGTTGCATTTTTAATGAAATGTGTGTGTACTGCTTGCTGTCGGACGTTACACAGGACACAGTGAGCAGATGAATTTATGGGACAATAAAATTGAATTTTGGTTTGGATTTGATGTGAATGTCAATTTCAGCATCTAAGTCAATGATAAAGATTAGATTCAGAAATATCTGGCAAGTAATTATCATTCTGTGGCTAGTTGTACTGTGTCCAGTGTAACATCCAACATCAGTCGGGTGCCCGTCTTTATTGATCAATATCTAAAAAACGCTGCTTTCATTTATCTTTTTAAAACTTGAAACACATTCAGGAAACCTCAGTCTTTAATGCTGCAACATCCAACAACAAATATAAACAGTTTTATTTTTGCCTCAAGTGTCCCATTGTAAGGAGGCAGGTTCTGGCACAGCATCATATATATATAGCAATTTACTTCAGTTTAATGCTAGAACGCTGAACTACGCTCCACCCTGGTAAGGGGGGAAGTAACCCTAAATATAGAACGGCCTTGACGGTCACATGACAACGCCAGGTCAAGGCTACCTCCCAACATGCACTGCGCACGCATGCTCTCGCCGCCATGTTTTACTCATTCCTACTTTCAGCGACGACGTCTGAGGACGTGTTTTTGGATTACGCTCGGGCTATTGTCAGCCCACTGCTTCTTGGCAGTACATACCCTGGTCACACGTCTGTATCTTAGCTTTGGCTGAGATTTGGTGAGATTTTTCCAGTTTTAGACTTGTCTCCTCTGAACAGATATCTGAGACAAATCAAGTTCACAATGGAGACACCAGCGTCAGTCAGAGACGCACTCAGGCCAGGAGTCTGGGTGACATCGATTGATCTGACAGACGCATACTTTCACATTCTCATTCACCCATCAGACCGGAAATGGCTGAGATTTCGGTGGGGAGAGAAATTGTTCCAATTCAGGGCCCTTCCTTTCGGCCTATCTCTTGCTCCTTGGATTTTCACAATGGTGGTACGTCAGCTTTGCGCCCTAGTCAGGCAGCATGCAGGGCGTACGACTCAGAGCATATTACCTCGATGACTGGCTTATCCTCCATCAGGATCGAGCAGCGTGCAGCGCCCATACTCGGCTTGTTCTTTGTCAAGCCGACTAGTTGGGTTTCTCGGTAAACCAAACCAAATCAGAACTTACGCCATCCCAGACCTTCACGTATCTGGGAATGAGGTTCGATACGGTAGATTGGTCCGTTCGTCCCTCACAGAGGAGGATCGACAAACTACAAAATCTAGTGAAATCTTTAGCGTCACAGAAGCAAGCTCCGGTCAAGGTGCTGGCATCAGTGCTCGGTCAAATGGAATCCATGGCCACATTTGTCCCTTTGGGGAGAGTGCACAAGAGGCCGTTTCAGGCAGCTTTGAATTCGATTTGGAACCCCTCCTCCCAGGGATGGCAGGTCTCGGTTCAGTTAGAAAGCTGGTTTCAGCAGACCACAGAGCAGTGGCTAAAATCATGAGGTGGTTGTAAGAAATCCGGGCTGGTGAGGGGCCGGTTGGGATTTTGGGGGCCGGTTCAATTTTTGACTTACCGGCCCCCCTGGCCGGTAGCAAAAAAAGTTACGGTACACCCATGATATACATACATATAGTGGCAGCAGCTTCTGTTACTTTCCTATGATTAAAATAGTTACATAAGGAACTGTCTGCAGCAAACGGTTACAAATGTAAATATGCTTTTATTTAAATGAAAGCTTTTATGAGACAGAGGTCAAGATGAAATGATTTTTTTCTACTTAAAGTTAAACTTTGCTCAGGGTATTTTCAAACTTCAAAAGAAGTAGGCTTTTAACTAATTATTTTGTTGTTGGTATTTTTATTGAGTGTTGATGTTGCAGATTTTGTCCTCGTCACGGACCAGAGAACCAGCAGTCAGCCAACAGCCCCCCAGTCGAGTTGCTGGCCGTGTCCCAAGCCATGATGCCTAGAATATTCATGAGGCTCATCTTTTACCTCAGAGATGCTTCCGACCCAGGTACGCTTGTAAATTCAGGGTGTAAATGTGTGTGTGTATGTGTATTGTTTTGTGTGTGTGTGTGTGTGTGTGTGTGTGTTTTTCTTGCATTTTTTTTTTAGGGGAGTTGGCCCTCAAAGAGAGCTGGTCAAACTTACTATGTGTGCATGGATAAAGTTTGTTGGACAAGCCTTCTTCTCCTGGTTGTAGACTAGGCAGGGCGTGAATGAAAAATCTCAACAACAACAAATACATTTTTACAAGTTTAAAAAACCTTTTTGAGATCCATGATCTTGATTTTTGAAGAGTGTAGCCATTTGAATTTAAAGATCTTGGATTGTGTCTTTCTGGGTTAATGGAATAGTATTGTGTAAATCAGGGTTTATAATGATTTTTGGTCTTTTGTTTTTATGCACATTGGCTGTCAAGACACATGCTTGTCATAATGTTTTTTTAAGACTTTAAGATTTTACAATTCTTTTTCAGTGCTGCCAAACTACTCACTGAACATGGCGGAGTCAGAGCACTACATTTCTTTTCTGCAATCGCTCAGTGACATGGGGGCCGCCATGAGACGTATCATGACTCTGGCTTTGATTGACTCTGCCCAGTACCAGGCACTCCAGAATGGTAACACTGGCCTGTTTCTCTCTCTCTCTCTCTCTCTGTCTCTCTGTCTCTGTCTCTGTGTCTCTCTCTCTCTCTCTCTCTCTCTCTCTCTCTCTCTCTCTCTCTCTCTTTTCCACCACTCTCTACCTGATTACCTTTTTCTGTGTCTGTGTTTCCTGCATATATTAGCAGATATTTTCTTTGCCACATTCTTTTCATCTTAGTCTTGTATAAGAAAACAAAATTCACAAAAACAGAAATATAGCAAACCATGCATGTAATACATCATGCATGATTGTGGAACTTTTTGATTCAGAGTTCCTGTTAGCGTATAGTAGTACAGCATGACCCTAGACTGAAGAGGTACAGAAGCATCGTGCTTTTCTCACCCCCCATCTGTACTTGAAAAATTCCTTGAGTTTATTGATCAGCAACATACTTAGAAAAGCTTGGAGTGAACTTTGATCAGGTTTATATGCTGTCGAGATGGTTATAACTAAACAATGGGTATGTGTTTTTTCAGGTGATGGAAACCCAAGCTTCAAGAAATCTCGTCAGAGATTTGTAATGTCTTTCAACAACCTGGAGAGTTCTGGACACACTCAGCAAGTTCCCATATGTAAGTCTGGTTCTGCGTGAATGTGCCAGTGTGTGGTTGTACCAGCGATCATAGCGTCTTTGTGTTCGCTGAGTTGACTTTAGAGTGTGAACATGCTGGAATAATACAGGTTGGTCAACCAAAGTGAAACATCAGTCTTTTCTTGGTTAAAGCGATTTGCTTGGAAGTATAGGAACCGTAGCAAGTGGTCATGATAGATTATAGATGGCATAGGGATGGGATGAAATAGATTACATAGCAGTACCTGTTATGCTCTCTCATTGAGATATTATACATGTGAGGTAAAATTCTCTTTTCCTTTGCCTGCGCCAAAAATATATTAGTTTGGCAGACGCTTTTTGTTTCTTCTTTTTTTTCTTTTTTTTTCCCAAGCTCTTTTAGGAAACCACTACATGTATGCTGTAAAAATGTGCATAACTTTTTTTTAAAGTCTGAAGTACGTGTTGCAGACAACGAAACAGGTTTCCGAAACCTTGACCAGTACAGCACCATGCTGGAAGAGCTGGTGTTCTGGATGTGCAAGTGTGAGTTTCCACAGAGCATGGTCACCCTGCTGCTCGGCCTCTTGCCTGATGACCTCTACAAGGTATTGACCACTACCAAAACATTTGCAGTTTATAATTGAGAGTGTACAATAGAACCCCCCTTTTAAGACCTCCTCTAATCAGAAAATCAGGTCTTAACCCCTTCACTGCCCAGCACGTACTAGATACGTGGTCATGTTTGGTTTGTCATACGCCCATACACGTACTAGGTACGTGGCATTTACATTAGCACTTTTCAGGACATTGGTGAAAACTAAATGGGAGGTAACCACTGTCCAACTTCTTGTAGGGGTTTAAACACAGTTCTTTCCCATTGACCGTTCAGATAAGTTAGTACCACGTGGTAAAAACATTTTTAGAAGTTTTTTCCGATCTATAAGATTCAAAATGGCGGCCGAAAGTCGGACATCAACTCGTAGACCTGTTTTCAAATGATACAGTGTTCTGGAAGCTCTACAAGAAGTGATTTATGAATTACCACACAGAAGAATACTGTTATGGGCTGTAATGTGAGTACCTGATGTTTGACACCAGTTTTAGCTGTGTTTTCTGCGGTTTTACGTGCTGCAGGTGTGTGTGTGTGAAAGTTTGGAAACTGTAATTTTTGACAAAAATGATCATTATATCGATTTTTACTATAACAATTACAAACAAAGTCCAAGGATCATGTTATCAGATAATAGCCAAGGGTGTAAGCAAACCACATGCCAAAGATCTAAGAGCTATCTCAATAAATGATTGAGCAGTGAACAGATTAGTAAACCTACCGAAGAAAGCGAAATTTGCCCTGGCGCACAGCAATACCAAAATGCTGTTATACTGTGGCAGTGAAGAGGTTAAAAGGGAGGAAGTCTTAAAAAGGAGACCTTAAATTGATAGAGGTTATAAAAAGAAAATCTGAGAAAGCAAGGTCTTAAAAGGCGTGAAGTCTTGAATAGGAGAACAGGCCTCTAAAAGGGTTTCAACGTGAGGGCGTAAAACAACATTAGCATCATCATCATCATCATCATCATCATCATCATCATCATCATCATCATAAATTGGGGTAGGGAGTGGGGTCTGTGCTGTTGGTGTTATGCATGCTGACATCTGAAAATGCTCTAATATGAAATCTTTAACACTTTCTTCCCCACCTATGTTGACCAAGTTTTTTTTTAGCCGAGACCAGCTGTGCTGCAGCAGGTCACTCAGAATTGTAGTAACTGTGTAGTAACTGTGTATCCACATGCAGCATACATGCTGGAATGCAGGCATTAGATGGACGTTACCGGAAGCGACTGAAGCTAACAGTCTGAGCGGATATATCCGTACCTGGTCAGATAGAGCCATATGAGTGGGTACGGATATATCCGTACCTGGGAGACAATGAGTTAAAGGGCAAAAGTAATTCATAATTTTAATTTGTCACTGTTATTTAGAAACTTGTTATTGCTTGAGCTGTCATACTCTGATGAGAAGATCTCTTGTGGTAAAGAACACTTTTTTTGTTTTTAATTGTTCCCTGGTCTTGGCAAAAATATGTATTTGTCGGATGTTTAGGGATTCTTCAGGTATCCTTTCTTCACAGGTACCACTGTATTGATTTTGTTTCTCCAGGATGCATTCACAGTGGCGTTTGTACGGCACTATGGCAAGATCACGAGGGTGCTGTCGACGGCAACTGATCGTGCGACAGTGGCCAACCGCATTGTGCACATTAGCGTACAGCTGTTCAGCAATGAGAGCCTGGCCACACGCATGGTGAAGGAACAGCAGGTTCTGCGCTCTGTCATCGACAGTCTCGCCTACATGCTCACTCCTATTTTGGTCCCCAGTAATATCCTTGGTAAATATTTGTGTGTGGGTGTTTCTTCTGCGATACTTGTATCTCGTCGTTTAAACATAAATATTGAAAAAGTGTTAAAATAAAATAAAAGTGTTACCTGTGACATGAAAAAAACATATCTTAGACACATTTTTGTATTCTCTTTATGTGACTGATTTGCAAGGGAAAAGATTGGGGGGGGGGGGGGGGGGGGGGTGTATACTTTTGTGCTTTGTATTTTCAAATCCATTTATTATGTGAGTGAGCGAGTTACATGTATAGAAAGCCTTCGTGCCAAAATATTATTTCAGGTTTCAAAGGTGTGTTGATAAACAGACAGTATAAAGCAGAAAGAACAAAATCAGTGCCTTCACTTTATCCTTCAACTGTGTCTTATCAACCACAGAATTGAAAAGCAGTCCACATGTACCATGATCTTATGTTGTAAGGCCTCTCCATAAAAGACACCTTCTCTTGTCCTTTTGTCTTTTATCTTCTCCAAAATATATATCTTAATCTATCATGAGAGGCCACCAGCAATACAGGGACACTTTTGGCTTGTCCCATGTGTGTCCTTTCATCACAGGAATGGTCAAACCTGCGGTGGCGACCGCCTCCTGATAACAACCACCTGCCCAGTATGACCACCCCAAAGAAACCCAACAAGGTTCTTTCTCATAATTCACCTTTCGGTAACAACCACCTGTGTATGAGGACAACTTTTACTTGATCCCCTGGGTTGTCGTTACAGGCAGGTTTGATTGTTCCGCTGACCTCACTTGCCTGTTCCAGGAGGTCCAACAAACAGACACCAGCAATATAGGGGCACTTTTGGCTGGTCCCATGGCTGTCCTTTCGTCACAGGTACCACTGTACTGACTTGCCTGTTCCAGGAGGTCCAACGAACAGACACCAGCAATATAGGGGCACCTTTGGCTGGTCCCATGGCTGTCCTTTCATCACAGGTACCACTGTACTGACTTGCCTGTTCCAGGAGGTCCAACGAACAGACACCAGCAATATAGGGGCATTTTTGGCAGGTCCCATGGGTGTCCTTTCGTCACAGGTACCACTGTACTGACTTGCCTGTTCCAGGAGGTCCAACGAACAGACACCAGCAATATAGGGGCATTTTTGGCAGGTCGCATAGGTGTCCTTTCATCACTACTGTACTGACTTGCCTGTTCCAGGAGGTCCAACGAACAGACACCAACAATATAGGGGCACTTTTGGCTGGTCCCATGGCTGTCCTTTTGTCACTTGTACCACTGTACTGACTTGCCTGTTCCAGGAGATCCAATGAACAGACACCAGCAATATAGGGGCATTTTTGGCAGGTCCCATGGCTGTCCTTTCGTCACAGGTACCACTGTACTGACTTGCCTGTTCCAGGAGGTCCAACGAACAGACACCAACAATATAGGGGCACTTTTGGCTGGTCCCATGGCTGTCCTTTTGTCACTTGTACCACTGTACTGACTTGCCTGTTCCAGGAGATCCAATGAACAGACACCAGCAATATAGGGGCACTTTTGGCTGGTCTCATGGATGTCCTTTCATCACCACTTCTGTACTGACTTGTCTGTTCCAGGAGGTCCAATGAACAGACACCAGGTGGTGGAGTGTGAGAAGTCGGTGATGAAGGAGCACTGTTACTGGCCGGTGGTCAGCGACCTGATCAACCTCCTGTCTCACCAGGCTGTGTCACACAGCTTCCTCATGCAGCCCGCACTGCGCAACATGTGGATGGACCTTCTCACCTCCCTGCAGGGTATGGGGAGGGTTTTCTTGTGTTGCTGTTTAATTTGATTTGATTGTGTCGCTTGTGTCTTCCGGGCAAGCTTCTGGACAATTTGTGAGATAAGTTTATTTACTGTATTATACTAATTCTTCTTCTTCTTCCGCGTTCCTAACTTTTTGTCTCTCTGTCCACTTAAAAGACCACTGGGTGGAAAATCAGCGACTGTAATGTTTTGTTTTCTTATAATTGTGACAGGGGAGGCTACCGCTCCTTTCACAGTAGACTCTGCACCCGAGTTGTTGGCTTTTTAAGTCAACACCTCTGGATTGTAGAATTCTGTTTGTGATGGGGTCTGGTGGTTTCCGATTGTCTGTATGTTCATGGAAACCTTCGGGTTTGCATAACAGTTTTTATAGGGCTAAGAAATTAGCCCTAACATTTTCAATCCTGTTTGATTGCACTTCGCTTCCCGAGGTGATCGTAGTGTTTCGGCACTCGGTTACATAATGAAACGTTCCAATAACATACCTCAGGCATGGGAATGGTCCGTGGATCTGCTAATTTCAGCGGTTTTCGTGAGGAGTTTCAGCGGGGGGGAAGAAAATTCAGCGGGAAAAAGAAAAATCCCTCAAAAATCGTATATGAGGTTTTTATTGTCAAACGGTCGGGTGTCTTCAAATGGCACAAGCCACTATCCGGAACTGACGGTTGACTTCAGCTTTTGTAGTCTTGGCTGTCCCACGTTATATGAAACAGACGTTCGCGCAACATCCGCTGCATGTGGTTTACTTGTCCGAGACAAAGACGCCTCTCTTGTGTTCGATTTGAAAGAAAACTTCATGTCTTCGGTATCGAATATTGTTTGACGCGGCCAGGATTATGACGAAAAAGGTGTGGTTAACCAGTGGAAATGGGATTGGGTTTCCAAAGAGGTTAAAGTTGGTGACAAGCAAGAGCGGATCGGTGAACACATACGAAAAGTCGACACGCCCGGTCAAGCAAGATGCACCCTTTGTGACAGAGAAATTGTGTACAGCAATCGTGGTTTCATTGCCCTCAGCGAGCATCTACTAACGAAAAGTGTTTTTTTGTTTTTTTTATCATTGTATTATTCATTCCCTTTGATTCAATACCTGGAATAAGAGAAAGTTAAAGATGAGCTGGATCCTATCACATGTTTCCTCGTGGGTTTGACAAGTATGATTGAGAGTGAGAGCAGTCAGTGAATGTTTGCAAGAAAGTCATCTTCTTCTACTTCTACGTTCGTGGGCTGAAACTCCCACGTACACTCGTGTTTTTTGCACGAGTGGAATTTTACGTGTATGACCGTTTTTTACCCCGCCATTTAGGCAGCCATACGCCGTTTTCGGAGGAAGCAAGAAAGTCATAAAGTATGCACAATCCTTTGTTCAGAATTTTTAAAACTTAAAGTTGCAGCTAAAACACCTGCATATTTATGTGAAATTAAATGCTAAACTTTGTCCCAAATACCCCTCAGATTGCGTAGATTTTGATCTTTAAATTTTTTTTCCCGGGGGAGGACCCCCGGACCCCCCTGTTTTTGGGTCCCTCTCCTGTTTTCAGCTGACTTTTATTCAGCCATTCCCATGCCTGATACCTTTCTTGTTTGTTATTATTTTGTTTCATTTGTTGGAGTAGAGAGAAACAAGCTTTGGTTCTGGTGGTTGTGGTGGCAGGGTTGATGGTGGAGAGCAATCGTTTTGTTGCTGTTTCAACTGTTGTAGAAGAGGGAGCTTTAGGTCAGGTGGTGGTGGTGGTGGTGGTTTTCTTGTTCTTATTGTTTTCCTGTGACTTTTTTGTTACAATATTTGATTTTTAATGTTGCTGGGTTTTTTCTCTCTTCTCATTCAGTTAAAATGTGTACTGTGTGTTCACTGTTCATAGCAAAACTGTCACATGTTCGTAGCACTAGGGATGTACCATTTTTTCCCCTTACTCTTTTCCAGGCATGAATCTGAATGTGCGTGAGTTGTCCCAGCATGTGGAATACGAACCTGACACATACTACGCTGCATTCTCTGCCGAGCTGGAGATATCCGCCTCTCCGTTGTGGTCCCTCATCAACCACTGCGGGGCTCCTGTGAGTCCTCAACATCTTTTTCCCTACTCTTCTTTCCTCCTTATCTTTTTGTTTTGCTTTGTTGTTATTGCGATTCTGTTTTGTTTTCCTTTTCTCAAAATTGGTTACTTTGCATGCAAATCACATTCACGTTTTCCTGCAAAAATATCAAATGAGAAACCTGTAAATGTGCTCAAATTTGCACCAGGTTCTACCATTTGAATGTTAAATCTCAACAAAATATTGACCCTCCCTAAAAATTTCTTGGATTTTTGCTCTTCTTCAGAAGAAGCCATGCTCATGATTTCTTGCTTCTCTGTCACTATTCTCATTGCACCCAGTCAACTGTTGACAGTACAATCTTTTTATTTCAACAGGAGAGCAAGCCCTACGTCCTTAACATGATCGAAGCCACGCTGGATGCTTTGGACAAGTGGTTCTCTGCCATTGATTTCAAATCTGGAGCAAAGGTAGCTAGAATATCTTATTTACCTTTGTATCTCTTTGTCTTTATGGTTATTTGTGTCTCTATGATGCAGTTGCGTTTGAATAATTAAGAGTAACTTTGGAGGCAGCTGTGTATATTTGTGAATCCACATCAAAAGGCAGATGGAAGCAGTAAGAACTTGTTTTAAGTGGAAACTGATCATTCATTCTTTACTTGGGTGTATTATGCTTGGGCATGCGTGTGCGTTTGTGCCTGCCTGCTTGTGTGTAAGTATGTGTGAGTAGGGGAATGTACATGCATATACAATACTCCTGCCACTACCCCAAGCCCCTTTACGCCTGTCATTTATATTGGGTGAAATCCACTCTCGCAAAGTCTACTTTATGATGCTGGCTGTACAAGGCTTTAGCACAGAATTTTCAGTTAAATAGACTTTGTGAAGGCTTTGGGAAGTTGACTTCAGGCTGAATTAAGGACAGCCTTTACCCTATGAGTCTGTCTGTCTCACTGCCTGTCTAATACTGTATATACAAATCTTTAACCCCTTGACTGCCGCGATTTTTTTCATTTGCTGCATTCTATTTGCCAGGAACGAAAGTCATAACACAGTATACTGTTACTAAAAGTGCTATAACTTTTTTATTTTTTGAATTAGAGATGTCAAATTTTACAGAAATGTTCATCAGATATGTAACTTTTACAAAATAAAATCAAATAAAATTAACACATTACTAAAAGTGTGATTCTGCTTGAAAGCGTGTGCATTGTGCTTGAAAGCGTGTGCATTGTGTATGAAAATCAGCGTTTTCATATGTCACATTATGTCCAAGACAATAAGATGGGAGGTTTACATTAGCTGTTTACTCACCGAGTCACTGCCAGAACACAAACTTTGTGTGGTAGGCCCTGAAGCACTCGGACAGACACAAGCCTGGTATAAAATCTCCATCACATCATGCACCTACCACGTTTCTCACAACAAGAGGATGGTGACCACTTCTTTCATCTTCGTCACTCGAACCTGAAGACTCTCCATCATCATATAGATCCCCATCAACACTGTCATCATCGTTCATAATCTCATTCAAAACTTCTAGAGCTGATAAGCGCTGGAAGGGACGTTTTCTTCCACCAGAATTTGAACATCCACCGAGGTCCGCCATCTTTGGTCGCATTGATTGTTTTGGTAATCTCGAGAAATCACGTTCAATTCGCGGAAAAATAAACTGAAACCAGATTGTTAAAGATGTGCAACTCCTCCCCAGTGTTTCTTCCAACACTGGGAGCACTTGCCTCCCTTTAATCGTGTGTGTGCTTCTCATAAACCAACGACGCGCTAAGTACGAATGTGACTCGTAGATATGCGTCCGGGATATCAAGTGTACCTACGAGTGACACACGTAGCAGGCAGTGAAGGGGTTAATGCTCATATACTTTCTGTTTTTGCTTTTGCTTTTTCAGCCTCATGACAACCAGCTGACTTTCCACCTTCCCTTGCACCGCTACCTGGCGGCTTTCTTGATGCTGGGCGTACAGTCGCACGGTATCAGTCTTGACTCCGTTCTCCCTGGACGTGACACGCTATGTCAGGTCATGATGCACCCACTTCAAGTGCAGGTAGGTGCTTGTGTACTGAAAACTTAGAACGCTTGCACTGCTTATTTAAAGTTTTTATGATACCTGGCATGCGTATTAGGATCAGCCGTCATTCTGTTCTCCCTTTCCCTGACATGCTGTGCCAATCATGCTGCACCTGCTTCAAATGCACACAAGGCCCTTGAGTTGTTTTTAGATTAGTATGAAAAGAAGAACGAGTAAAACAGAATCAGACGGAGAGAGAGGGCAAATAAAGACAGAAGAAGGAAGGCGAGAGAGAGAGAGAGAGAGAGAGAGAGAGAGAGAGAGAGAGAGAGAGAGAGAGAGCACTTGGTTTTGAGCCCTGTTCACACATTTGTGTTTGCGATTTCGTCCTATTCACTTCACTGATGTTTGAGAACATTGTTGGTACAGGTGTGCATGCCTCAGATTTACGCGGGAATGTGGGTGCGCAACGGTATCCAGATCAAGGGCCAGGCTATGACCTACATTCAGTGCCACTTTTGCTACTCCATGGCTGACCTGGACATCTTCCTGCTGCAGGTAGAACCCCATTTTGGCGGCTTAATGTTTCAGATCGAGGTCATTAACGACTGGGCAAATACAAATGCAACATCCACAAATTGCTGTCATTCATTCCGCCACTAGAACATATTTCTATTCAATTACCGGTACACAAAAACATGAGCTTACACTCATGTGTGCGTACATACATAAACACGCACACCCACACGCATGCATACACACGCATGCATGTATGCACGCACACACGCACACACACACACACACACACAAAACATGCATCACACACACACAAAACATGCATCACACACACACACACACACACACACACAAAACATGCATCACACACACACACACAAAACATGCATCACACACACACAAAACATGCATCACACACACACAAAACATGCATCACACACACACAAAACATGTATCACACTCACACACACAAAACATGCATCACACACACACACAAAACATGCATCACACACACACAAAACATGTATCACACACACACAAAACATGCATGCATCACACACACACAAACAAAACATGCATCACACACACACAAAACATGCATCACACACACACACACACACACACACACACAAAACATGCATCACACACACAAAACATGCATCACACACACACACAAAACATGCATCACACACACACACAAAACATGCATCACACACACAAACAAAACATGCATCACACACACACAAAACATGCATCACACACACACACAAAACATGCACACACACACACACAAAACATGCATCACACACACACAACATGCATCACACACACACACACAAAACATGCATCACACACACACACAAAAAACATGCATACACATGCACACACACACACACACACACACAAAACATGCTGACACACACACACACAAAACATGCATCACACACACACAACATGCATCACACACACACACACAAAACATGCATCACACACACACACAAAAAACATGCATACACATGCACACACACACACACACACACAAAACATGCATCACACACACAAAAAAAACATGCATCACACACACACAAAACATGCATCACACACACACAAAACATGCATCACACACACACAAACAAAACATGCATCACACACACACACACACACTCACACAAAACATGCATCACACACACAAACAAAACATGCATCACACACACACAAAACATGCATCACACACACACACAAAACATGCATACACACACACAAAACATGTATCACACACACACACAAAACATGCATCACACACACACACACAAAACATGCATCACACACACACAAAACATGCATCACACACACAAAACATGCATCACACACACACAAAACATGCATCACACACACACACAAAACATGCATCACACACACACAAAACATGCATCACACACAAAACATGCATCACACACACACACAGAACATGCATCACACACACAAACAAAACATGCATCACACACACACAAAACATGCATACACATGCACACACACACACACACACACACAACATGCATCACACACACAAAACATGCATCACACACACACAAAACATGCATACACATGTACACACACACACACACACACACACAAAACATGCATCACACACACACAAAACATGCATCACACACACACACAAAACATGCATACACATGCACACTTACATACATCAATGGTTACCCTTCTTTGAGACTCCACCAATTTGCACTATCCATTCATACGAAGCAGGCAGAGATAAAGAAATCATTAAAGTGTGTACAGCTGTTGTTGTCACCATAGTTGTCAGAAATATACAGGCACAGTACTTTTGAGTGTGAAACTGTGTTTCCTAGTCTCATCTTCTTCTGCTTCAAGTATCTGCATGGTGCTGATCAAAACAGTTAATTCCCAGGACACGTGTTACTCTTTTCTTCCCTTTTTTCTCCCCATTTTTTAAAAACAAATATTTAAGTCGTTGCCAAACTGCGCAATTGGTTGGCTGACTGACTTTCTGACCTTTAAACCTCCTAAATTCATTGTAAGTTGGTTTGGGGTGAGTTTTTTGTGTCTTTAACTGTGCAGCAGAGGATAATGACTTTATTTTGTTGATATTTACAGGTGTGTGCTGCCTCCATGCACCCGGACCTTTTTCTGGAACTGGTTTTTGACAGGTAAGGTTTTGTCTGGCATGCTAGCATGGTATTCTTGTACATGTATTTCACTGTTGCTCTACAAAAGAACTGGTTCCGTCTGAAACTCTTTCCTTTAATTTTTGTAATTTTTGACTCATGTGAGTAATCAGTGAGACTTAGTAATGTACCACGTGAGCGCCGGCTTATGGGTAACCAGGTGGGACAGGGCATAGCAACGGCTATGGCGTCTGTTTTTAGCTTGGTTACCACCCTTGCAAGGGCAGGTAATTTGAGTAGTTTTTCGACATCTAGCATGTGAGATTGAAGTCAATGCATTTATGAGAATTGGGTAAGTGTATTAATCAAATGAAAATTTACTATTGAAATTTTCCATTTTTTTCAGATTTGTTTAGGTCTTAAAAGGCAGGTTCCACTGTATTCCTTATCTTCTTGATGATATGAATTTCAGGTTTCAAGTTGTGAAGTGGTTGTCGTTTGAGCATGACCACAAGGCATCAGACATGGATCAAGATGTCGCACCAGAACTTTCCACGCTGGACGGCTGTCTGGGATTTCTGTGTGCTCTGATTGGCCTTCGCACTTACTTAGGTCAGTTGGCATAGTATGTACAGCGGAACTTGTCAGATACAATTGTCGAACCAAAATAAGTGTGTTTGAGAGAGAGAGGGCTATTCTACAAGTACGACAGAGCTGAATTAATTTGTGATGTTCCATTAATAAAACAACCTTTCTAATTCTTACTCAAATCAAAGCATGAATAAAAGGCTGGTAGGGTAAATATACATTTTTCATCCTTTGTTAGACTTCCTTTTTAGTTATCTGTATTATAGCAATGTCAACAGATTTAGCTGATGATAAAGAGGCTTCTTACATGTAATTAAGGAAAATAATTGTAAACAAACACACTTTTTTTTTTACAGATTTTCTGATCATAACCTTTGTAATTTTATTTCCATTTTAAAATTCCCCCTTCCCCCTTTTAAATACAGTGGTACCTCTATGTAACGACTTTGAAAATGTTAGTCAAATTCGGCCGTTATTATGGAGGGAACGTAATATGGAGGATCACACTCACAGGCACATGCAACCAGTCAAACAAAAAAGAGAACAGCGGCCAGTCTATATCTGTGGAAAATAAGTATCAGTATATTCCACACACACACATCAGTCATTACAATTTCTCAGAAACAGATAGCTCTTGTTACTTAATAAAACATTTCTGTAGGCATAAAACAAGAAGATAAGACAATGTGAGCTGTCACTCGATCACTAAAGAATGGCAGGGGTTCATCAGCACCAAAAGGTCACGTGATTTACCTCGACCTTGCACTAAAAACAATGTCGGCTTTGGGGTGATGTGTGGATTACTTTCATGGCGTTTATGTAACTTTGCGTGAATATAAGGTAGACGTTCCTACAACGTACCAATCTTTATCTTGTCAAACGAAAGTAATGACCTGAGATAGAAATGAAAAACCGTTGCTTCAGCCGTTTGCGTGCCGAAGTAATGTTGTACACGGACTGACATGGCTTCACTGCCTTCAGCACGTTTTTGCGTCGTTTTGCGTACGGACTCGACTGGAGATATAAGTTTAAAGTAAACCAAACTCGTCATAATTTGGGGAAAAGTCGTTATAAGTCCACTTATGGACGGTCGTATGTCGTACCAGAGAGGGGGACTTAATATGGAGGTGAGAAATACTAAGACAAAGAAGGAGAAAAAATCCGTCAGAGAAAAGTCGGTCGTAATATTGAGGGACCCGTAACAGAGAGGGGTGGTAAAGGGAGGTACCACTGTACGTGATTTTCTCCAATTTTTGGAGGTTCCGCTGTATTAAGACTTAGACCGCTTACTTTGTGTGTTTCCCTTGTCCTTAGCTGCACCTCCACAAGAGATTGTAATCCTCTTTCTGTTCATCCCTGTGCAGGGCTAAGCGAGGAAAGACTTGTGCGGAAAGAGATGGCGGCTTTACTGTGCATGAACGACCGTCAGCACAGCCAGCTATCAGAGTTGATGCCAGAGCGTTCTGGAATGAGTGGCATGAGCAAGGAGCTGTTTGAACCAACACTCAGCAAGGTGGGATTCTCTGGCACTGTGAATTACTCTTTCAGGATGGGGTGCCATGCAATGTGTGATGTGCGTAGATGTGATGTGAAGTGGTGCGATGAAATGTAACGTCATGTCACATCACACCACACATTATGCTCCATTAGGTCGTTTTAGGTTATATAATGTTACATTCTGTTGTGTTGTTTAATGTTATGTTTTGTTATGGTATTTATGTTATTTTACAATATGTTGCCATGTGTTGCACCTGTCATGTTTTACAGAGGTTGATAGGGCTTATAAATACAGTCAATCTATGTGTTCGTCAGTGAGGTTATCATAACATCACTTATTCAATATTCGATATGTGCCTCTGTTGTGCTATATGTCTTGCTGATCTGCAGGATGTTCCTACCACCCTCCCATCCCCAACATACATTTCCATCTCCCCCCACCCCCCCCCCCCACCCCCCCCCCCATTCCAAACACAACCACCCAAAAAGTATTTCAAAGAGGCAGCCTTCCAACCACCATGTTACAACTGTATTCCACTGAAATCTCTAAAGTCTGTCAAGTTTCAAGTTACGTTTCAAGATAAGAAATCTGTTACCCATTGTGACACTGTAATAAAAAGGTGGACAGAAAACTGCTTTAAGGATAAGTTTTAATACTGTTACAGCGTGACTCAATAGACAGTTTTTACACTGGTATCAGCAATGTGAGGCTCCTCTGATGATAGGACACCTCTCAATAAAGGACAGACGGGCGCTGTGGCGGGGTGGTAAGACGTCGGCCTCTTAATCGGAAGGTCGAGGGTTCGAATCCCGGCCGCTGTCGCCTGGTGGGTTAAGTGTGGAGATTTTTCCGATCTCCCAGGTCAACTTATGTGCAGATCTGCTAGTGGCTTATCCCCCTTCGTGTGTACACGCAAGCACAAGACCAAGTGCGCACGGAAAAGATCCTGTAATCCATGTCAGAGTTCGGTGGGTTATAGAAACACAAAAATACCCAGCATGCTTCCTCCGAAAGCGGTGTATGGCTGCCTAAATGGCGGGGTAAAAACGGTCATACACGTAAAATTCCACTCGTGCAAAAACACAAGTGTACGTGGGAGTCTAAGCCCATGAACTAAGAAGAAGAAGAAGAAAATAAAGGACAACTTCTGTGGCGCCTCTGTCTATCATTTTGACGAAATACCTTTGGCTGGTCCCAAGAGTGTTCTTTCATTGCAGGTCTGTATTAGAGTCTACTTTACATTTGACATTTTCCCTCTGATTTCTTTTTAGCTGGCTGACTACAAAGCTCCAAATTTTGAAGCTGGGGTCGGGTTGAACCAGGGGTCGTATACACCAAAAGGTAAGTTTTGTTAAAGAAAATTTAGTATTTCAAGCATTTTGAACATTTTCATTTATGTTGTTTGGCATTAATGCGTAGTTTTCTGAAACGTTCTCTGGTTTCTGTTCCTACAGATCAAATTGTAGACACCCTCTCTCTTTCTCTCTCGGTCTCTGTCTGTCTGTCTGTCTGTCTGTCTGTCTGTCTGTCTGTCTGTCTGTCTGTCTGTCTGTCTGTCTGTCTGTCTGTCTCTCTCTCTCTCTTTCTCTCTCTCTCTCTCTCTCTCTCTCTCTCTCTCTCTCTCTCTCTCTCTCTCTCTCTCTCTCTCTCTTTCTCTAATTCAGGTCAGTTTCCACAGAGTTACACAGACGTACACATTGTCACATTGATTTTATTTTTCTGTTTAATTTTTTTTTCAGCCTCAGTGTGGGAGGAGGATTTTGATCCAGTGATGGTGGCCCAAAGAGCCATCTACAGGAAGGACTTTCAGGCAGCCATGGACAGATACACTGCATAGTGAGTGCTTCGAGCATGATGTATTGCAGGAGTTTTGTAACTACAGCATGTTCAGCTTGTTTGCTTGTGTGTGTGTGCGCGTGCATGCTTGGGCAGGGGCGGACGAGGGGGGGGGGGGTTTCTGGGGTTTCCGGAAACCCCCCCAGCCAAAAATTTAAATTGTGTTTTTTTTGGGTATTAATCAGTGACAAAATCTGCTGCCTGAAACTGGTAATGATCATCCTCAGAATGCACCAGATTGCACCATTTTGCATCCTTTTTTTCAAAATTTTCCGGGGGGGCATGCCCCCGGACCCCCCCAGCAAGCTAGGCGCTTTGCGCCTTCGGCTCGGCGCTTTGCGCCTTCACACCCATATCTTCACAATATACTTTTGGAAACCCCCCCCCATAAAATGAACTGATCCGCCCCTGTTGGGGGGGGGGGGGGGGGGGGGGGGGGGGGGGGGGGGGGAGGGGTTGTTTTTCAGTGCGTGTTTGTCTCCTATCTCTTTGTCTGTATCTGTGTTTTTGTGTGTTGCTTTGTGTAGGTCTATGTCCTTCAATATCTACTTTAGTTTGTGTGTATATGTGTTTGTCTATCCGTCTGCAAGTTGGTCTTGTATCTGTGTGCATGCTCTTGTTGTTTTCATTTGCAAATCTTGTGCTTTAGAGTAGGAGGTTGTACTCATCAGGAACAGACTAGGTTAAAAACATATGTGCACTTGAAGACCAAAACTAAGATTTTGTTCAAATAAATCCCAAAACAAAGAGACAACCAACGTTCCAAAATTCATTCACTCGGCTTCCTGACGAGTGGACGTAAACTGATAGAACTTCTTCTTCTTCTTCTTCGTTCATGTGCTTAGGCTCCCACGTTCACTCATGTTTTGAGCACGAGTGGAATTTTACGTGTATGACCGTTTTTACCCCGCCATTCAGGCAGCATACGCCGATTTCGGGGGATGAACTGATAGAACTATCAAGATAAGTTTTGTGTGAATATTTGTTTGTCTGTTCACTTAAAAGACCGTTGGGTCGAAATATCTGTGAATGTATTGTTTTGTCAATAACAAACGTTCCAACAACCTATCTTTCTTGTTTTTTTGATTCTAAGATTTTGTTAGGCTTGTAGTAGTTCAAAAGTCTGCTAGAAATCTAGAAGAGGAATGTCTGAGAAGGCTTAAATTTAAGAGCTTGTTGCATATTTTAAGCTTTGTGTTTTTCATTGTAGCGTGAAGTCTGCTGGAGCATACAAAGGGAAGAACACACCATGGCCCCCTTTCAAAATGCCGGGGAAGATCCATCCAGCATACACCAAGATCTACGGGATTCTGAACTGTGCCACAATGCATGCCTTTCTCTTCACCATTCTGTACAAGGTGAGTTTCCTCTGTGGGATTTCTGATTTGTTTTTTCTCAACAGAAATTACCATTTATTGCGTACACTTCTTTCCATCTGTCTGTCTTGGTTTCTGTCTCCTCTTTTTCTCTCTGTCTCTCTCTCTTTCTCTCATTTTCTCCTCATCTCACCTTTTTCTGTCTGTCTCTCTCTCTGTCTCTGTCTGTCTTTCTGTCTGTCTGTCTCTCTCTCTCTCTCTCTCTCTCTCTCTCTCTCTCTCTCTCTCTCTCTCTCTCTCTCTCTCTCTCTCTCTCTCTCTCTCTCGCTCTCTCTCGCTCTCTCTGTCTAGCCTTTACAGCTGACCTGCACATGAAACAAGCTTTATTTGACCGTCATTCTGTTTTGCTCTTTAGAGGGCTTACACACAGTTTATCTATTGCAGGCTCTACATGAAGTACCGACAATGCCGGACAGTATCCTGTACAAGGCTGTCCACCTGCTTGACCTGTGTCTACACTTTGGACCCAAAACCTTCCCCAATGTGGTCAGTACAAAGTTTACTTCTTACCCCATGAGTTTGTTACACTGGTACCTGCGCTGTAAGAACATGAAATTAATATGTCTATACATTTCAGGTTGCCTCCCAAGACAGATGTATTTTGGTCTAGATATTAGACGGGCGCAATAGCCGAGTGGCCAAGCTTTTTCTAAGTTCTACATGTCGCATAACAAACACGACGTGTAAAAGGGATTCCGGAGAGTGGTTGTGCTGAAGATGATTCCGTTTGATTCTAAATCGTATCCGTCTGTACAATTTCAGCATAGTAAACTAGCATGAACAGACGTAAGGTAAGCATTAGTGAATTTCAATGGGCTGTTTTCAGGAATTACAAGGTACATGTGGGTGGATTTGTTTACACCTAACAGAGAAGGCTCACACGAATTAGTCAGAGGGAATCGTGGAGTTTTCCCAATAATAGTAATTCTACGTCGCTTTCAAGCTCATGTATGTTGCGTATACCCAAACCACAGCAGTGACAAGTATCAGATATATGTTTGGAAGGGCTTTCTTTCATTAATGCGTCTGTCTGCGATGAGATCGTCTGCTTCGCCTTGTTCAGTTCTAGCTGTGGAGAATCTGAACCAAGTGTCCAGAACATTACGACGTCATTGCTACACATACCGGTACCAGTCTTGGCTACATCTAGATCTCTCTATTAGGTGTTTGAGCCTGACACACACAACCAGTGGATTGCAGAAGAAGAAGAAAAAAAATGTCAGCATAATATTGTTCTTTCTACCCCCTACATGTGTACTTAGACACCGAGCGTGAGCGGCCTTGTGAAGGACGGGGAGCAGAGAAGGTGGTACCACACGAGCGACATCAAGGCCAACGCCTGCGAGGTCATCCACAAGGTGGAGCTGACCACCAGCGAGACGGACAACATCAGCGACATGGACCTCACCAGCAGCAGTCTGGAGGAGATGTTTCAGATCCACCCCAGCATCGTGTCCTGTGAGTGTTCTCTTGTTCATCAAGTAGCTGCTTTCTTTTGTCCCTCAAGTAACTGCTTTCTTTTGTTTTAACCCAAGGCCTGCATTACTGCCCTGATTACTTCCTCTCAAAGCAGCCCTATACGTACATCCCTCTCCTGTATGGAAAGCCGTTTGGCTCATAACCTGTGCATGTGCACTAAATAATTAATGCACATGCATTAAATCAGGAAAACTTTAATCGGAATATATTTAGTGCATGTGCACAGGTTAGGAGTCTAACCGCTTTCCATACTACTGGGCAATGCTGAATATCCAGATAGGTTGAAGGGATATAAAATAAAAAAAGCAATAACCACCCAACCCTCTTCTGGGATTCTGCATTTTAAAATCCTCTGAAGACGGAGTACAACTGCCTATATATGGCAAGGTGTGTGTGTGTGTGTGTTACTGTGTGTGTGTGTGTGTGTTACTGTGTGTGTTTGTGTCTATGTGTGTATGTGTTCGTTTTTGTGTAAATGGAAACGGTTGTACATGTAATCTTCCTAGTTGGATGTGAGAATCACCTTCTGTGTACCAAGTAGCCCCACAAGTGTTTATCGTAGTTACCCTCAACAAAAACAACTGTCTATTTTTTTACAGCGCCCAGCGGCCCTATCACAGCGGCCCAGACTGGTCAGTTTCCATCAGTGTCCATGCCCAGTGGCTCCAGCAATGTGTCCTACACTGCTGTGTCCTCCTCCGCCCAGCCAGTCACTGCTACACCTGATCCGGTGAGCAATGCGCGTTATGTTTGGGAGTTGTGTGCATCATGCCTTACAGGAACACCTTTTGCAGGCAAACCATTGCATGCACACCCATTGCAGGCACACCTATTGCAGGCAAACCATTGCATGCACACCCATTGCAGGCAAACCATTGCATGCACACCCATTGCAGGCAAACCATTGCATGCACACCCATTGCAGGCAAACCATTGCATGCACACCCATTGCAGGCAAACCATTGCATGCACACCCATTGCAGGCAAACCATTGCATGCACACCCATTGCAGGCAAACCATTACATGCACACCCATTGCAGGCAAACCATTGCATGCACACCCATTGCAGGCAAACCATTGCAGGCACACCCATTGCAGGCACACCTATTGCCGGCAAACCAAGGAAGCACACCCATTGCAGGCAGACCATTGCATGCACACCCATGGCAGGCACACCCATTGCAGGCACACCTATTACCGGCAAACCAAGGAAGCACACCCATTGCAGGCACACCATTGCATGCACACTCATTGCAGGCACACCCATTGCTGGCACACCTATTGCCAGCAAACCAAGGAAGCACACCCATTGCAAGCCCATTCACTGCAGGCCTACAATTGTAAGAACATCCACTGCAAAGGATATCCAATGCAAAATAACACCCGTTTCAGACAAATTCTTTGAAGGCACACCACTGCGGGCACACCCCTTTTACAGGCACAACATCGCAGGCACAACCCATTGCAGGCACACCCCTTTTACAGGCACAACATCGCAGGCACAACCCATTGCAGGCACACCCCTTTTACAGGCACAACATTGCAGGCACAACCCATTGCAGGCACACCCCTTTTACAGGCACAACATTGCAGGCACAACCCATTGCTGGCACATCCATTGCAGGCACATCCACTGCAAAGGAACACCCATTGCACACAAATATCCAAAACATTAACACCCACCACATAAACAGCCTTTGCAGGAACACCTATTACAGGAGCACCCACTACAGAAACAGCCATTGCTGTAACACCATAGGTTGAAGGGTTCAAAGTTAGCTGTATCAGCAGTACTGATTCTGTATACTTGTCCGCCCCAGGTCAAACCCAGGTACCAGAGCCGCGGCATGACCACAACGCCACAGAGGTCAGACCCCAGGGAGAAGCTGTTGGGAGAGAGCATCATCTCTGTTCTCATCAAGCTGCACGACAAGATGTCCTGTCCTTCTACAATCTACAAGCCACAGACTGGGCAGTCTTCTGCTTCTAGTACAGGTACAGAACTCTTAAAATACCTGGATTTGAAATTCCCCCGAATGGTTGTATAAAAACCCACTCTTGGAAAAAACACAAGTGTCTATGAGAGTTTCAGCCCATGAACGCAGAAGAAGAAGAAACTTTCCCCCTTTTAATTCTGTGTACAGTGGAACCCCCCCTTTTAAGACCTCTTAAAATCTGGGAGAAACAGGTCTTAAAAAGGAGGGAGTCTTTAAATAAAGGTGAATTTACAGATGTTATGAACAACAAATCTGAAAAAGCAAAGTCTTAAAAGAGAAGAATACCAATCAGAGACAAAGTGTGGCCAGCATCAGTCCCTCTCCGCACCAAACTCTATGGGAGCAGACAAGACCTGGAAGCCACGGCGTCATTCGTCTCGCAGACTAAACTGATGGTGTGACGGCGAACGCAAGAAGAAGAAGAAGAAAAGGGAAGAAGTCCTAAATTAGGGGTTTTTAAAAGTGTTTTTTTTTTTTACTGTATATACAATCTTCAGGGCCATCATGCTATTCTGTGACGTAGGATTTTGGGCATTTTTTACAAAATTGTCATAAATCTCACATTAAAATCACAGTAAGTTAGTAAACTTCAGTGCTTGATTTTTCATGGAAACTCAACTACGACTGAAAAAACTTTATTCATCTTATCATAGTGTTAAGCAGAAAACAGCAGTATTATGGGTCTGTAAAAAAAGTTTTAAAGAGATCACATTCAAGTCCGCGGTAGTCATTTACTCAAGACTCGGTACACACTTATAAAAGCTGCCCACAGTCTATAATCCAACCACAGTCATTGTTTTGCCCCAAACGAAGATTGCAAAAGCAGATTAAATTACATATCTTACCCAACTCACATATAGCAATTAACCCATAGTTCAGTGCTGATATCGCTGTACGCGTCCCCTTAGCAACAAGGAAGACGCCTCTAAAAAAGAGTGACCGAGACCCGTAAGGGTATCCAAGCCAGCCCGTAAGGGAGGCTGCCTTCCATATGCGCGCGCATATGCCGCCATCTTGTCATTCTACTCTCAGCGCTCAGTGGAGCTGGTCGTGTTTGGTACGCTCCGGCTGTGTTTTCAGCCTACTTGCTTGGTCTTCCAGACCTGGTTTGTGTTCCCCTTGGTGTCTTCTTGTCTCCGGACTTCGCATTTGCTGTTGAGGTGAGATCTTTCCATTTTTTACCTGAATTTTGGCGGCATTGTTGGCTTGTTTTCGGACTTACAAAATTTTTTCCAAATTTGTTTGTGAGTTGTTTTCATCATGGCCGACAATGCGGACGGGAAGAGGTCAACATCTAAACATGTAGCTGCTTCGCCCTCTCCTGTTAAGAAAAGTTCTAGAAGTTCTAGAAGTTCTAAAACGCACGGCGATACGCCCGTGTCTCTTTCGGGTTCAGAATCCAAAAAATGTAGTGATGTTGTTGTTGGCGTGCCCGGAGTTTCCGGTTCGTCTGCTAAACCTACGGAGAAGCCCTTGCTCGGGGTTAAGCATGTTGTAGGGGATGTCTCGCCTGTAGGTTCTGGGCTTGCATCTGCGGATTTTGCTTCTTTGCTTTTGACATTAAGCTCTCAGGTTTCGGCCTTAGCGGCTGAAGTTTCGTCAACTAAGGCGGAGATACGTGCGCTGCCGGCAGGTGTCGGGGGTACGTCGTCGCTGGCCAGTGTGCGTTTGCCTCCCTCTGCTACTGTTACGAGGGCGGACGTGCATGCGTCTCAGGATGGGATCTCTCAGGCTCCCGTGGGGTCTCCGGCCGGTGTCCGTTCTTCTTCACAAGGTATGTGCACTCCACGTGAGCGTTGTCTTGAGGGAGTAGCCTCGGGTCTAATCCCAGGTGAAAGTTCTGAAACATCGGCTGATATCCACCGCTTAGTCGGGGTGTCAGTGGGTGCTAAGGGCCCTGACAAGCGAACAGATGTTCCTATTCTTCCCGCCTCGTCAGTAGACTGGTCAGGTTGAAGGGCATCTGCTTCCGCCCAGGGGGCAGGAAGTTGGTGGTAGTATGGCTGGCTCTGGACTTGACTCTGTTAGTCAGTACGGGGACCAGCCTCCGGAGTGCACGGAAGGGCACGAAGGCTACCTGGATGACGGTGCCGCCTCTCAGGCTGAAGGTGCTGGATTCTTTTTGCCACGGCAGCTGCCAGATGCGGTGGCTCTGGCGGCTGGAGTGGCTTCGAAATATCTCGAGGAGGAGGTGGCGGTGAACAAATCTCAGTTTGTCCATCCTCCTTCTGCCTTAGGGGATTTCAGGAGTGCTAAGGAACCGAAAAGTTCGTTCCGATTCCGGGAGTCCCCCTCTGTGGCGGTCGAGATGTCGAAGGTTTTTGCGAAAGGTCGAGCTATGTCCGATGCCTTTCCGCTGTTGTCACAGCATGGGGAGGCGCCGGAGGTGGTGGGCCCCTGGTTGGCTAAAGCGGGTCAACACGTTCCTTGTTCTGCGCTCTCAAAGAGCTCTAAACTGTTGGTTCGTCCCGTCGCTCTACTTGACTCTTTCGCTTTGCCGAGATCAGTTCTACCGGTGACTCCGGAACTGCTTTCTCTGCGGGAGGACGGGTATGCCAGGGATAGAACAGTCCCTTACACGGAGTCTGCTCTTCAGGCTTTGGAGGAGACGGGTAGATCTCTGCTCGAGTTGGGTTCCGTCTCTAGTTCTCTCCAACGCTCTTTGTCTAGGTCTATCGCTTCATCGTTAGACCCGTTTGAGTTCCGTTACGACGCCTCCCAGGAGGATGTGACAACTCTGTTGGCGACGCTTGCCAAGGTCTCTCAGGAACAATTGAGCTTGTCAGCCAGGCTTTACGGGCATGCTGTGCATTCCCGCAGAACTGCCTTTTTGGCGGGTTCAAAGATCCGAGACAGGGGTACCATTGACAGACTTAAGGTATCTCCTTTTACGGAAGGGTCGCTGCTGGGTACTTCCTCTTTGGACGCTTTGCAGAAGGAAACCCAGGACGCTAGGGATCTGGCTATTGCAAGGATTGCTCACCACGGCTTTCAGAAGGTTCAGAGCAAGCCTACCTCCCAGAGTAAGGCTCAGCCTTCTTCGTCTGGGGGGGGCAAGATGCAAAATCAGTCCACCTCTTTTCGGGGTAGGGGGCGAGGCGCGCCTTACCAGAAGAGAGGCTCCTTTGGGGGTTCTCGGGGGTCGGGGCACAAGCCTCACCCCCAATGAGGGTCTCCCGAGCCACTATTCCCAGTAACCCCCGCCGTGGTGGCGGCGGGTGGCCCCTCCAGGGCCTTGGCCGCCTGGACACGCCTGGTGTCCAGCCGGTGGATTTTGGGAATAGTGCGTTCGGGATTCCGTCTCCTCTGGGCAGAGGGGAAGGCACCTCTGTCCAGGATACCTCCGCCTTTCAGATATCCCGTGGACCCGGAAGCCAAGTCAGCCGTTCATGCGGAGGTGGCTTCCCTACTCCTGAAGGGTGCGATAGAGGAAGTTCGAGATCGAGAGTCCCTCGGCTTTTACGGCAGGCTGTTCGTGGTGCCCAAAGCCTCAGGGGCTTGGAGGCCTGTTTTGGACCTGTCCACCCTGAACAAATACCTACGGGTAGTCAAGTTTGTCATGGAGACTCCACTCTCTGTAAGGGAAGCTCTGCGTCCGGGAGATTGGGCCACGTCGGTGGATCTCACCGACGCATATTTCCATGTGCTCATGCATGTTCAAGACAGGAAATGGCTGCGCTTTCTGTGGGGCGAGAAAGTGTATCAATTTCGGGCACTCCCCTTCGGGCTTTCCCTGGCCCCCTGGATCTTCACGCTGGTCGTTCGCCAGCTTTGCTCCCTTGTCAGACAAGAGGGGGTACGCCTACGGGCGTATTTAGACGATTGGTTGAATCTGCATCAGGACCAGTACATGTGCAGAACTCAGACTGCGAGGGTTCTCGACCTGGCGGCTCAGCTGGGCTTTACAGTCAATCTAGGGAAGTCAGAGTTAGAACCATCCCAGCGCTTCACTTACCTGGGCATGGATTTCGATACGGTGGAGTGGTTAGTCCGTCCCTCTCAAAAGAGGGTGGACAAGCTTCAGAACTTGGTTCGCTTGTTGATAGGAAAGAGTGTGTCCACGGCCCGGGAGTTGTCCTCCCTACTGGGGCAGATGGAATCGATGGCTCCCCTTGTGCCTCTAGGCAGGGTCCACAAGAGGCCGTTTCAGGCGGCTTTGAGGAGGCAGTGGGACCAAGCCTCTCAGGGCTGGAATGTTCGCATAGGACTGGGGAGTTGGTTCAGCAACACTACAAGTGTTTGGCTGCTCCCCTGGGTCTCTCAGGGTGTTCCGATCGTTCCTCCGGCGCCGGAGAACATTCTTGTTACAGATGCATCCATGACAGGCTGGGGTGCTCATCTGGCCGATCAGACAGCCTCCGGTCTGTGGGATCTCTCCCTAGCTCCTCAGCACATAAACGTGCTGGAGCTGGAGGCTGTGTCTCTGGGTCTACAGGCTTTCCTGCCGCTTCTGGGGGGCAGTCATGTTCAAGTCCACACGGACAATACGACTGTGGCCGCTTACATAAATCGGCAGGGGGGCACACGCTCGCAGAAGCTGTCGGAGAGCGCTTGCCGTCTGTTGGTTTGGTGCAGCTCGCACAACATACTTCTCTCAGCGAAGTACCTGAAGGGCACGCTCAATGTTTTGGCGGATGCCCTCAGTCGGGGGGACAAGGTTCTGCATTCAGAATGGACCCTCTCCCACCAGGCGTTGGACCGTCTTTGGGTTCAAGTAGACAAGCCTTGCATAGATCTGTTTGCAACGAGATTCTCCACCAGGCTTCCCCTTTTCGTCTCACCGTTCCCGGACCCTCTGGCGTGGGCGGTGAACGCGTTGGATCTGGATTGGTCAAATCTGCAGGCTTACGCTTTTCCTCCGTTTTGCCTGCTTGGGAAGGTGGTAAGGAAAGTGGATCTGGAAAAACCAGCGCTGGTGCTGGTTGCTCCTCTTTGGCCCAGCCAGCACTGGTATCCGGACCTTCTGCGGCTGGCAGTGCGCCCACCCATTCCTCTAGGCGTTCGAAGGGGCGACCTGTTACAGCCCAGGTCAGGGGTCCCGCACGAGAATCCGCAAGCGTTGCAGCTTCACGGCTGGATTCTGTCAGAATCGCTCTGCGTCGTGCCGGGGCCTCGGCCACAACTCTGAAACTGGTACAGAAAGCACACAGAGACTCAACTAGCTCCGTGTACTCTTCTCATTGGGCTGCATGGGCCAAGTGGTGCTCTGAGAATAAGGTTCAACATCTTTCCCCAAGGTCCATGGAGGTAGCCAACCACCTCTCTTGGTTGGCTAGTAGGGGGGTCTCTCCTTCGTCACTGCGAGTTAGAAGGTCTGCGATTTCTTCCACTCTTAGACAGCTCGGTCGCAAGATCAATCTTGACGGTGTCATTTCAAGCGTGCTTAAGGGAGCTGCCCTTGACGCAGCGCTCTCAAGATCACAGCTCCCGGCCTGGGATCTGTTTGTGGTTCTCCGTTTCCTTGCATCGGAGGACTTTGAGCCTCTCCGGTTGGCTAGTTTACCTAATTTGACGAGAAAAACTCTGTTTTTGGTCTTGCTTGCCACGGCTAGGAGGGGTAGCGAGGTGCACGCACTTTCTGGTCTCGCTAAAGATATTTCCCTGGAGAGGGATGGCTCCTACTCTTTGAGATTTACGTCTAATTTTCTCGCTAAAAATCAAAAGCCCGGTCAGGCTTCGCCTTGCATTCGTATTCCACCCTTGAGCGATATACTCGCTCCTGGAGACCCCGATCTGTCAAATTGTCCTGTCAGGGCGTTAAGCAGCTACCTGTCTAGGTCTTCGCCGATTCGCTCGGAAACTCAGAAATTATTGTTTATATCCCTCAACACTGTGCGGGCGAAGGATATCTCGAAGGTCACCTTGACTAAATGGGTTTCACTGACCATTAAGCAAGCGTATGGATGGTGGCAACGCCAGTCTGGCGAGGTCAGGGCGGTGCTTCCTCTTACGTCAGCCAGGACGCACGAAGCGAGGGCTTGGGCGTCTTCTGTGGCCGTGCTTCGCTCAGGGCGCCTATCAGAGGTCCTGGCGGCGGCTTATTGGAAATCTGAGGACGTGTTCATCAATTTTTATTTGAGAGACATTGCGGCAGGGCGGCAAGATGGCAGTGCGGCTTTGCCTGCTCTCGTGGCTGCAGGGCAGGTCCTGCGGTCTTAAGTTGGTAAGTACCCTCCTCCTATAGTAGCAATCTGCTATATGTGAGTTGGGTAAGATATGTAATTTAATTAAAAATTTTAATAATAAATTTTCATTTGATTAATATACTTACCCAACTCACATCGTTTATTCCCTCCCGCCTCCCCGCTGTGGGGGGTATGGGGGTCTAAAAAAGTAGTGAGTTGGGCTTCGTGTAGAATGACAAGATGGCGGCATATGCGCGCGCATATGGAAGGCAGCCTCCCTTACGGGCTGGCTTGGATACCCTTACGGGTCTCGGTCACTCTTTTTTAGAGGCGTCTTCCTTGTTGCTAAGGGGACGCGTACAGCGATATCAGCACTGAACTATGGGTTAATTGCTATATGTGAGTTGGGTAAGTATATTAATCAAATGAAAATTTATTATTAAAATTTTTAAGTTCAGTACAACTGCACTTCTTCTGAACGACGGCCATCCTAGCTGAACTCCAAACTCTAGGTCTAGGGAACTTTCGCTTAAGAACACATTACAGTAGATCCCCCCCTTCCCCCTTTTTGATGACCTCCAAAAATCTGAGAGAAGCAGGTATTAAAATGTAGTTAATTTTAAAATGGGGGTAAATTGACAGAGGTTATGTACAACACATCTCAGAAAACAAAGATCTTAAAAGGGAGGGAGTCTTAAATTGTGGGTTCTTAAAAAGGGGGGGTTCCACTGTACTTGTACTTCTGTACAAATCTCTCATTTTTCCTCAGGTCACAAGGCCGGTGATGGCGCGGTCTACGTCGCCAAGTTTCTTGACCGGTTGAATGCATCCAGCACAACTGCTGCCAAGTACGTCCAGAGCACCTGCAACGCTCTGCATCACAAGGTGGAGGACAGCACTGGTGACCAGGACAAAAATGACTCCAAGTAAGTCACCACTGGATGCACTTTAGAATTCTTTTTACATGTATTTGCAAAATATTTTTTTAACTTAACCTACAAAGCCAGTCAAAGATGAGCGTGTTTGGGCTAAATTCAATAGCCTTATAAAAATCTGCTGGGCGGGGATGTAGCTCAGTCGGTAGCGCGCTGGATTTGTATCCAGTTGGCCGCTGTCAGCGTGAGTTCGTCCTCTCGCCGAATCTCAGAGTCAACTTTGTATGCAGACTCTCCTCGGTGTCCGAACACCTCCCCGTGTGTACACGCAAGCACAAGACCAAGTGCGCAACGAAAAAGATCCTGTAATCCATGTCAGAGTTCGGTGGGTTATAGAAACACGAAAATACCCAGCATGCTTCCTCCGAAAACGGCGTATGGCTGCCTAAATGGCGGGGTGAAAAACGGTCATGCACGTAAAATTCCACTCGTGCAAAAAACACGAGTGTACGTGGGAGTTTCAGCCCACGAACGCAGAAGAAGAAGAAGATAAAAATCTGCTTTTGCGAAACACAAAGAGCATTCCAGGAAACAACGGCAGTCAGACCCTATGACAAACAGCTCTCTACAACTCCGGTGTCTGACCCGCAGCCATTGAGCTACAAATAGCTGAGGGCCGACAGACAACTCTGCAGAGCAGCTGCTGTGAAAGGGGGGAATACTGTGTCACCCTGTCACACATGTAAAGTACAAGAGATGCTGGTTTGTGTTTCAGGCGAAAAAAGGCGTACAACCGCCAGCAGAAGTTGATGGCCAAGTTTGCCAGCAAGCAAAAGGCCTTCATGGCAAAGGCACAGGAGGGTACTGGGCAGGAAGCAGGTGGGTCACCTCTTTGTAATGTCAGAGTGAGAAACAAGTTGCAAAAAGTGTTATTAAAACATTTAGTCTGAAACTGAGCACACTCAGTTAGATTATCACTGAGACTGAAAAGTTCTGGAGGAAACCTGTACCACTGTCTAGGTTCACTGCTAACTTATTTGCATAAAATGAATTTTCTTGCTTCTTTTTTTTCTTTTCTTTTTCTTGTTAGCACATTAAGACTGGTTTCTCAGATTTTCTCTCCACGATGTTTGTACATTTAACACTTTCGCGACGGGACACTGATAAATCAGTAACCGCGCTGACACGCCCATGGACGGGACGCGCATTTTTCAGTACCAGTCATACAAGGTACAAGACTCGTGATTGCTTCCCGGTTTTTGAAGATTGCAATAAATTGAGTTGTTTCCCTTGATACACGTGGTTTTCTCTTCCGGCTTGATCAAATTAGTGCAGATTTGCATGGTGTTTTCGAACAAAAAAAATGAATCGAAGGCGAGCCTTGTCACGGGAGGAGATTCTCCGGATGTTGGATCTTGAGGATCCTGTAGATCATGATATATCGTGTCGTTTTAGCCTCAAGAAAGCGATAATAGCAGTGATATTGAGGAAGAAACAGTCCCGTTGTTGCTAGTACGAGTCGGCAAACTAGTGGTAGGGGGTGATACTGCTAGACGAACATGTATCTCGGAATCGTGCAGGAGCTATGGGGGCGTGGCAGCACTGATAACAATGGATGGCTGGAGCCTTCAAATCCTTTTGGAATTGTTCATAGGTGTACAGTTGGTACTTTGTTGTGAAAATGTGACTTATATTCAATATGGATTACCTAGACATCATTTGGTGAGTGTTACAGTTTTGTTTCATTTGAGTCAGGATGCTGTGAGTGAATGCGTGATTTGCTTGTTTTTTTCTTTGTACTGTCTCCTTATTTCTGTGTACAATGTTAACAATATTTCAGCTAATTCATAGGTTTTACACCTTGTTTGGTTATAACATTATTTATAATACTTTCTGTTAAAAAATAACTTTTAAAAAAAGCAGTGGAAAATAAAACACACACAAAAAACGTTAAAAAACACAAATTATCCCCCTTTCACCCCCCTTTGCTAAAACAAATCGCGTGACAAACTTATAAATAGCACGACTGAACTGGGCATCCATTTTTGAATTAGTACACAAAATTTGGTGGTGATTGGACTTAATTCAAGCTTGCTAGACAGATTTCTTTACAGTTACTGATTTTTGGGAAGTTTCTTGGTGGCAAGCTTGGGCAGGCAGGACGTTAACGCCGTGGCAGTGCTAGTCACAATAGTGTTAACTCTATTCTCAGAAGTTTGGGGGTCTTTAAAGGAGGGGACCATTCACTTTTCCAAAGGCATGCAGACAGAATGAACAGCTAACATCTCCCTGGACATTTTTGTTGCAGAAGAGGACATGGCAGAGAGTGAGGATTCAGAGGGGGGGTCAGCTTGTGCTTCTGGTGAAAGATTCGACTGTGTGATCTGCAACCAGAGCGCTCCATCCAGACCGTCACGCCCCATGGGGCTGGTCATTTTCTTACAGTCCACTAGTGGTGAGTGAGACAAACTTCTCATTTGTAGCTTTTTGGGGGGTGTTGTTTAATTTTGTATTTCTTAATTAAAAACAAATCTGACTGTGTGATCTGGAACTAAAAACGCTCTGTCCAACTCTCATGCCCGATGGGGCTTGTGATTTTCTCAGAATCTACTAATGGTGAGTGAGACAAAACTTTTCATTTGCAGTTTTTATTTTTATTTTTATTTTTTTCAGCAGGACATTTGTTTCTGATTTATGTTACATGACCAAGGTGAGTTCTATGAGCTTTTGGTTTTATTATCTATTATAAGCATTTTATCTGTATTTATATGTGTGTATCTGCAAGTAACATTCTTTTTCTCTTTTTACTTTTTCTCTTTCTTTTTCTTTCTTCACATGTACCTTCGCAGAAATGTTGAAATAAACATTCATGCCTTGCTTTGTCTCTGTGTTTCAGTGTTGGGTCACAGACAGCACTCAGATGTCCAGGAGTCACTCACGGCCGCTCCTACCCCTGATCAGATGGAAGCCGTCCGATGTGCTGGTATCATGCGAAACCGCCACATGGAGCTGCTCAAACATTTTGAAGAGGTATAAGCAATTCACACACATGCACACATGCGCGCCAGCAAACACGCACTCACGCATACACTCACACACACATACACACACACACACACACACACACACACACACACACACACACACACACACACACACACACACACACACACACACACACACACACACACACATTTCATTGTGCATATGGTTGGAAATATCAAGAACACTTTATATATTTTGCTGTATCAAAATAAAGTTATTACTATGTTACTTTGCCTTAGTTTGACTGGTTGCAGGGACCAGTGTTGCACGGATCTATTCTTCCTGACTTTTTAGTCAATACCATATTACAAAACACCTAGCATGGTCACATCATTATTACCATGATTATAATGTTTTGTCAACAGGCATCCTGTGATATGTCCGTCAGCATCGGCTGGGATGGGGGAGTATTTGCAACCACATGTGGACATTACCTCCATCTGGACTGTCAGCGATCGTACATCGACACCTTACAGGTGAGCTTGCTGTTGTGCTGTGAAAAATAAAGGTAGCAGTGACTAGCTTAGGGAAGGTCTTGTCCATCTTGCTAAAGGACTGAGAGTAAAGCTCATCCAAAGAAAGTTTCATGTCTTGCATCATTTAAGATCGTTGAGATCTTTGAAGGAACGGAAATGCTTTAAAGGTGTGTGTCTGTCTGTCTGCCTGTCCCTGTCGGTCTGTGAGACAGACAGACAGGCAGGTGGGGAGAGAGAGAAAGGGTGTTGGGGAGGAGGGGTGTGTGTCTGATTAATTAATTTCATTAATGGTTTGTGGTGTTCTCTCCTTGTTGTTTTTTCAGTACCCCTCAAGGTTGAAGTTTGAGTTTAAAAACCCATCTGCAGACACATAAATGAAGCGCCTATAGCAACATTTTTTAGCCCTATTTCAGTTCTCTCTCACATTTGCCTCATGCGATTTGATTTTCTTCTCTCTGCAAACCAGAACCAGCCGCAGACAGAGACTATTTCATTCAGCCGAGGAGAGTACTACTGTCCCATGTGCCGTCAGATTTCAAACGCCGTCATGCCCATTGTGCCGGAAGAAGACGGCATGAGCGTGGCACGACCTCTGGCCTCTGACCCCGCTGTCATGGTCACTGACATTGCTGACATGATGTTTCAAGAGCCCAAGCAAGCAGTGAGTGTGCTAGGGTAGTGGGGGGGGGGGGGGGGGGGGGGGGGAGTAATATGTGTGTTTTTGCCTGTGTGTGATAG
>NC_090256.1:63162531-63300031 GCF_037325665.1 Littorina saxatilis
ACCCATCAGGAGGTGGGGTAGTTTTGGTCAGGAGTGAAGAGTACATGCAAAGATGCCAACATGAAACTGCACTGAGCTCTTTATTCTTGTCTGTTGGACGTAAACAACAGAAACCACAGTCGATGAAGGTCCTGAGCGAAAGTGAGTGAAAAACCGGCCACAGTTCTCAGCATCGTGTGTCTGTGTGTAACCTCTTTCATTGACAAGATACTCTTGTTTCCCCTCAGCCTTGACCAGTGAGTCGGTTGCCTAATCTATGAACCCTTCAGTTGTCTTGCTTTGTCAAAAGTTACGACACAGTCAACTGGTTTTGCTCTGAGTGAACAGTGCAGCTGGCCTCAATTAGCTGACACCTCTCTGGCCACAGCCCCCAACAGTACATGGCTGGAGGGAGTGAGAGAGAGAGGAAGTGGGAGGGGGGGGGGGGGTGGAGGGTTAGCTGGCTAAACTCTGTGGGGTGTCCGGTGTCAGTGCATGTCAGCAGGAAGAGCATTGTAGAGAAATAGAGAGGTGTACTCTTCCACAAAATTTCCAAGCATCAGTTGTCACGGCTTGGGGTAGGCATTAGTGAGGGAGAGTGGGAGCTGTGTTATGTACAGTGTATTTTCGACTGAAGAATGAAAAGTCACTGCCATGCCACATGATCGGCATGCAGTCAATAAAGCCAGACAAGAAAAAAATAAATTACATGATTATGACATGCAGCTCTATCTGCTGCTATTTATTCAAACTGGTTTTCAAGCTTAATCTTGCAAAGCATCTGCACACGCTCCTGTGTGCTGTGTTTGTGTGGCTGCTTTCGTATGTCAGCGCATGGTGAGTGTGTTCACTGCCTTGAGGATTTATTTTATCTCTTCTTTTCAACACTTTTCAAACAAATCCTTTTTACAAAACGTTTAAAGAACTATTAGGAGTTTATTGTTATTGTTTAGTAGCCACAAGAAGTGATTAGCATAGACTCAATCCTGTTGTTTGTGTGTCTCTGTGCGAGTCGAGTGTATGGCCCCGGGGAGGGGGTGGTGTGGTCACCCCTCCCGTGACCGGACACCTGCAATGTACGGACAGTTTTGCTAGGGCCCAAGGGTGTCCGTTCATGAGAGGGACTGCTATAGGTGGTGGGTATGTTTTTAATACTTTATTATCCGTTTACCTGAAAATTCTAAATCATGACCCGTTGATCACAAGTCCAGTGCTCTACCGACTGAGCTATCAGGCTCCCTTCTGTGTCTGTGATGGTTGGTGGACATGTGTGTGGCTGTGTGCGTGTGCATGTCTGTACTATTCACAGACTATGGTTTTCACTTTACAAAGATGCATCTTTTTTCCTTTAACAGACTATGTCAGAGGTTGTACAAGCAATGCGCCACACAATGGATGCTGTGCACAACATAACGTACAAACCGTTTCACGTCTTTTCAAACCACGACCCAACCATCAACGCCTTCCTCTTCATCAGCTCTGTGGCAAGGTATTCCAGTTCATGATACATTTTTAGGGGTCTAGGTTTGTTCTTGTTTTTGTTGTTGAGGTGTTAATTTTGTTAAGTTTGTGGGCGGTGACCATGTACCACTCTGTGTTAAGACTTGCAAAAGTCTGAGAAATTAGCCCTTGAAAAGGAGATGACATTCTAAAACAGAGGAACAATTTTACAGGCTTTATTAGAAAAAATCTGTAAAAACATGTCTAAACATAAGGAAGGTGTCATAGAGAAAGATTTTTAGACAATTCTTCTTCTTCTGCGTTCGTGGGCTGAAATTCCCACGTACACTCGTGTTTTTTTGCACGAGTGGAATTTTACGTGTATGACCGTTTTTTTACCCCGCCATTTAGGCAGCCATATGCCGTTTTCGGGGGAATTTTAGACAATTGATTGTGGCTCTACCTCCTGCCCACCCCTTTTGCTATTCTGGTCTAAATACAATCAAACATGTCTAGAATGACCAACCGAGGGACCATCAAAAAGTGATCGTTACAGACAGGCGGTTGCTATGCAAAGGTGAATTATTAGGGGAAAAAACTCATCGGAGATCCTTTTTGTGTGGACATAATAGATAGGTGGTCATCATCAAGACTTGCATGGTCTCCAGGGCACTGTTATATATGTGTTTGTTTGTTTGTTTGTTTGCAAGTGTGCATGAAATGAAAACGTACATGTCAATTTGTGGAGTTTTTCTTTTACTCAGAACCAACCTTGAACTGGAACTGTTGTTCAGAGGAGGTAGCCTGGAAAAACCTTTGCCCCTCACTACTGCAAAAAGACTGTGCCTCTGTAAGTTGCCTTGCTTGTGTGGCAGTTCTCCTAATTCTACAGCTTACTGCATTGTTGTTTCTAAGCTAATTGCCGGCGAGAACTAGTAAAAGTTGTGAAGCGGAACAGAGAGAGATAATTTACCTAAATGTTTCTCTCTGCCCAGCGTTGTAAACTAGTGCATGCAATCGTTGTTAATTTGTGTGATGTTCTTTACCTCGCGTTGTGTTTTCCTATCCCCTAGTGCAATGCAAATCTATTCCTAGACTACTGCTAACTCTTTTCTTTTCCTAAGATTCCGGCTTGACTGGTCAATAACTAATTCTACAGTAACGGAACAAAAACTCAATCAACCTGAACGTCAATCAGACACAAAGGGAGTCCACACTTCGATTGTATCATTCTAATCAACGGTTTATTTTACCACAAGGTCAAGTGACCAGCATAAATATCATACATCAATACAAAATTACATAGCATACAAATCTCAAGTGCCGGCACACGCTTTCATTCAAGTAAAAAGTATTTGTTATGAAAAGGCACCTAATCTCCCACCCCGCGCTCACTAACTACATGGAGGTCTTGCAGCCAGGCGCCTAGCTAGCTACATTTGATCCCATACAGGATATATTTGTTCATTAACTAACTATGATTTGGGTGGATTAGATTCCGAAAAGGATGCTACTTTTTTTTCTGGCTACAAACGGAAGAACAGTTCTTTCCTCACCAGGCTAAGAATTTATTACGATGGCTGTCTAAGACTTCTAAGTACTATTTTATTCGTTGTGAAACCAAGGCCGAAGCCCTATCTCGCCAACGAAAGTTTGACCCCAACTACAAAATGTTTCTCCTATTTATGAACGTACAATGCGATGTCCAAACCCGACTGCAATGGGTTTAACAAGCGCATGCACGTCCTCTAGTTTAAATCCCACCTAACTATCTAAGATTGTCGGACCTAACCGGTCCGATTTGGTTTATTTTCTATCTAGCTACAATGATTTTTCTCCTATCTTTCTTTTGGATCTTTCGGAACCAGACAGTTTGACCAGCCCGAAATGTTGTGGATCGTCCTTTGAAACTAACTGTACTCCTACTCTGCCTATTTAGATGAAAGAGAATCTCAAGATTCTTTACTGCTAACAATCCGCCCTACACTAGTACATTTTTCTGCAAAACCTCAAACCTAAAACCTAAAATCCTCTCCCGACATTCTGTCTCCTAAGTGTTTTATTCCCCCCCTGCATAGCAACACAAAAATACTGTGAGGGTGTCTCGCATTGGCTAAAATGGCTACAACGGCCGACTCTCTTGCAAACTCATCCACAGCAAAAATATAGTCCCTCTTTTTCTCTCGTTTTTTCCCAATTACGATGTCCGCAGACATCGTTTCATTAACCTTTCGACATAATTTTATTTACTAACTTAACAATATTATTCTCTTCTTAAGAACTTTACTCACACGCTAAATTACTATTTCTATCCATTCTGGTCGTCGGACCGTTGACCGGTAGAACACAACTTACGACGGTCACTGGGCCGATCGCGTCTTCTACCGAGCATTGAAGCGGGTTACTAATGACCCGGTAAAACATTTATTATAACTTTTCCTCCTATTTCAAACGTTCAACTAGTCAACTAACAATATAATAACAGGTTTGTTAACTTTTCCTCTTATTTCCAGCATCTAACTTGTCGAGTAAACAAACATGGCGGCCATTGCCAATAACGAAACTACGAAGTCAGTCCTTACTGGAATCCTAACTAACATTATTGCTTCCGCTCCATAATATATCAGGGAAAGCTGGCACTAGCAATAACAATCCAGATTCTACCCTGAATTGTCACTGCTGTTGCAAACTTTATCGTGCTGACGGCAATCCCGTCACACTTGTAAGCAGCTGATTGAATTGTAATGGAATCCCCCGCTGTTGGACTTGAATAGAATTCAACTGTTCAGTGGTCAAATATTCAAGCTCTGTTAAGAACACATGTCTATGGTTGCAATGTGCTTGTGTCCCCACACTAGTCAGCAAACTTGCTTTTTGCATTCAAATTGATACACAATAAACATTCCCTGTACAATGCATGCATGTCCATAGGTTTCTGGTGAATTCATGTATGTGTGTTTTTGTATGATGTATGTGATGTACAATACCAATAGATGTTCGCACATAACTTGAGTTTTGCATTGGCTCTGGAAGAGTTGTGGCCCTTCGAAACTGTAGGGCCAAAAATATGTTGCTGACTAGTCAAGGCAGACATTCATTGCATCACAGTGAATGATAAGCACCAATGTCCATGATAGGCAGTGTCCTCCTAATATGATGCTCATTTCTTTTGAAACTGTGCTCATTGGAGCTCACAATTCACTGTCGCCACGTTAGCTATCCAACACTGATCAGTGACAGTGCATGGCCTTGTGCGTTTGCATCAATGATTTGAAAGGGCGCAATTCTTTCACAGCCAATAAATTCCCCGAAAGTATTATTTCTGGAATTGGTCTGTTCATACCAAGTAAAACATGCCTTCTCTAATTACACCAATAATCAGCCAACCAATCACATGTTCCATAAATCATTGGTTTTTGCTTTGTGGCGTGCAGCACCCTTGCTTGACGTCCTGGGACTGTACACGAAGGTGAACGTTCACTCACCCGTGGTGCACACACGCCTGTGGTCGCACATCAGCGGCGTGCCACTGCGCACAGACTCCACCTCCCTGTTGCTGTACAAGCAGCAGGTGCCCCTCCTGTTGAAGGACCTGGTGGCTCAACTGACACAGCTCATGATGGTGCTGCCTCTATCTATGGAGCTGGGTGAGTTTAGTGATGATGTTCGCCATTTGACAAACCCTAATTGACGATGTTAGAACATATTTTTGATAGATTTGATGGGGTGTGGGAGAGTTGCTTTCCCTTGTTTTCATAGAAACACTGAGACAAGCCTACAATTTCAAGTGTAGCTTGCCTCAGTGTTTTCATGGATAAGAAAGGAAAGACAAGGGAAAGCAACTGACACAGCTCATGATGGTTCTGCCTCTGTCTATGGAGCTGAGGGAGTTTAGTTTGTTTGTTTGTTCGTTCATGGGCTGAAACTCCCACGGCTTTTACGTGTATGACCGTTTTTACCCCGCCATTTAGGCAGCCATACGCCACTTTCGGAGGAAGCATGCTGGGTATTTTCGTGTTTCTATAACCCACCGAACTCTGACATGGATTACAGGATCTTTTTCGTGCGCACTTGGTCTTGTGCTTGCGTGTACACACGGGGGGTGTTCGGACACCGAGGAGAGTCTGCACACAAAGTTGACTCTGAGAAATAAATCTCTCGCCGAACGTGGGGACGAACTCACGCTGATAGCGGCCAACTGGATACAAATCCAGCGCGCTACCGACTGAGCTACATCCCCGCCCAGTGAGTTTAGTGATGATGCTAACGGTTTGACAAACCCTAATAGTCGATGTTCGAAAATAGCTCTGTCAAGTTTGTATAGGCTGTGGAAGAGGTGCTTTCCCTTGTTTCCCAAAAACCACTGAGACAAGCCTACAATGTCATAGGTAGCTTGCCTCAGTGTTTCTGTGGAGAAGCAAGGAAAAACAAGGGAAAGCAGCTTTTTCACAATTTAACTCATAAAATCCTGACAGGTATTTAAGAATTCGTCTATTTTAATTGCATATACTGTGCCGTGTTTCTCCTGTGCATAACCCGCAGCCGGAACTGCTGCAACACCAGTGTATGACAGGCTCTTGGAATAGTTTTGGTATGAAAACTTGTTCACTCATAAGTAGCTAATTTCCAGTAGTTTGAATCTGAAATCACCAGAAAAAAACCATTGACAGCCCCTGTCCATTGAGCTGGATGAGTTAATAATTGTTAGTTAGTGATAACCATGCGAACAACCTAACATTACAGAGATTGTTTCAGGTGGTAAATTTTTAGCTGTTTGAAATATAAAACAAGAGGCGAAGCCTTCAAGGCTCACGTAAGAAATCGACAAACAGTAACACAAACTCAATCACTCCGTCACACACACACACCCACACACACAGTAAGCTTAGGTGATACTGTGCAAGAAAGAGAGACACTAGATCTAGATCTGTCTGTCTGCATGTAGCCTACTTACAGGGACACGACTTCCAAATAGTCTCGGCCCGCTCAAAATAACAATGACCGAGACCACACACACCACGCGAGAGAGAAAGACTACAGGGAGGCATGCCGTCATGATGCATTAAATGACGTCAAACACTTTTGACCGTGACGTAATATTATGCGAGCTTTATCCATAGTCTTGGATAACCACTCACACATAGACTCGGAAATGTTAAAGTTTCTACCACAGACATACACACACGCACACACACACACACACACGCACGCACGCACAGACAGACAAAAGTTAGCATCGCATAGGCTACACTTCGTGAGCCAATCACCACGAACAACATCAACAACACTGGGTGATTAGGTGATTGAGCTTTCTAGTTTTCAAAATGAATTTTGCAGAGATTGCGTTTAGTATACTGGCCTGCTTAGTACTTCATGGCCCTCAATATATACAGGCATGAGACCAAGAGTAGGGCGGGTGGTGGCGAGAGAGGTGAAGGGACGGGGAATGTTTCCGGTGCCGGTCTGTGAGCAGTGCCCGCCAATAGCTCAGGCACCGTCGCGGCAGACGCGCTTTAGTTCAATGCAGGAAAATGCAGCGCGCTATTCTGGCCATCCGGCAAACTGTCCTCCTCATCTCTAAGGCAGACTGAAACCAAGAGGTGTAAGTTACACCCGCCTTCAGGCTCAGGCATTTTTAAACGCTCGACTCAAGACTATATAAGAAGTTGTGTCATCAAAAATGTGAACAGATTGACTACTAATGTTCCAAAAACTAGAAGAAAAAAACAAAACAAAACAAGAAACAAGAAAGGTATGTTTGTGGGATGTTTAATTTTAGACAAAACAAAACATTCACTACTACATCGAGGTAATGGTCTTTGTCTCATCAGAAATAGTGCTTCATCAAGATTTCTTTATCACAAAGATTCATCAGCAACGTCCCGTTGCGATATAACCTTGAACGGTTGAAAACGACGTTAAACACCAAATAAAGAAAGATCAGCAACGTCATTTCGACTGTAAATCTGCTTTTTAATTATATTTTTGCGTGTTTTTTTCTCAATTGTATACATTTCTACATATTGTGCTTCTTGTGCAGATCATTTCCTGTTTGTGGTGCAGAAGCTTTACTGTGTGACCTACATTCAGGCCTTGGCGGTACTCAGTGGCCGTGTAACCAAGGAGGAACGTGAAGCATGGTGCAAGAAGGGGTCTGAGGTACGTCTGCTGTGGAGCAGATTATGTATTTTTTGCATGCTTCTCTTGTGTAAATGTGTGTGCGTATGTGCGCGTGCGCATGTGTGTGTGTATGTGTGTGTGTGTGTTTATCATGCCATCTACCGTGGATATAGACATCTAGGATGCTGGTTTATTGTCAGTGTCTGAATCATTATTAGAAATGTAACTGTTTGAGGGTGTGTGGTTTTTTTTCATTTCAGGCACCAGCCAACTCTCTTGAGAGATGGCTGAGTTTCATCATCTGTCAGCTGAAGTCGTCTCCACTGTTTGAGGAAGTGGACAACAGCAACGTCTTTCTGGCTGTAAGTTTGCTTTTCAATTTATACTTTTCTTTGCATGTTTTTTCATTGTATACATTTTTGAGTCACTTGAGAAAAAGTGACTCTATGTAATCGGTCAGTGTTAGTCTGTCCGGCCGGCCGTCCGGCCGGCCGTAGACACCACCTTAACGTTGGACTTTTCTCGGAAACTATCAAAGCGATCGGGCTCATATTTTGTTTAGTCGTGACCTCCAATGACCTCTACACTTTAACGATGGTTTCGTTGACCTTTGACCTTTTTCAAGGTCACAGGTCAGCGTCAAAGGAAAAATTAGACATTTTATATCTTTTCTCGGAAACTATCAAAGCGATCGGGCTCATATTTTGTTTAGTCGTAACCTCCAATGACCTCTACACTTTAACGATGGTTTCGTTGACCTTTGACCTTTTTCAAGGTCACAGGTCAGCGTCAAAGGAAAAATTAGACATTTTATATCTTTGACAAAGTTCATCGGATGTGATTGAAACTTTGTAGGATTATTCTTTACATCAAAGTATTTACATCTGTAGCCTTTTACGAACGTTATCAGAAAAACAAGGGAATCGGCCCCCGTAGCGCAGTGGTTAGCGCATCGGACTGTGGGCCGGGAGGTCGTGGGTTCGAATCCCATCAGGGTCATGTGGGTTTTTCGGGCTACGGTCGGCTCCTACCCAGAGTGGAAGTGCTATGGTTCCTATGGGAAGGCTGGAATCACACAGCCGAGTGTCATTCACTTAACGAATGCGACTTTGAGGGTGCTCAGGTTCTGTTTACCTGACCAACACCGCAGGTACTGCAGTTCTCGGGCCTGGTTGACACCAGGATATATTATGACAGTAAGCGTAGAGTGCTGCCCTGTCACGTAGTCTCAAACCAAAATTGGAAATCCATAGCATCATCATTATAATCATCCTCATCTCATTAATCATCCAAAAAATTATAAATTGTCCTTGCTCTTGTGGCCCTTCATGCCCGGAGCTCTCATGGTGACCTTGGTCTCAGTGTTCCTGTTCCATCCTTCCCTGAAAAGTACTTCTGCTGTCAGTCTTCAACGTGTGACGTTCTGGGGGGTCGACGGAGGGACGTGGTGGCTGTCTGCTCTCTGGAGGGGACCCTCATTCAGTCTGGCTCCGCGACTTAGCAGTCAATGTCGTTAGTAGGGGGCATAGTAGGTAGTGGGCTGCCTCCGTTAGCTCGGGACAGACCCACTACTGAACACCGTCGAAGTGACTCAGCAGAAGTGCAGTGTCATCTTCCGAGGGTAGCCTACCGCAACGACCCGACATCCCTCCCTGGAGCGTCTGTAAAATCAGCAAGTCTGGCAGCGGAACGAAATTCAGATGTGGATGGAACAGTGAGTGCAGGGACGGGGCGGCGTGAGAGCACACCGGGACAAGGAACAGGTGTAAGGGAGAAAAAAAAAAAATAAATAAATAAAAAAAAATAAAAAAATAAAAAGAAAAACAAGGGAGATAACTAGCCTTTTCTGTTCGGCAACACACAACTTAACGTTGGGCTTTTCTCGGAAACTATAAAAGTGACCGGGCTCAAATTTTATGTGAACGTGACTCATTGTGTTGTGAATAGCAATTTCTTCCTGTCCATCTGATGCCTCATATAATATTCAGAACTGCGAAAGTGACTCGATCGAGCGTTTGCTCTTCTTGTTTTACATATGTGTAAATGTTGATGTGCATGTACTGGGACCTCAACAGCCGTCAAAATGACACTTTTTTTTCATATCGCCAAAAACCTGACTGTCATTTCGGTAGATCTGACAAAGAATTTCTCACAGTGTGTGAAAGGGGACAGCAAGGACTGCCTGAAACTTTGGGAAATGACTGAACCTTTCGTGGCCAGTTTGGCAAATTTGCGGAAGAAATTAAATCCTGGCAACATTCTTGATGTTTAAATTCATTGAATGTTGTTGCTTTCATTTCTTTGCTTTTGGGTAATTGTGCAGCGGGTAAAATTTACAGATTCAGTCACTTTTGTTTGTTTTTTGTTTTATTTAATTCTTTTTTGTTTTGTAAGTCTTCTTCTTCTTCTTCTTCTTTTTCTGCCTTCATGGCCAAGGGCTGAAACTCCCTTGTACATCTGTAATTTATACACGATTGGGTTTTGATGTGTGTGACCGTTTTTGCCCTGCCATTATACAGCCATACTCCATTTTCAGGAGAGTTTTGTAAGTCTGAGCAAGGGACTTTTTTTTCATGGAGACCTTCCTCCATCCATCGGCGTCCAAAGTATGGAAGCTTTTGTAGTCAAATTTTTGATGTAAATCTGTGGCTGCAAAAAGGAGAACTAATACCCAATCTGTGCTACTGCTTGCTTTGTCATTGTGTTTATTTGTTGGCACTAAAGCCTGATTTTAATTGGGCAAAGTTGACTTCACAAAGTCTCAAAAAGCTCTCTGCACGAAACTTTGGCACTGAATTTTGTGTAAAAAGACTTTGCGGTGTCAACTTTAGGGTGGATAAAGGACAGCCTTGACATAGTTTCTGTTTTGTTTTCCCCAGATCTGCCAGAGCGTGTGGTCACCTCAGAGTGTGGAGGCGTGTGTACAGGAGTTCTGTCTCCCCTTCCTGAGAGTGGCAGCACTGCTTCGGCACCACAAGTTTGGCCCACCTCTTCCAGAGGAACAGGTATTGTTGTCATTACCTTTAAATTCAAAAGCAAAGAGACTGCCAACGTTACAAAATTCAAAATAAAAAAACAAGAAAGGTAGGTTGCTGGAACGTTTGTTATTGACAAAACAATACATTCACAAAAATATGCACTTTAACCCCTTCACTGCTACAGTATAACAGCATTTTGGTATTTCTGTGCGCCAGGGAAAAATTTTGCTTTCTTCGGTAGGTTCACTAATCTGTTCACTGTTCGATCATTTATTGAGATATCTCTTAGATCTTTGGCATGTGTTTTGCTTATAACCTTGGCTATTATGTGATAACATGAGCATTGGACTTTGTTTGTGATTGTTATAGTAAAAATTGATGTAATGACCATTTTTGTCAAAAAATTACAGTTTCCGGACTTACACACACGCATTGCAGCACGTAAAACCACACAAAACACTGCTAAAACTGGTGTCAAACATCAGGTACTCACATTACAGCTCATAAAAGTATTCTTCTGTGTGGTAATCCATAAATCACTTCTTGTAGAGCTTCCAGAACACTGTATCGCTTGAAAACAGGTCTACGAGTTGAGGTCCAACTTTAGGCTGCCATTTGAATCCTATAGATCGGTTTAACACTTCTAAGAAAGTTTTCGCCACATGGTACCAACTTGGTACTAACTAAATGGGAAAGAACTGTGTTTAGAACCCCTACAATTAGTTGGACAGTTTTCAAGTGATTACCTCCCATTTAGTTTTCAGAAATATCGCCGATGTAAATGCCACGTACCTAGTACGTTTAACACTTTCGTGACGGGAGGTGACTAAATTAGTAACAGCGCTGACACGCCCACGCACGGGAAGTGACTATTTGAGTAACAGACATACAAGGTACACGACTCGTGATTGCTTCCCGGTTTTTGAAGCTTGCAATAAATTGAGTTGTTTCCCTTGATACACGTGACTTGCTCTTTCGCCAATGTGCAAATTAGAGAAGATTTGAGTGGTTTTTTTGAACAAAAAAAATGAATCGAAGGCGAGCCTTGTCACGGGAGGAGATTCTCCGGATGTTGGATCTTGAGGATCCTGTAGATCATGATTCCGACGTGTTGTTTTCACCTCAAGAAAGCGATAATAGCAGTGATATTGAGGAAGAAACAGTCCTGTTGTTGCTAGTATGAGTCGGCAAACTACACGTGGTAGGGTGGTACTGCATGGATCTTAGAACCGTGTAGTTGCAAGGGGGGCGTGGCAGCACTGATAACAATGGATGGCTGGAGCCTCCTAATCCTTTTGGAAATGTTCATAGGTGTACAGTTGGGACTTTGTTGTGAAAATGTGACTTATATTCAATATGGATTACCTAGACAGTTTTGTTTCATTTGAGTCAGGATGCTGTGAGTGAATGCGGGATTTGCTTGTTTTTTTCTTTGTACTGTCTCCTTATTTCTGTGTAGAATTTTAACAATATTTCAGCTAATTCATAGGTTTTACACCTTGTAAGTTGTTTGGTTATAACATTATAATACTTTCTGTTAAAAAATAACTTTTAAAAAGGCAGTGGAAAAGAAAACACACACAAAAAAACGTTAAAAAACACAAATTATCCCCCTTTCACCCCCCCTTTGCTAAAACAAATCGCGTGACAAACTTATAAATAGCATGACTGAACTGGGCATCCATTTTTTAATTAGTACACAAAATTTGGTGGTGATTGGACTTAATTCAAGCTTGCTAGACAGATTTCTTTACAGTTACTGTTTTTTGGGAAGTTTCTTGGTGGCAAGCTTGGGCAGGCAGGACGTTAACGCCGTGGCAATGCTAGTCACAATAGTGATATGGGCGTATGACAAACCGAAAATGACCACGTACCTATTACGAGCTGGGCAGTGAAGGGGTTAAAGACCGTTGGGTATCAAAGCAAAACCTGTATTTACCTGAAACTTACAGAGTGTCCTTGATGTATGAATGAATACACCACACACACACACCCACACATATTGTTTATTTGTTGTTTTTCTTCTTCTTTTGTTGTTGTTTATTGAGCGGTTTGTTGCCTGCTACATGTAAAAGCAAGATACCCAGGATATCAGCTGACGTCCTCAAGGCAGCAAAAGGGTTAGAGATACCTTCGTTCCTGTGTAAGCCGTCTTGCAAATCACCATAGATTGAATCCACATGTAGGTGCTTTGAAGCTGCTTGATTTCACAAGACATATTTCATTTCACTGTGGTATGGTGTATACTGTATAGTCGTGGATAATTTTCTTCATTTTTTCATGACATATTACCTTTGCTGCAGTGATTTGTTTCAATTCAGGTTGTTGTTGTTTTACATTTTATGATATGCATTTGTTCATTCACCATGTTCATATTTGCATTACTGACAGAAAGTTCTAATTAAATATTTTGTATCTTTTTGTTCCCAAGGGCGTATCTGAGTTTGAAGTGCTTGTGGCGTACCTGGACATGCTGCCCTTTGACCCCAGTGGTTGGTCAAGGTCAGAGGTCACAGGGTCAACATGTCTACAATGGGCTGTGAGTGATCCAACAGTGCTTGTCAAAGCCTGGTGCCAAGACATCAACAATTTTGCCAAGACAAAAGCTGCAGTCTGCAAAGTGAGTCTTGTTTTGCTAAGAAAGTGGTGGTATTTTCAGTGTGTGTGTGTGCCAGTTTGTGTGGTGTATGCATATCTGTCTATCTGGCTGCCTGGTGTTCTAACTGTTTGTAAGGAATGTGCGAATGCCTAAGTTTTATGCTGTCTGTTCTTTAAAACAAAGAAAAACCTTCAGGAAAACACACTGCAAACTTTTCAACATCAAAAACGAAAAAATAATAAAGTGTACTTTAATCTTTATGGAACTTTTATTCAAGACAAAGCAAAGGATATAAATTCATTATGTTTGTTGACTTTTTTTGAAAGCCTGATACCAAAATCAAAAATATCAATCAGGTATCTTGCCTCTGTGGCATGTTGCACTGATAAGGCTCCCATGTGCATTAAATTACATATCTTACCCAACTCACATATAGCAATTAACTCTAGTTCAGTGCTGGTAACGCTGTACGCATCCCCTTGGTAACAAGGGAAGCCCCTCTAAAAAAAGAGTGACCAATACCCATAAGGCCATATTAATACATACTTCCGACTTCCGTATGCGCGCGCATACGCCGCCATATGCATCATTCCATACTCAGCGAGCAGTGGGACTGGTCGTGTTTTTGTACGCTCTGGCTGTGTTCAGCCATCTGTCACTTCGTCTACGGACTTGGTCACTTACCTCTTGGTATCTTCTTGCTTGTCTTATCGTCTCTTCATGTTGAGGTGAGATCTTTCTGTTTTTTGCTTGTGTTTGTGGGCGTTTTGACCTTAAATTGAACTTGTGAAAATTTCTTGTTTACAAAATTTTTCGTGAGTTGTTTTTGGTCATGGCGGTTAACGCCAAGAAGCGGCAGTTGTCTAAATGAGTAACTGCTGGTTCTCCGCCGATAAAGTAAACACCTGGGAAAGCAAAGGCTTCCGGACAGGCTTGTGTTTCGGTTCATGTACTGTCTTTGCAAAAGATATCGATGTTTTGGTCGTCATGCCTCCTTCTCCGTTTTTGACGGCTAACCTTTAGACAAGGTTTCTCCTGTGGATAAGCCCTCTTAGGCTTCCTTAGTTTATGTGTTTCTCGGTCGTGCGTCTGCGGACGTGGCGACATTGTTGCTCTCTTTAAGTTCACAGGTTTCTTCCTTGGCGGGGGAGATCGCTTCCACGCGGGCGGAGATGCGTTCGCTTCCGGTGTGACGGGGGTTTCGTCTCTTGCCAACGTTCGCCTGCGCCGTTTGCTACTGTGTCTCAGGCTGATGTTCATGCGGAATGGGATGATGGGACCACGCCTTCGCTTGTGGCCTGTGTTCCGGTTCCCGGTGGTTCACACCAGTTTAAAGGTATGTTTTCTACCCAAGTACCCGGGTTCTCCGGGGAAAGGGTAGAGCGTCTCCAAGAGAAAGTAACTCCGGGCTCTGGCTTTGTGGGTGAAAGTTCCGAAGCTGAGGCTGGCTCTGACTGCATTGGCAGCAGGTCGGTGGCGGTTAGGAACCTTGGAGAGCGAACGGAAGATTTGCGCAACCAACCGCTTCTTTAGATTGTGGTACGGGTGTGCGTCTTTCGCTTCCGCCCGGGGGGCAGGAAGAGAACAGTATAGCTGGCTCTTTGTTTGACTATGGGAGTCAAGCAGGGGGTCAGCTTCTGGATGGCACGGGAGTGCCTGACGGCTGTTCAGAAGACGGTGCTTCCGCGGAGGTGGTTGCACTGAATTCAAATTGCCGTTTAGGCTGTCAAGTGCAGTGGCACTGGTGGCTTAAGCGGCTTCAAGGTACAATAGGATCTTCTGGTGCATGTTTAGGCATCCGGTTGGTTCTGATTTTTGCCAATCCATGGCCGATTTTGCTAACGCTTTTTCGGCTGTGGCTTCCGGTTACAGGATGGTATAGCCTTCTGCCGTTAACACTGTGGTGTTGGTAGTTGGCGCTCATCAGTCTTCGGCTTTCGGTTCCGTTGTTGCGGTTCCTCTGCTGTTACTCAGGCTGAATCCACTTCCTTTTCCAGGCTTTCAGCTGGTATGAGGCAGGTGGATGGAATATCCTTTCGGAGTTCCGGCTTTTGGGAAATTTGTTCCGAACCTTTCCCTTTTGGCAAGTGTTGCTTTTTCGGGATTGGTTCCGGTTCTCATCCTTTTGTAGATGGTTGGAATACCACTGTACAGGTTGATGAGGATTTGGAAGACTAAGCTTCTGGGGCAGATGGAGACGCTTTTTCGTTGACTTTCAGCGAAGCTGCCATCTTTGTTTACATGGATGGCAGAGGTTACTACGCGCTTTTTCCCTGTAGGGTTAGCGGTAGCATTGTCATCTGCCTTTTCTCCTCCATCTTTTTTGGCGTGTCTTGCTCCTTCTTAGGATCAATTTGCGAACTCAATCGATGCTTTTCCCCCATCTCTGCCTTTGTTGGCATCTCAGGGGGAAGCTCATACTTCAGCTTTGCCGCGTTTTGCGCGTTTTCAGCTGACCTGAGCCTTTTTTTAGGGAATCTTAGAACGTTATGTTCTTGGATTCTCTGTTGGGGTCGTTTGGGCTTGTGAAATTTGTTTTTTCACAATTGAGGCTCCTTTGTTACCACTTCCTTTGTGGGCAACGCTCGGCTTAGCTCCTGCGGTGGCGGGGCTTTAGCTTGCGTCATCTGCTCAAGCAGCGCGTCACGCGCTGATCGCTTTCCGTAGGCTTCGGTTTACTCCAAGCTTAAGAACGTAGTTTATTCGTTTGCTTTTTCTACGGAACCGCCACCGGGTTCCCCGGAATTGGCGAACATCCGTCTGGATGTTAATAGCAAGGAGTGACTGTCTCTCTGTCAGAGCAAGGATCTCCTGGCTATGTTTCATTATGGCCGCACTCCTTTACTTTTACCGCTTTTTAACAAGTCTTGTTTCTGCGCTCTCTCGTGCGCGGTTACGTCCTATCTGGATATTCTTGTGTTCCGTCAGGACGCGGATACGAAGGATGTAGCTTTGCTTTTAGCCTGGGTCTCTTTCAAAAAGGTTTGTTCTTTTGGCGAGACTTTAATCTCTTCTTTTCTTGAAGGTTCCTCTTTGTGGGTTCGCTTCTATGCACAGGGATTCTTCTCTATCTTAAAAGCTCACTGCAGAAGGAAAGCGCACGGCAGGCCTTGGCTTTTTATTGTTTTCAAATAAAGGCTTCGGGCTCGCCGTTCTCGACTTTATCTTTTGTCTCCTTACCCTCGCGTTCGTGGCAGGGTTCTGTGTCTAATAGCCACCTTTCTTCCCCCTGAGGCAAGTTAGCGGTGGGTGTTGGTAGGCACACAAAAGCACGCTTTCTTTCACACTTGTGGCAGTTATGTCAACTGGAAGTTAGTTCTCGGCATCACTCTTCTTTCGCCTTTGTGTTTAACACAGCGGCTGGGGGGGATTAGGTTTCCCTCTTTGTGGGGGGAGACACGGGTGCCTCCCTTTTGGTTCTCTTTCATGGTTCGTTTGGTATTTCAGAGCTTCAGGGTTCTGATCTTTTTTCTAAGTCATACGTTTGTTGAGCCGTTTTTGGATCTCTTGGAGATTGTGCAAGCGGTCCTTGATAGAAGTTCTTTACTCCAGGTGTAACTGGGAGTGCAGGGCTGGAGCACGTTAGATGTCTAAGGCTTCTCAGCTTTTATAGGACCCTTTGTGGTCTGTTGGGTGTTAAGCAATAGAACAAAGGGTTGGAACATGTGTTGTTTCAAGCAGACAACTCCACAGGGGGCTTTTCTCAGCAAGAAAAGGGGGTCTCTCACTCCCTATCGCTTCCTCACGGAACATGAGAGGGTTTGGTGGTTTTACCATCACGAGATCTTTTTAGCAGCGAAGTACCTTCATGAGAGTCTCTATGACTGGGCGGACTCTCTAAGTCTGTCGGCCAAATGGCCACTTGGAGCAGACTCTCTTTGACCACGTGTTTTTGTTCCTTAGGGGGAATGGGAGAAATTTCTAATAATGAGTTTTTGCCTTTTGGTACTATCGCCTTTTGCTTATCTTCGTCGCCCGACTGCCGGGCATGGAAATTTTTACTCTTGTTTTACTTTGAGCGGCCTGCCGGTCGCACAATTTGGGCCCGTTCTTTTTGGGTTGCCAGACCTCGTTAGGCTGGCAAGAGGGCTCCGGTTTTGCTCACACTCGTTTCTCACGGGTGTCTACTGTAGGATACTTTTTTGAGTTGCTCGGGCTCTTCTGCCCGTCAACTCTGGACTGGTACTTGTCTTGTTGTCTGGCTTGGAACAGATGGCTTATGTTTTAACGGATAGAACTCCTCTTCTCTCGGTACAATGAAGGTGGCGAGCCACCTATTTTGGTTTTCCGTTCTTTTTCTCCCACGTCTTTGTTTAAGACTTTATGTGATATCAGTTTCACTGAGACAGCTCGGTGCTATTTTTTCTCTTGGTGGCTTTATAACCAGCAAGTTTAAGAGGGCCTACTTTAGGCTTGCTGAAAGCTGATCTTCATTCCTTTCTTGGACTTTGCTCCTAGTTTTAGGGTTTTTGTGATTGGATTCTTTGACTCTTTTACTTAACTAGCCTTGCTGATCAACACGGAAATCGGGCATGCTTACTCGGGTAGCTTCTGTGAGAAGTGGGAGTAAGTGTTTTTTCTGCTAATTTTGCTATAGACAGATTTTCGGAGAAAGACTGATCTATGGCACTTAGGTTTCTTTTGGGTTTTCTGGCATATAAGCGGAATCTGGAGTTACCAACTTTGATTCACCGTTCAAATCTTAATCACTATTTTGGCTCCCCTAGAGCCATATTGAGCCTTTTGGTCTGTTCGAGTTTTGAAGATTTTTTCTGACTTGCACGGATTGCTTGAGATCATTAAATCTAAGGGCTCTTGTTCTTATCTTTCTGCTTCGTCGCCCTTTAACCTTGAACGGTTATATACGACGTTAAACACTGATTAATTTATATAAAGGAAGAAAGAATGTCTTTCAACTTTGGTAGGGGTAATGACTTGTTGAGGTCAACCTTGCATATATGGACTGCCACAGTGTTCAGGTATGCCTTCAAGTGGTGGCAGTAGACAGGGGGGGGGGCAGTCAGTCAGTCCTCCCTCTTCGAACAGCACGGACTCTATATTCCTTTCTTGAGCGTTTTTATGGCTCTTGGAGATTCTGATGTACATTTTTGTACGGTTATAGCCCTCCACAGTTTTCCGTTAAGGACTCTGCACACTAGATCGGAATCTCAGGAACTTCTTTTTATCTCACTCGTTATGGTGCGCTCTAAAGACATCTCGAGAGTAGTGTTAGCCAATTGGGTCTCCACCATAGTTAGACAGGTTTATGTATGGTGGCAGAGTCAGGCAGGGGATGTCAGGGCAGTTTTGCCCTTTACTACAGCTAGGCCTCACGAGGCAAGAGATTGGGCTTCCACTCTAGCTGTTCTTCGATTTGGTCTCCTGGCAGAACTGTGTTCTTGAGTCGGCTTGCTGGCTTTATTGAAAGGTTTTTCGTTGGTGTTTATCTCAGAGATGCCTATGCATTGAGATAGGATGTGTTTCTGGGTTACCTGCTCTGTTAGCGGCAGGACAGATTCTTTATTCCTGATTGGGTTAAGTGCCCTCCACCTATAGTAGCAATCTGCTATATGTGAGTTGGGTAAGATATGTAATTTAATTAAAAATTTTAGTAATAAATTTTCATTTGATTAATATACTTACCCAACTCACATCGTTTATTCCCTCCCGCCTCCCCGCTGTGGGGGGTGGATTTCTAAAAAAGGGGAGTGAGTTGGGCTTCGTTTGGAATGATGCATATGGCGGCGTATGCGCGCGCATACGGAAGTCGGAAGTATGTATTAATATGGCCTTATGGGTATTGGTCACTCTTTTTTTAGAGGGGCTTCCCTTGTTACCAAGGGGATGCGTACAGCGTTACCAGCACTGAACTAGAGTTAATTGCTATATGTGAGTTGGGTAAGTATATTAATCAAATGAAAATTTATTACTAAAATTTTTAATTTCCAGTCACTGCTGAACATCGATGACAAATGGATGCCTCCTCATCTGATGGCTCTACCGGAACGGTATTACGAGATATTCCGCATGTTCCGGCATCAGACGTGCAACGGATGTCGTCGTGTTCCCAAAGATCCAGCCCTTTGTCTCATCTGTGGGGCCTTCCTGTGCTTCAGAGAAGCATGCTGTGCTGACGCCAATTCGAACATCTTTGAGTGTGTTGGGGTGTGTATTTGTGTATTGTGTGTGTGTGTGGTGTGTAATTGTGTTGTTGTTTTTTAAATGATTTTTTCATTAATCTTATTTTATTTTTTTATTTTTTTTGGGGGGGGGAGGGGGTAAGGTGGGGGAGTGGGTGAGAGAGAGAGAAGACAGAGAGAGAGAGTCTGTTTGTGTTGGCGTAGAAAGAGAGAATATGAGGGGAGGTTGTGATAGTGACTCTGTGTATGTCTATGTGTGTGTGTGTGTGTGTGTGTGTGTGTGTGTTTGTGTTGGTTTGGGTGTTGAGAGAGAAAGAGATGTTATAATGGGGGAGGTTGTGATAGTGACTGTGTGAATATGTGTGTATGTCTGTGTGTGAGTCTGTGTATGCATGCCTGCCTTCGTGCATGTGTCTGTGTGTGTGCTTGCATATTATTGTACACAAGCAAAGCAATTATGATCTAACCAGAGAGCTACACACATGTTGCAGCACTCCGTTCAGTGCGGAGGGGGGACAGGGATCTTCCTGCTGGTCAACTCCAGCATTGTGGTGGTGCTGAGGGGACCTCGCGCTACTCTCTGGGGGTCAGTCTACCTTGACCAGCACGGCGAAGAGGACAGGGACCTCAAGTAAGTCATAGTGTTTTCAACAAGTCTAAATAGTGAAAGGTAAGATGCTTTTGGTATCCCAAGCAAAGTGAGAGGATCAGTGTTTGAAGAAAATAGACTGGGCCGGGATGTAGCTCAGTCGGTAGCGCGCTGGATTTGTATCCAGTTGGCCGCTGTCAGCGTGAGTTCGTCCCCACGTTCGGCGAGAGATTTATTTCTCAGAGTCAACTTTGTGTGCAGACTCTCCTCGGTGTCCGAACACCCCCTGTGTGTACACGCAAGCACAAGACCAAGTGCGCACGAAAAAGATCCTGTAATCCATGTCAGAGTTCGGTGGGTTATAGAAACACGAAAATACCCAGCATGCTTCCTCCGAAAACGGCGTATGGCTGCCTAAATGGCGGGGTAAAAAACGGTCATACACGTAAAATTCCACTCGTGCAAAAAACACGAGTGTACGTGGGAGTTTCAGCCCACGAACGCAGAAGAAGAAGAAGAAAATAGACTAACTCCAAAAATAACTTTGTCAGGTTTGGACAGGTTGTGAAAGAGTGAATTCTCTTGCTTTTTTTTTTGTTGAGGCAAACTTTCTACACGTTCTCCTCGTCCATGTGTTTCAGACACACCCCACGACTAGTGACTGGCGTATTATGTCATGTGTTTCAGACACACCCCATGACTAGTGACTGGTGTATTATGTCATGTGTTTCAGACACACCCCATGACTAGTGACTGGTGTATTGTCATGTGTTTCAGACACACCCATGACTAGTGACTGGCCTATTATGTCATGTGTTTCAGACACACCCCATGACTAGTGACTGGTGTATTGTCATGTGTTTCAGACACACCCATGACTAGTGACTGGCGTATTATGTCATGTGTTTCAGACACACCCCATGACTAGTGACTGGCCTATTATGTCATGTGTTTCAGACACACCCCATGACTAGTGACTGGCCTATTATGTCATGTGTTTCAGACACACCCCATGACTAGTGACTGGCGTATTATGTCATGTGTTTCAGACACAACCCATGACTAGTGACTGGCGTATTATGTCATGTGTTTCAGACACAACCCATGACTAATGACTGGCCTATTATGTCATGTGTTTCAGACACACCCCATGACTAGTGACTGGCGTATTATGTCATGTGTTTCAGACACACCCATGACTAGTGACTGGCGTATTATGTCATGTGTTTCAGACACACCCCATGACTAGTTCTTCTTCTTCTTCTGCGTTCGTGGGCTGAAACTCCCACGTACACTCGTGTTTTTTGCACGAGTGGAATTTTACGTGTATGACCGTTTTTTACCCCGCCATTTAGGCAGCCATACGCCGTTTTCGGAGGAAGCATGCTGGGTATTTTCGTGTTTCTATAACCCACCGAACTCTGACATGGATTACAGGATCTTTTTCGTGCGCACTTGGTCTTGTGCTTGCGTGTACACACGGGGGTGTTCGGACACCGAGGAGAGTCTGCACACAAAGTTGACACTGAGAAATAAATCTCTCGCCGAACGTGGGGACGAACTCACGCTGACAGCGGCCAACTGGATACAAATCCAGCGCGCTACCGACTGAGCTACATCCCCGCCCTCCATGACTAGTGACTGGCGTATTATGTCATGTGTTTCAGACACAACCCATGACTAGTGACTGGCGTATTATGTCATGTGTTTCAGACACACCCCAAGACTAGTGACTGGCGTATTATGTCATGTGTTTCAGACACAACCCATGACTAGTGACTGGCGTATTATGTCATGTGTTTCAGACACACCCCATGACTAGTGACTGGCGTATTATGTCATGTGTTTCAGACACACCCCATGACTAGTGACTGGCGTATTATGTCATGTGTTTCAGACACACCCCATTACTAGTGACTGGCGTATTATGTCATGTGTTTCAGACACACCCCATGACTAGTGACTGGTGTATTGTCATGTGTTTCAGACACACCCATGACTAGTGACTGGCCTATTATGTCATGTGTTTCAGACACACCCCATGACTAGTGACTGGTGTATTGTCATGTGTTTCAGACACACCCATGACTAGTGACTGGCGTAGTATGTCATGTGTTTCAGACACACCCATGACTAGTGACTGGCCTATTATGTCATGTGTTTCAGACACACCCCATGACTAGTGACTGGCGTATTATGTCATGTGTTTCAGACACACCCATGACTAGTGACTGGCGTATTATGTCATGTGGACAAGTTTACTCAATAAAAGCAACAGTATTCACTCTTTCAGAACCCATGCATGTTATTTCCGAAGATCGTCTATTGTCATGAAGCTAGAGCTTTTCAGCATCTGCAGGTGGATTGCCAGGATGCACACACGAGAGACATCATCAAAAAGTGAAAGGCATCTGTTCTTCTTCTTTTTTTGCATTCATGGGCTGCGACTCTCACATACACTTGTATGGCCGTTTTTTTCCCTGGCATGTAGGCAGTCATACTCTGATTTCAGGGGAAAAGTCATATGTTCATTTCAATGCTTCTTTATTCTCTCGGGTGCCAAGAGACTGGATCTGCATAACTCTCACTTATCTTTGTCTTTTTTTTTAGAGGGCTTTCTTATCTTTGTTCCTTAGGGCGGGTAAAATACAGATAATTTTCCAGTTTACACGAACACTGCCTATTCACTGTGGTACATCCTTTGCAGGCGTGGCAAGCCGTTGTACCTGAGTCGGGACCGTCTCAAGCTGCTGGAGAGCCAGTGGATTTCCCACAGCTTCGAACAGAGCTGCAAACGATGGATCTGGCACAGGGACCGACTGTGAAACTCTACCTTTCTTCACTGCTGTCTGGCATCATCTTTGGGCGAGAGCTGTGTGCTGCGATGCTGCTATCGGTGGCTGTGATTAACCAAGTTCCTTGTGAACTTTTGAGCTTGTCCAGGGTGTCATTTGTTGTGTATGCACATTCTGCTGTATTGATTCATTCATGAAAGGGCTTATGCAACATCTACTTGCTCTGATGTGATACATGTACATTTGTGCGCTAATCCATGTACATTTTTGTGCTCGATATTGTAAAAAACGAAAATGTGCCAGCTTCTTTGAAAATGTCATGTCCTGTTCTTTGTTTGCTTATAAGGGGGTGGCTTTTGTTTTTCTCTCTGACTCTTAATGTGTTAAAGCATTCGAGGTTTATCATTTTAGAATAGCTGATTAAATCTGTCGCCATCTGCTGTTTTGACCGCTATATTTCATCTTCACAAGTGTCAGTACTTGGAGTAAACGTAACAACAATGATCGTCTTTCATACCATAGGCAGAGGAGAAAGTTTGGGTTGTGTGGACTAACGCTAGAAACAATTAGCAAACAGTGGCAAGACAAAAGCTGCTGATTTTGCTGATAGTTTACTGTCTAAAATTCAACAGTTGTTGTCTGGTGTCAGTCAGGATTCAGTGGGCCAGTTTGTTTTTCATACCTTGTAATGCATTGTTTATCTGCTGCTGAGGCTCTTCTGGGTCATTTCAATTTAGTGCTGTTGGCTTACATTGGTGAGTTAAAATGTATACCCACCTATCTTTAACAGAAATAAGTACACATTCATATTTTTGTGATGCACAAGAAAACAGCACAATATAAAAATACTTCATTGTCTCTGAAAGAGAAATTCAGACTTTGTAATAGGGCATGACTAAGATTTTCGTATTTTTTTCACAATGCACAAGAAAACTGTTGGCCGTTTTTATTTTTGTTTTTTGTTTGTATGGTATGAGAGTACATTTAGCATATATATATATTCAGTTATTTAATTGAAAGAAATACCTTTCAGCTGGACAGATCAAATTACATCATGCTACAGAAGAAGTAGGCTTCAAAAAGGAAATTTCTCACAAATATGATAATGTTTGAAATTTGTCTCCACAGTTCACACTTAGGTTTTATCTGTCTCCACACATGTCACTCGATACTTGTACATGTACTTTTCTTTTTTGTTCATATGCATCAATTTTCCCTCACATACTGTATCTGTTTCTGTTTGTTTAGTGCAGTACTTTTCTGCATGTAAATGTATGTACAAATAAATATAAATGTGTAAGACTTAGTGGTGAATTTGTAAAGACAATTTCGTTGCAGAAAAACATCCTGGCTGAGCTACTTTCTGTTCATGAAATTTGCGACGCTGTGATTATTAACACCTCTATCAGAGTTTTTAGAGTGGTGTGGAGGCATAAGAGAGTTGGTTGCTATGTTGCTATAGGCCAGTGATATGATGTGTTTGTTTGAGATTTTCATCTGGTGATAAGAAAAAGATAATGTTCTTGTTTTGTGTTGCATTAACCTCGATTGTGTATGTCAGTATTACACAAATATATAAAGAGTGCTTGGCTTAAATTTGAAAGAAGTACCTGTTACTCTCTAGTGTTGAGAGGAGGGGGGAGGGGGGGTGAGCCAGTCTCTGTGTGTGTGTGGAAGGGGGTAGTACATGCAAGCATATGTGGGTGTGCATGTGTGTGGGTGTGTAATGCATTCATGCATGTCTCTGGTTTTTGCCCATGGATGTGTGTGTGTGTGTGTGTGTGTGTGTGTGTGTGTGTGTGTGTAATGCATTCATGCACCTATGTCTCTGGTTTTTGCCCATGCATGTGTATGTGTGTGTGTAATGCATTCATGCATCTATGTCTCTGGTTTTTGCCCATGCATGTGTATGTGTGTGTGTAATGCATTCATGCATCTATGTCTCTGGTTTTTGCCCATGCTAGTGTTTGTGTGTGTGTGTGTAATGCATTCATGCATCTATGTCTCTGGGTTTTTGCCCATGCATGTGTTTGTGTGTGTATAATGCATTCATGCATCTATGTCTCTGGTGTTTGCCCATGGGTGTGCATGTGTGCAAGCATGCATGTGGGTGGTGAATATGTCAGTGTTGAATGGCATTAGAAATACATGTACTAGTCTAACATAGATGTGACTGTGATTAACAGTTAATAAAGCTGTGAATAAAATGTACAACAAAGTAAGCTGGGATATTCATTATTTATTATATTGATGTGATTTCTATAAAGGTTGAAATAGGAGAAAAGTGAAAATGAAGAAATCCTTTATGAAGGGTATACTAACTGATGCCTGATAAAGTTTGGTTGTCACTACTGACAGTTGTTTCATGTTACAATTACATGTAGTACAGTACTTGACTAATTTTTTTTTTAAATCATCTTTCAGTCGGTTCATTGAATTACTTGTTTTGTTTGACGACTTGGTAAAATGTTTGTTTTCTGTTGTGTGCATTGGGGTTTCTTGTGCCAAAGAAATGTTTATCTTATTCAGTTTTCACTCACCTGAGTAATCAGGAGAGTCTGAGTAATGCGCAATGTTAGGCCATCCGGCTGTCCGAAGACACACAAAATAACATTAAGGTTTTCTCAGATGTTGTCTAAGCTAGAGCTTTGAAACTTTGCACACTTTTAAGGTTTGACATGCTCCAAGTCTGGCTGACCTTCAATTTTCAAGGTCATGGCAGGGTCAACTTCGGGACAGAAAATAGAAATCATTTTCTCTGATGCTGATAAAGACAAAGCTTTGAAACTTTACACAATTCTAGGGTTTCATGACCTCCAGCATATAAATTTTTTCTGGGTAGTCTTGCCTGTAACATTTGTATTTTTTTGAAGTGGTAAACTGATGCTTAAAGGTATTATCTTTCTCGTGTAAGCGAACATGTTTAACACTACAGCTCTGTTCTGGCTTTTACATGAGATATGAGCATCTTTTAGATTGGGTACATACCGTATTTTCCGGGTTACAAGGCGCTACAGCGCATAAGGCGCACCCCCTTCTTTTTAAACAAAATTGTAATCCAGTCACCCATTGGGCGCAGGGGGCCGATAGGGCGCACCAAAATTAAAAAAGTATACCGGTAACAAACGGTCGAAGAATGAAAATAAGCCGCACATCAAAGGAAGAATACAGAGTGGAAATATGTGTGCTCTGTGTGTGCGGCGAGATCAAAGGCAGGTCCATTGTGATAGCTGGGTTGCCTTGTTTAGACACTGACCTTCTTCCCAGGGGTCAATGACCCAGTTTTTGCTATGAGAGGTGGTTCCCCTGTCATAGATCTGAGAGAGGAAACACTTCCTGCACCAGGGTCAGTGACCTTTAACCTATGGGGCGGTCTCACTCTTTGATTTTTTTCGTATTTCATACATGGATTAGGCGCTTCGTTATACAAGACGCAGGGGTCAAACTTGAGGAAAAAAGTCGCGCCTTATGACCCGGAAAGTACGGTACACAAAATCTTTTACCTGACTGCTTTTTGTATATGTACGTGCATGGATTTGTTTTTGCTGAATTTTGTAATTGACACATATGTCAGTTTTCAAAGGTTATTTATCAAATTCTCACTTTGCACAGGAAACAACCAAGCAGTTGATATTTGGTATTTCTTCGACGGGCGCAGTGGCGTGGTGGTAAGACGTCGGCCTCCTAATCGGGAGGTCGTGAGTTCGAATCCCGGTCGCTGCCGCCTGCTGGAAATTTTTCGGATCTCCCAGGACAACTTATGTGCAGACCTGCCAGTGACTTAACCCCCTTCGTGTGTACACGCAAGCACAAGACCAAGTGCGCACGGAAAAGATCCTGTCATTCATGTCCGAGTTTCCTCCGAAAACGGCGTATGGCTGCCTAAATGGCAGGGTAAAAAACGGTCATACACGTAAAGTTCCACTCGTGCAAAAAACACGTGTACATGGGACTTTCAGCCCACGAACGCAGAAGAAGAAGAAGATGTCCGAGTTCGGTGGGTTATAGAAACACGAAAATACCCAGCATGCCTCCCCCAAAATCGGCGTATGCTGCCTGAATGGCGGGGTAAAAACGGCCATACACGTACAATTCCACTCGTGCTAAAATCATGAGTGAACATGGGAGTCTAAGCCCATGAACGAAGAAGAAGAAGAAGATATTTCTTCAAGTGACTGGATGCTCTTATGCCATGGGTGAGGAAATAGCTCAGTCGGCAGAGTCACTGGTTTCAAAAATCAGTGATCACTATCGGCATGGGTTCAACCCCATGTTCGGCGAGGGATCGATTTCCCAGAGTCAACTTTGTGCAGACTTTCCTCTGTATCCGAACACCCCCGTGTGCATGCATGCGCACGATAAAGAACCCAAGTTCACAGTAAAAGTCTCAGGGTTTAGAAACATGAATACATTCATGCAGGAAAAAGAAGGGGAGGAAATAGGTAAGCGCATGCTTTATGGCAACTCGCTTTCCCCAGTGTGAAAGCAGCCCGAATGTCCATGAGGGTAACCTTGCAGGAATATTTGAAATCTTATCCTTATCCTTCTGCTTCTGCGTTCGTGGGCTGAAACTCCCACGTACACTCGTGTTTTTTGCACGAGTGGAATTTTACGTGTATGACCGTTTTTACCCCGCCATTAAGGCAGCCATACGCCGCTTTCGGAGGAAGCATGCTGGATATTTTCGTGTTTCTATAACCCACCGAACTCTGACATGGATTACAGGATCTTTTCCGTGCGCACTTGGTCTTGTGCTTGCGTGTACACACGAAGGGGGATAAGCCACTAGCAGGTCTACACATAAGTTGACCTGGGAGATCGGAAAAATCTCCACACTTAACCCACCAGGCGGCCGCGAGCGGGATTCGAACCCTCGACCTTCTGATTAAGAGGTTGACGTCTTACCACCCCGCCACAGCGCCCGTCAAATCTTATCCTTATCCTTGTATAAATGCTAAAAGAGATCTGTGGTGGTGAACATGATTGCTCACACAAGAAGCATGGTTCCCCTTGACAGATTGACTGGGTTACACTGTGATTACTGTCACTGTCAACTGAAAGTGATTTTTCATTGCTTCACTGATATAGGTCATTTTGAGTTGATTTGTCTTAATATGGCACTACTGCTTGAAATGACTACAAAAGTAATGGTTGGATTTTGTTCACAAATCTTACTGTGTAAGTTTGCAATGTCAGAGCCCGATTTTTTTAATTTTGATTTATTTATTTTTGTTGTAGTTGTAAATCTCCATGAACTCTGGTAAGAAGGGGGCAGTTCATAAGTGAACATTATCATTATCATTCAAATGCTTTGTGTTACTCATTTAGGAATATTTAAAATTGTCACTTTTGCTTTGTGGATTCAGAAACTGGTGTCGTACATTCTGAAAGTCTAACCCTTTATTCACTAAAATAATGATGAAGAATGTCGACAAACCTTATAAACCCTTTTCAAGTCAAGGTTGTAAACATGTACTTGACTGATGCCTTACTTTCTTTTTGCCTGCTAGATTAACAAAGACATCAGAAAACATCTTCTGAAGCAACTTGCGTTTTCCCCTCTATCTATTCTTAGCTGATCACTCAGGCTACATGGTTGAAGAGTCTGAAAAAAAGGCGTGTTTATTAGGTTGGGATTTGCTGTGCTTTGGTGGTCTTATGAAAAGGATCCGTCACTCTACTGCTGTGCCTCTCATCTGACTGATTCCTGGGTTTTGCTGTACTTACAAGTCATATGCTGTAATTTATTTTTGTGTGAAATCACATAAAAGTCAACAAATTATTCTGTCTGAGTTGTGAATTTCTTCCTGTCTGACTGTTTGTATGTGAATTTGTCAGTATGAGAGGTTGGTTGGTTTCTGATTCATGTGCCCTTATTTTGTTGACATTTTTCATCCTCTCTCTCTCTTTCTCGTGAAAAGGTGCACCCTCTCTCTCTCTCTCAGTCTTGCAATAAGGTACTCTCTCTTCGGGCGGGGACGTAGCTCAGTTGGTAGCGCGCTGGCTTTGTAGCCAGTTGGTCGCTATTAGCGTGGGTTCGATCCCCACGTTCGGCGAGAGATTTATTTCTCGGAGTCAACTTTGTGCAGACTCTCTTCGGTGTCCGAACACCTCCGTGTGTACACATTAGCACGAAAAAGATCCCACGTTCACAGCGAAAGTCTCAGGGCTTGGAAAACACTAAGACACGCATGCATCATCTCTCGTCTCTGATTATCATGATCGTATTTCGATACTTTGACGAGACAAACCCAATGCTGGTGTGTCGAAGAAGACAGCCACAGCGGGCTTGTTCGAATCAAAGTATCACATCATATCTTCAACGTATTACCAATACCTGTCCCAATATAGACCAGTTGGTCTAAGAGGACGTTAAACCCTAATAGTCAGTCAGTACTCTCTCTGTCTCTGTCTCTGTCTTTCTCTCTCTCTCTCTTGACGAGAATTTCAAAGTTTAGAACAAAGTCTCTTTTTTTCTCAAGTTCAATCCCGATAACCCCCTGTCACTATACCCCGAGTCCTCGACCACCGGGCTCTCTTTTCACATTTAGTCAAGTTTTGACTAAATGTTCTAACATAGACGGGGAATCGAGAAGACGGTGTGGTGTGTGTCTGTGTGTATGTGTAGAGCGATTCAGAGAAAACCACTGAACCGATCTTCATGAAACTTCACATGAAAGTTTATGGGTATGATATCCCCACATGGTTTTTTTGGTTAGATGTCATTGATGACGTCATATCTGGCTTTTTGTAAAAGTTGAGGCGGCACTGTCACACTTTTATTTTTTAAGCAAATTGATTGAAATTTTGGTCAAGCAATCTTCGACAAAGGCAGGTATTGCATTTCAGGTTGGAGACTTAAAGCCATATGTACTCGATGACTATACACGCTAATTGCTTTACCAACAGCTGGAGACAGACTAAATTAAGTTCCCTGCAAAATATTGTGGTCTAGGACCCCTTAAATGTTGAGATATTTGAATTTTTATTTTGATCTGGATCGTCCTATTTATAGATTTGGCAACACATGTAACGTTGATGCAAGGGAGAGAACACCGCGGCTTTGTTGACATCCTCACTTTTTCAGAGGCTAGAACAAGCTGTAATGCATGTATTATAGTCCGCGCATGGTGACGTATCGTCATTATATGGTCTTATGGTGCGTTTGACATCGATTGTGGGCAAACTACACTTTCTAAACACGGGAGTGCGTTAGTATGCCTTTAAACATTTATTGATGAGTTTGGTCATTAAAAATCAGAAAATTGTAATCAAAATTATTTTGTTATAAAACAATCCAAAAATAATGTTATCTTATTCTCTATTATTTACTGATTAAAAAAACATATAAATATGTTATATTCGGTTTAAAAACAAGCTCTGAAAATTAAAAATATGACAATTATGATTAAAATTTAATTTCCGAAATCGATTTAAAAATAATGTCATCGTATTCCTTGTCGGTTCCTGATTCCAAAAACATATAGATATGTTATGTTAGGATTAAAACAAGGTCAGAAAGTTCAAAAGAATAGATATACAGAAAAGCGCGCTATCCTGCAAAACGCAACCGATACTACGCTATACTGACTGGCTTGTCAATTTCACTGCGTTTCACACGTGCCAGGGACTGACACGCTCTATACGGTCTGGGTGAAAAAAATGCAGTGCGTTCAGTTTCCAGGTTTCATTCTGTGAGTTCTTGACTAAATGTAGTAATAACGCCTCACGCGACTTGTTTTTCCCTCCCCTCGCGGTTGCTGCTCCAAGAAACAGCCAATAAACTCATTACCACACTGTCCAAACAGCTTGCGTAAACGTGTTTCCGCAAATGAAAATGGTTCAAAATGTCATGGCAGGGTTGTTGCACGGATCTTAGTTGAGTCAACGTCTGGACTTTTGTCCGTCTACAGTAGAATCCCCCTTTTAAGACCTCCAAAAATCTGAGAAAATCAGCTTTTAAAAAGGAGGGAGTCTTAAAATTGAGGTAAATTTATAGGGGTTATGGACAAAAGTCTGAGAAAACAGGGTCTTAAAAGGGAGGTAGTCTTAAATTGGGGGGTCTTAAAAGGGGGGTTCCACTGTATACGGTTCATGTGCTGCATGCCGTGTAGGTCCCGCCTCTTGGTGAAAAGACGATACATTGTAAATGTAATCAATTTGAAACGAATTCAATATTATATGCACAGCCCAGGTATAATGATGCTTGAACATGTCGATGCCTCTGTGAACACTATAACAGTTCTTCGTAGTCGACAGCATGCTGTCAATTCAATCATGTGTACGACACAGACACGCAGACACTTCCAGTTACACTAGACACACGAAGACATACACTGAGACACAGACACTTACAGACTCTCACACAGATACTTACACACTAATTAACTTTCACGGTTTTACTTTGTAACAGTTTGATCAGGTTCAGTTTCCTTTTGTGCTTTGAATTGGTTTTCTCATCGTACTGATGCAAATAAATCTAAATCATATTTGAATAAATAAACAAATAGATAAGTACAAAATGTTATTTGTTTAAATGCCAGCGAACAGTTTGTCCGCGGCTGGTTCCAGTACGGTAATTAAATACTGACTGCAACGACTAGTCAGTCGGCTAAGGACCGTTTTGGTTACTTTTTGACGTCACGTTAGCAAACACATTTTTGGCTCACGTAAGTGTAGCCTATGCGATCGTAACTTTGTCTGTCTGTGCGTGCGTGTGTGTGTGCGTGTGTATGTCTGTGGTAGAAACTCTGACATTTGAAGACGTCACATTACATTGACGTCACATTATGACGTAAGAGGGTTAGACGTCACGCGAAGGAAGTACTGAAAGTCTCGGTCATTATTATTTTGAGCGGGCCGAGACTCTGTTGGCAGTCGTGTCCCTGTAAGTGTAGGCTACATGCAGACAGACAGATCTAGGGGGCCCGGGTAGCTCAGGTGGTAGAGCACTGGACTTGTGATCGAGAGGTCGCTGGTTCGAATCCGGGCCGGGACGGACACGGGTCAACTTTATGTGCAGACCCAGAGACGGTATCCATCTCCCACCCCCGTGTCACCACAATGGCACGTTAAAGATCTTGGTCATTCTACCATAAGTGCAGATGGCTGATACCACCTAAACACGCAAACATCAAAAAGCCGTGAGGGCGTAAAACTCGAATCGTATAAACCAATTCATGTCCAATATAGGCAATTAAGACCTGACGGACAATAAGCCCCTTAAAATTTACTAGACAGATCTAGTGTCTCGCTTTCTTGCACAGTTTCACCTATGCTCTTTGTGTGTGTGTGTGTGTGTGTGTGTGTGTGTGTGTGTGTGTGTGTGTGTGTGTGTGTGACGGAGTGATTGAGTTTGTGTTACTGTTTGTCGATTTCTTACGTGAGCCTTGATTCGCATCTTGTTCTGATAGATTTTAACATTAAATCTAAAGTTTTGGGGCAATATTCCAAACCACCGGTGAGAAAAACGTTGGTTTGTGTGTATGTTTTCCTTCTTTGGCGTTACTATTCTTGTTTTGAGGGTTTCATAAAACGGACATAAAACTTAAACCGCTTGACAGAATATCTATAACTGTAAATCATTCGAAAGGGAAGGCATTCATGTACACGTTTGTGCCACTTAAAATGACGTCATTATCTGTTTGTTTTTGTAATTATGACGTAATTCAGTATGCTAACAAAAATCACAATGAGGCAAGTAATCGGCTTTGGTTTTCAGTGTAAAACATTTGAACAGTCCCAAGAAATGAAACATACACATGTTAAATTTAAAAAAAATAAGGAAGGCAAATCAAAAAGAGCATCTTAATATCATTTGCAGGTTTAAACCTTTTGATTGTGAGTAGGTTCAACGCCGTATATTCGGCTATACTGATAGCGCGCTGACGCCAGGTGTAAACAAAGCGTGCTCGCCAACTTCACACCCCAATTCAATACAAAATGTGTCTCTTTGAAACCACGTACAGCTTAAATTCATATTTGTGGGAATGAGTAAGAATTATATTGAGTACATGTTTGTTTTTCAACGAGAAATATACACGTTAACGAACATACAAACCGATTTGCTGTAGATCTGTCCTCACTCAAGCATGTTCGCCCACCTTCATCCCATCTTACACGCTTCTTTGTCGATAAATAGACTGACAAGCCAAACTATTATGTTAATAGATGTATCCTGTGTTGACATGTGAAATATCAACATTCAAAACGGTCTGTATTGTGCAAACGTTCAAAAAGAGATGAAGCAGTCAATACTGTGTGGTAGCGCACAAGAGAGAGAGAGAGAGAGAGAGAGAGAGAGAGAGAGAGTCTGGAGTCTGGAGTCTGGATGGTTTATTGATTGGGCCTTGGGCCCATTTCAATTCGGGGTGTACACATTTTCATCATTCATGCTTCATGAAAAATAATCATTGTAATATTAATCATAATAAAAAAAATCATCATCATCGTAATGACAGTCGACATGACGACAGTGGAAACAGGCATTTACAACAGCAAAACGTTTGGAAAAGGACAGTAAGCATCAGCACAAAATCCAGTCTCTGTCGCACTTCACTCATGTCTCTCTGTCCTCTTTCCGTCCATCCATCCATCCATCCATCCAGCCAGCCATCCTTCTATCCATCTCGTGTCCCTCTGTCCTCCATCCATCTAATCAACCGTCTGACTGTCCAACCATTCATCCGTCATCCATATATTCATCACTCCATCTATCCCTTCACATGCCCTTTCACACGCAAATCTGCAAACAGTTATATGCATAATCGTTGCATCTCTGATACATAGCATCGCATTAACGTTTTCAAAAAAGACAAAACTTTATTACTGTTTTTTAAGCAATCGACCAAAAACAGCAAAAATAGCATACACTCAAAACAAGATCGTGCAATATCTCATATTCACTGTCCCCACTCACTGCGTATTTTAAACGCGTTCATGATGAAGGTTGCAAGTCTCAGTAATATTGGTCTGTTTGGTGTCGCTAGAAGTAGCGCCAGTTTAAAGCTTGATGGGCGGTTGTAATATTTTGCAGGTATGTAGTACTCGCGAATACCAGCATATTTTGGACAGAATAGCTCAGAGAGAGAGAGAGAGAGAGAGAGAGAGAGAGAGAGAGAGAGAGAGACACACACACACCGAGAGAGAGAGAGAGAGAGAGAGAGAGAGAGAGAGAGAGAGAGAGAGAGAGAGAGAGAGAGAGAGAGAGCACTCATTGAGATAGTTATGTAAATCTACTTCAGATTTCGCAATGTGTATAAACCAAGAGAGAGATGTGTATGACCCAACAATATCTAATATTGAAACGCAACAATTACATAACAAAATGTCGTTTATCATGTCTTTGCATTTTTAACATTGTTATTTTCTGAGTTATCAAGTGTTTTATTGTTGTTTCGAAGTAAACATAGGTAATTAAAGGTTATAATTCAATATCTGTATCTCTATGATGCTTCCTGGTTTAACCGCGCACACACACACACACACACACACGCGCGCGCACGCACGCACGCACGCACGCACGCACACACACACACACACACACACACGTACGCACGCAGACACACAAAGACACATACACAAACATACCGACAAAATGCCGGCGCGCACGCGCGCACGCACGCACGCACACACGCACACACACACACACACACACACACACACACACACACACGTACGCACGCAGACACACAAAGACACATACACAAACATACCGACAAAATGACAGACATACACACAGTGAGACAAACCGACACAGAAACACGCACACATGCACGCACGCACTTATGTACGCGAACAAAGACGTGGAGATGCTTATCGAGAAACACTTACGCAACCAAAACAAGTCGCGTAAGGCGAAATTACTACATTTAGTCAAGCTGTGGAACTCACAGAATGAAACTGAACGTAGTCCGCCGCTAGTGCAAAAGGCAGTGAAAGTGACGAGCCTGTTTGGCGCGGTACCGGTTGCGCTGTGCTTCATAGCACGCTTTACTGTACCTCTCTTCGTTTTAACTTTCTGAGCGTGTTTTTAATCCAAACATATCATATCTATATGTTTTTGGAATCAGGAACCGACAAGGAATAAGATGAAATAGTTTTTAAAACGATTTCGGAAATTTAATTTTGATCATAATTTTTATATTTTTAATTTTCAGAGCTTGTTTTAATCCAAATATAACATATTTATATGTTTTTGGAATCAGAAAATGATGAAGAATAAGATGAACGTAAATTTGGATCGTTTTATAAAAAAAATATTTTTTTACAATTTTCAGATTTTTAATGACCAAAGTCAATAATTAATTTTTAAGCCACCAAACTGAAATGCTATATCGAAGTCCGGCCTTTGTCGAAGATTGCTTGGCCAAAATTTCAATCAATTTGATTGAAAAATGAGGGTGTGACAGTGCCGCCTCAACTTTTACAAAAAGCCGGATATGACGTCATCAAAGACATTTATAAAAAAAAAATGAAAAAAACTTGTGGGGATATCATACTCAGAAACTCTCATGTAAAGTTACATGAAGATCGGTCCAGTAGTTTTTTTCTGAATCGCTCTACACACACACGCACAAACACCATACCCTCCTCTCTATTCCCCCGTCTATGTTAAAACATTTAGTGTAAACTTGACTAAATGTAAAAACACGCACACAAACACACAGACAGACAAACTTCATTCTTGGTAGAGAAATGCATTTCTTTCTGTATTGCTTTCTCTTTAAGTGCACCTACCTCGCAGAGAGAGTGAGAGAGAGACAGACAGACAGACAGAGACACAGAGAGAAAGAGAGAGGGACAAACAGATAGACAGACTGATAGACAGACAGAGGGAGAGACAAACAGACGAACACACAGACAGACATAGACAAACACACAGAGACACACAGACAGACTTCACTATTGTATGTGCAAGTAATTTTGTTAAACCACACGTTACGTTCACCACTGAACGTGTAACCATGTAAAACGTTACTATCTCTTTATATGTGTTTACTTGCATTGTAATCCTGGGGGGGGGGGGGGGGGGGGGGGTGGTATAAATGTATGTAACGCGCAATACATGCCTTTTAACTTACTAGAATTGGAATTTTCATCTAAAGACTAGCATAAGAGTGTGACACGTGGTTCATTCGTTATTACCTTACTGATTACAAAAAGAAAAAGAGAACGGCACTGACGCTACCGGAAATAGAATTTATCAGTGAAATTCTACCATCAATTTAGTAATCGATGCGATGTAAAATATCCTAAAACTGTGGTATGATCACGACATCGTTTAGCATTCAGGATCAAATGGTGCCAATGTGTCCACAATGCACTAATCACAGACAACAGTTATACGCTTTACGTACATGTAACTCTCCAACTGACATTTTCTGCCACTTGAAACAAATGACTTTCGAAGGAAAATTAACTCCAATATATAAATATTATGTATGATTTTTAATAATTACTTGCACTTTTTGAAAATAAAGCTTTTTCTACGATAAGGTGTTTATCCGCTAAATGTATAAGTCATCCGGTAGAAAAACCGGAAGTATCGTGTACTAAGCATATGTATATGTTTAAAAAGTTAATTGTGTTAATGTAGAACATCTTGCCTATGTATATGTTTAGGTTTTGAATACTTTAGGGGAAAAGCATAGCCAATATTCATTCATCTTCAACTAACACCCCTAATCTCAGGGCCCATTTTGTTAGTGGGGGTAGGGTTTCAATAAGTCAAAAATCACTTTCATTCAATATTTTCTGCCATTTCAAATACATACACGTAATTGCACAATTTCTTGAATTTTAAGATGCTTTAACTGACTATACCAAGAAAACCTGCACTTTTTGTAGAATTAGTTTTTTGTCCGTGATTTATGTTTAAAAATGTCAATTCTTACGACAAAAAATGCTAACGGTTGCCTCACCAGAGGACACGTACCTACGACGTGAATCGTGTCTGCCAATTAAAATGCATATATTTTGAAATAAGGGGAATCATAACATATTTCACTGTAAAGTGTCTCACTCTAATACCTTCTGGGTTCATGGTGTATTTGGTTAAGTGAATTGCAGATAAGGTTTTTTGAAAATGACAGCTATACATATATTTTATTAAAACTGAAACTGGTGGAGTGAAAAACAGACCTGTTTTGAAGAAGTCGTACTAAAATCATTTATGGGCTTGAACTTAACAGTTTGCGTGTGATCTTTTAAAGAAAACCCGTTTTCATCACTAACAATGACCTAATTTACATATACATATCGGTCGGTCATAGTCGCCTTTTTTTTTTAGAGAGGTAGTGTACAAAATGTCGTTTTGTACGTTTAAATTACATGTCCATTATTTTAGTCATATATCAATCAATAAGTAAATGCGCATACTTTTATTAAACGTTACTTTCACTTTAAGATCGCTTCTAACATTTAGTATAATTTCTGACAAATGCACGCTATGTAATAAATTGATAATATTATGGACGCCATGTGGTAAAACCGGAAGTTGAATTATTTTGCGATAGCAAAATCCTTTTACAATGATCACTTTCCTTTTATATTGAGCTGATCTTTAACGTTATGGGTAAAAATCTAACAGATTGAACCAAATTATCCCTTTTCAAGCCTGTGTATGTGTAAACTCTTTTTTGCTTCGACCCGGTTCGGTTTTCGGAGTTGATTCAGAATCATCCATTATGTATCTTATATGACTGTTGTTTTCCTCGGTAAATTAACAATTGTTGATGTAAAATAATTCTAGCTGTGAGAATAAACAATTTTCAAGATGTTTTTGATTGCGGTTTCAACCAGGCGTTCAGTTAGCTATACATATCGATTGAGAAAATGGCATTTCCTGTTTTGTCGTCCGCATGTTATACAGATGTTGTTAAAAATAAAACTGTGTATACGAATTAGGCAGTTTACTTGCTGTCTGATGGCAACAATCTTTAGCTTTCGTTTAAGGTATAATTTGCTTATATCCGTATGCAGTCAAGCGGTACATGACGTTTTTTTGTAACCTACCCCCTGCGTCAAGGCTGCATTTTTGCAGAATATGGGTCATGTTACAAAAACGCTTCTCATTCTTAGGTGGTTGGGTTTAGCCATTTGTCGTTTACCGAACTGTGGCTGCAAATAAAACGAACTTTCCAAAAAACATAATATCTAATGTGACCACCAAAAGTAACCCTCCCACTATAGCCAGCCAGGTGACTAGACCACATCGTGTAAACGACAGGTTAAAAACAAGTCGCGTAAGGCGAAATTACTACATTAATTTAGTCAAGCTGTGGAACACACAGAATGAAACTGAACGCACTGCATTTTTTCACAATGACCGTAGTCCGCCGCTAGTGCAAAAGGCAGTGAAAGTGACGAGCCTGTTTAGCGCGGTAGCGGTTTCGCTGTGCTGCATAGCACGCTTTTCTGTGCCTCTCTTCGTTTTAACTTTCTGAGCGTGTTTTTAATCCAAACATATCATATCTATATGTTTTTGGAATCAGGAACCAACAAGGAATACGATGGAAATGTTTTTAAATCGATTTCAGAAATTTTTTGATCATAATTTTTATGTTTTTAATTTTTAGAGCATGTTTTTAATCCGAATATAACATATTTATATGTTTTTGGAATCAGAACATGATGAAAATTAAAATAAAAGTAATTTTGTATCGTTTTATAAAAAAAATAATTTTAATTACAATTTTCAGATTGTTAATGACCAAAGTCATAAATTAATTTTTAAGCCTACATGCTGAAATGCAATACCGAAGTCCGGCCTTCGTCGAAGATTGCTTGGCCAAAATTTCAATCAATTTGATTGAAAAATGAAGGTGTGATAGTGCCGCCTCAACTTTTACAAAAAGCCGGATATGACGTCATAAAAGACATTTATCGAAAAAAAGAAAAAAAACGTCTGGGGATATCATACCCAGGAACTCTTATGTAAAATTTCATAAAGATCGGTCCAGTAGTTTAGTCTGAATCGCTCTACACACACACACGCACAGACACACAGACACACACACACACACACATACACCACGACCCTCGTCTCGATTCCCTCTCTATGTTAAAACATTTAGTCAAAACTTGACTAAATGTAAACAAGTCGCGTGAGGCTTTCTTTCTTTCTTTCTTTATTTGGTGTTTAACGTCGTTTTCAACCACGAAGGTTATATCGCGACGAGGAAAAGGGGGGAGATGGGATAGGGGAAAGGGGGTGGGGGAGATGGGATAGAGCCACTTGTTAAGTGTTTCTTGTTCACAAAAGCACTAATTAAAAAATTGCTCCAGGGGCTTGCAACGTAGTACAATATATGACCTTACTGGGAGAATGCAAGTTTCCAGTACAAAGGACTAAACATTTCTTACATACTGCTTGACTAAAATCTTTACAAACATTGACTATATTCTATACAAGAACCACTTAACAAGGGTAAAAGGAGAAACAGAATCCGTTAGTCGCCTCATACGACATGCGGGGTGCAGAGAAATAAGGATGTGGAAAAGAAGACTTTTGGTAAGTGAAATAAAGGTGATGGATCCAGTCAGGTAGAAATAAGACAACAAGAAAAGAATTGGAAAACTGCAGGGAATAGTAGGGAGAGTTTTCTTGGAAGGAAATATAGGTGAAAGGACTGGTAAGGCAGAAATAAGACAAAAGAAGAGAAGAAACAGAACCGTTAGTCGCCTCTTACGACATGCTGGGTAGCATCGGGTAAATTCTTTCTAGTCCCAACCAATATGGGACTCCCCCTAACCTGCGGGGGGTTCGCGTGAGGCGAAATTACTACATTTAGTCAAGCTGTGGAACTCACAGAATGAAACTGAACGTAGTCCGCCGCTAGTGCAAAAGGCAGTGAAAGTGACGAGCCTGTTTGGCGCGGTACCGGTTGCGCTGTGCTTCATAGCACGCTTTACTGTACCTCTCTTCGTTTTAACTTTCTGAGCGTGTTTTTAATCCAAACATATCATATCTATATGTTTTTGGAATCAGGAACCGACAAGGAATAAGATGAAATTGTTTTTAAAACGATTTCGGAAATTTAATTTTGATCATAATTTTTATATTTTTAATTTTCAGAGCTTGTTTTAAATCAAATATAACATATTTATATGTTTTTGGAATCAGGAAATGATGAAGAATAAGATGAACGTAAATTTGGATCGTTTTATAAATTATTTGTTTTTTTTACAATTTTCAGATTTGTAATGACCAAAGTCATTGATTAATTTTTTTAAGCCACTAAGCTGAAATGCAATACCGAAGTCCGGCCTTCGTCAAAGATTGCTTGGCCAAAATTTCAATCAATTTGATTGAAAACTAAGGGTGTGACAGTGCCGCCTCAACTTTTACAAAAAGCCGGATATGACGTCATCAAAGACATTTATCGAAAAAAAGAAAAAAATATCCGGGGATATCATTCCCAGGAACTCTCATATAAAATTTCATAAAGATCGGTCTAGTAGTTTAGTCTGAATCGCTCTACACACACACACGCACAGACACACACACGCACACACATACACCACGACCCTCGTCTCGATTCCCCCTCTACGTTAAAACATTTAGTCAAAACTTGACTCAATGTAACAAGTCGCGTAAGGCAAAATTACTACATTTAGTCAAGCTGTGGAACTCACAGAATGAAACTGAACGTAGTCCGCCGCTAGTGCAAAAGGCAGTGAAAGTGACGAGCCTGTTTGGCGCGGTAGCGATTGCGCTGTGCTTCATAGCACGCTTTACTGGACCTCTTCGTTTTAACTTTCTGAGCGTGTTTTTAATCCAAACATATCATATCTATATGTTTTTGGAATCAGGAACCGACAAGGAATAAGATGAAATAGTTTTTAAAACGATTCCGGAAATTTAATTTTGATCATAATTTTTATATTTTTAATTTTCAGAGCTTGTTTTTAATCCAAATATAACATATGTATATGTTTTTGGAATCAGAAAATGACGAAGAATAAGATGAAATTGTTTTTGGATCGTTTAATAAAAAAATAATTTTAATTACAAGTTTCCGATTTTTAATGACCAAACTCACTCATTAGTTTTTAAGCCACCAAGCTGAAATGCAATACCAAACCCCGGGCTTCGTCGAAGATTGCTTGGCCAAAATTTCAATCAATTTGATTGAAAAATGAGGGTGTGACAGTGCCGCCTCAACTTTTACAAAAAGCCGGATATGACGTCATCAAAGGTATTTATCGAAAAAATGAAAAACACATCCGGGGATATCATACCCAGGAACTCTCATGTCAAATTTCATAAAGATCGGCCCAGTAGTTTAGTCTGAATCGCTCTACACACACACACAGACAGACAGACAGGCACACACACACACACATACACCACGACCCTCGTCTCGATTCCCCCCTCTATGTTAAAACATTTAGTCAAAACTTGACTAAATGTAAAAAGAAAGAAAAAAGTAAAATATGAAAAATTAAATGAATTCATAAAAGCAAATGACTTCAATAACCGTCAAACAAAACATAAATATAACGACCGCATGACTGAGAAGCCTCGCAGAATCCGCAAAGCCTAACAAATTACAGAGAATCAATCCTGTTGGCTGGCCGAGAGTCGCTTTTTTTTCTCTCAGGGTCGCGCCTTCCTCCAGCTACAGCTGCCGTTCTAGTGTGGGGGTCTTAGCTTCCCCCCATTATGTGCACAAAGCGGCAAAGCACAAAGATTTCTCCCTCTGCTACACGGCACTTGCGGTGACACGCTACGTCACTAAGTGTGTAGTTTGCGACATGGAACACATTCGCGCTCTCTGACAGGTGTTTGTTCGAGTGTGGTCGAGATTTTCGCACATGTGAGTGTACGAAAGGTGCATAGTTTTTAAGCGTCTCTCAGTTTACGGTTATCTTCAATCTTGAATTTTACTGTCTCTCTAGTGACCATTGATGACGGCATAAAAATTATCATAGCAGCTTCCGGTGAGCTTCTACTGCCAGGCGGGAATCCCTTCCGCAGACAGGGCATCCCCAACCGGAAACATCCGATATGCGCTACAAGCATATTTTCTGTGACCATTGTACCATTTTCAACTACGACAACTTTAATCGCTTTGTTTTAAACTAAACGTAGAAGTCTGTTAGAAAAGTCAAATAGGCCACGGTTAAAGAGACCCCAATTCCCCACATCTCGATAAAACTCGTGGTGACATTTCTTATGACGTCACGAGTTTGAGCATCAACAAAGTTGAGCAAGGACACCCTCATCAGTTTCCGATCTTCTGGGCTATTTGTACGATTTTTGATCGACAAGGAACAATGTGAAAACGTTCGACGGATCATTCGGCCTTCGTCTGAGTGTGTCAACACCAGGCAAAACCGAGCGAAAAACATTTATTCGGGCGATGTCTAGCACCAGTGGTGGACGGCCATCTTGGACATTAGGCAGCAGTTCACAAGTGCGCCACTCCAACGAAGGTAAACTGCAGCGCGCCATGCGTACACTCTTCTACTACATGCAACTGCAGGGACTTGTTGAAAAATGAATTTTCTTTCAAATGGTTGGTAGATATGGGCTTGTGCTCATTAATTTGATGAGCATCGGTGCACCAAATTTGGGCAACATTTTGCAGGACTCGACCTGACGATCTCGTTTTTCGGCCAGTGCACGGCTTTGGGATTTTGGGATCAGGGGGTGGTGAAAAGCCAATTATTCTCTGCCATTGGCGCAGGCATGCTGCCGCGGAGAGACTGAGGTGAAGGATGGATGGGAGGTATGCCTGTGCGTTGTTATTTTTACCAGGTCTCTCATTCTCCAGCTGATTTGCAATTATATTTTAGCGATTGGAAAAGTCTGTGACGTCAGCGAAGAATGTTCGACAGATTGTTTATTTGAGGTGGGCCTTGTCAACAACAAGGACCGAAGCCGGTCAGGGACACTAGTACAACACAAAGCCAGTATTTATGGTGACCGTCACAATCCACAACCATGATTTGTCTTGACACAGTTAATTTTCCACATGGCATGAAACACAAGACCTGCCATGTTGCTTGGGAAAACTAAACTGCATCACATTCGGTCACAGATGGGACCTGTAGTTGTACCCTTATCAGCTATCAGGTTGAATACATTTATGGCATAGTTGATGTAAATTACTAGTGCTTACTACTTTAGTATGGAGCAGAATGTGTGAGGCAGGTCTGTTCATACAAAAGTAATGCCAGGAAACATGATACACATTGAAAGGATGCAGTGCATACATGTTCACTCATGAAACTGCCACATGTCTTGATTCAGTCATCATATACACTTTGAGGTAATGAGTAGATAGGTTATCATCATATAAGATTATTTTGACAGTAATGTGGCATGTTTTTGTTTTTATTGCCGATGTCTATTGCAGTATTGGTCATTTTGTGTCACCACAAGCGGTTTTTCTATGCTGGCAGTATACTATGAAATTGGAACTTGAGTCCAGTCGGAGCACATGAAACATTGAAAGTGTTCGCTTCACCAGTTTCACCAAGACAATTATGCCTGCAGATGAATCACTTGGATTGTAGGAAATCTTTAGAATAATAAAACTTATTAGCATTACAAACTTATATTGAATGAAAGATTAAATAACTATACAAAACTAGGTGTAGTATTACCAGTAATCAATCCAGTGGCAGTTATCAGACTTGCAGTACTGCAAGTGCAAGTTAGTCATGACTGATGTTAATTTGGATCTTCTTTTGCATTCTTCTTTTATTTGATGTTGGGTTGACATCTACTTTTTAATCATCCACTACTTTTTGTATGCATTGATTTGTGCTATTTTGCACAATTATGCAGAAGTCACTGATTTACTTGTGATTAATTAAAAATGCAAACGAAGACAGAAATACAAACTCATGACCACAGCAGCATTTCTTCAAACAAACTGACCGTACAAGGTTGTAGTTTAAGCAAAGTCTGTTTGTCGTTTGTTGTTAAGCGGAATCCGGATGACCGTAGTTCATACTGACTCTTTCAACAAGGTGCGTTACACTGTACATGAATAAATCCTCAGTCAGTGAGTTGCTCTTAAATGTGGAATTTACGTTTTTGTCTTCAGGGCACTGGTTTGTCTGCGTAAGGGTGTTTATTATTTATAATTATTAGAAGTATACTGGGCGGGGATGTAGCTCAGTCGGTAGCGCGCTGGATTTGTATCCAGTTGGCCGCTGTCAGCGTGAGTTCGTCCCCACGTTCGGCGGGAGATTTATTTCTCGGAGTCAACTTTGTGTGCAGACTCTCCTCGGTGTCCGAACACCCCCGTGTGTACACGCAAGCACAAGACCAAGTGCGCACGAAAAAATCCTATAATCCATGTCAGAGTTCGGTGGGTTATAGAAACACGAAAATACCCAGCATGCTTCCTCCGAAAGCGGCGTATGGCTGCCTAACTGGCGGGGTAAAAACGGTCATACACGTAAAAGCCGTGGGAGTTTCAGCCCATGAACGAACAAACAAACAAACAGTAGTATACTGTTTCTATTTAATTTGAGACTGATAGTGATAAGCAATCTATGGTATTCTTGTAATTGTACTGTTGTAGTGTTTTAAAGAATGTGTTTTGATATTTGGACACCATGAGAGCAAGCCTTCATGATTACATTTGGACAATTATGTACATGCACTGAAGTAGCACGCATTAGATGTTCTTCTGTCTGTGTGCACGAAAAGGTATACATGTCACAGAACAAGATTGAATTTTCCTAAGGTGTAGTAGCCTGCCTTGTAGTTGTAGCTTGATGCTGTTATTCAGACCGCACAGTCACGCCTCAAGGTCAGGACATGCTTGAGTTTAGCTGTGCTATGGAATAATTATTCACAAGTGCTCACTTTCAGTGATAGTTAAGATTGGTTGCACATATTCAGTCATACTGCTGAGCAGGTTGTGTTTGTGAAGTGCATCCATTGTGCATTGTGCTTACAAAGTTACACATGGGTTTTTTTTCCCTTGTTTATTTTTGTATACTGTTACTGACCTGGAAATGACAGCCCACTTCGTCAACATCACGGGCCAAAGAATCAAGACACAGCCATGTCGAACGCTGAAGAAGAAGAAGAAGTATACTGTTACTGGTGTCAGATATGAACACAAGGTCAAGTGTTCTTTTTTTATTGACCGTGAGTGTCATTATGAGCATTGCTGGATGTAAAAAAAAAACTGTTGTGGAACTAGCTTGCTTTAGTTTTTATTGATTCATTGTAAATGTAAAATGATGTTACAAACAACGGCTTTTGTGTGTGTATTGCAGGAATCGGTATGGATAACATTCATGTTGATCCCAGGAAACAGGAGTTGCTGGAAGCCCGTTTTCTCGGTGGAAGGGTAAGAATTTGTGTTTGTTTTTGTGTGGTGGGTGTGTACGCGTGCGTGTATATTAAAATGCTAGTTGCATGATATATATATATGTGCACATCCTAGATACTGGGTCACAACTATGGGACATGGACACCAGGAAAAAAAGTAGGACTGAATTGAGTGAAATACTCTTTTTTAAGTGCAAAAGACATGCCTGTATCTTTTTCTGTCAAAGAGAGGACCTTTCATATCGGGGTTTCTTTAGAAATGACAATTAGACACATGCAGTACGCTCTATGTCGTGGGTTACATGGTTTCCACTTTAGGCTTCAATATCCCACAGGAAAGAACTTTAGCTCAGTTATTGCATGTGGCATGTGGACAACATTGATAAATAAATATGCAAACATGAAAGTTTGAAATTACAAGTTTCCATAAGTTAACTAGATCGAAGTAGAAAGTGGAAACCGTAACCCACGCAATTTCCAGGTGCAAAAGTTTTTCTTGTAGGTCAAATGTAGCAACTAGCCTTTTGGGCACCCTTTTGGGTTTTAATACATGATAGAAAGATTTAAGTGAGCAAAAAGTTTTCGATCTGTGCTCACTGGGTTTATGTGTATAGAGATAATACTGTCGTGAGTTACATGGAAACCATAGTTTGTAATGTCTTTTATTTCCAAAGAAAAGAACTAAAACTTGATTATTGCAATTTGCATGTGGACAACATTGATAAATAAATATGCAAACATGAAAGTTTGAAATTACAAGTTTCCATAAGTTAACTAGATCGAAGTAGAAAGTGGAAACCGTAACCCACGCAATGTCCAGGCGCAAAAGTTTTTTTTGTAGGTCAAATGTAGCAACTAGCGTTTTGGGCACCCTTTTGGGTTTTAATACATGATAGAAAGATTTAAGTGAGCAAAAAGTTTTCGATCTGTGCTCACTGGGTTTATGTGTATAGAGATAATACTGTCGTGAGTTTCATGGAAACCATAGTTCGTAATGTCTTTTATTTCCAAAGAAAAGAACTAAAACTTGATTATTGCATGTGGACTACATAGATAAATAACTATGCATACATGAAAGTTTGAAATTTTCAAGTTTCCATAAGCGACAATCCTAAATGAGAGAATTAATCGATTGTCGATCGTGCGTTGCAGAAGAATCGAAAATTTCATAATGGCGCCGATCATGAGAACACATGTGCTGCTCAAACTTTGCACCAGATCAAGCTTTAATCAGCAAAATATCGCAAAATTCGTCGATGAATATATGCTACAATTGTCAAAAAAGATTTTACAGGTCTCAAACAGTAAAGATACAGCGTGGTCTGTCGTGAGTTACGTCTCAAAAACCGGAAACGAATACGATTGGGTGGATAAATTCTCATTGTCTATTCACATGACCGGGTCAAACGTCATGAATGGAACTTTCGACGGTGTTCCCGCGATCTCACAACGCGTGTGTGATAGGCAATGCGGGATTTGTCGTCTGCTGTGACCATGCTTTCGTGGGTTACAGATGGAAACGAAACAAGGGTGGGGTACATTCAAGCGCGATTATAAGCTGAAATAAATTTGTTTCCTACCGTAGTGCTGTGTTTTGAAAACCTAAATGTTGTTGAAATAAATAAATAATGACTTTGAATAACTTTGAGGTTTCTTTTGTTCAGCAGATCGCATTTTTTGATGAAGTTGAAACCGGAAACGACGGTAACCCACGATTACGTGTTTTCTTTGCCGATCAAACTCCCAGAAGAAGAAAAATAGATGTAATTCTTGAGTGTGTATGTCGAGAATAATCCTTCAGCTGACCCATAAACATCACAATAAAATTCACAGAGATTTATTCTCCATTATGTACAGCTGCAACACAGACTGGTGTATTTTTGTCCCAGTTTTAGGTGCTGTTTTGGGGGCATTTTGGCTAAAAATTAAATCGTTTAAAACCCACAGCAATGTTTGGAAACCCAAACTTGGTTGTTACAGTAAGTCAAATCCATCCCCTTTGACATCAAAGCATCCCCTTTGTCATCCATTGCTCAGAGATATTGTGACAGTCATTCAAAGTTGACAACCCATAGTATTTCCCAGTATCTAGGACGTGCACATATATGTGTGTGACTGTGAGTTTACGGCTGTGCTTTTGTGTGTATTGTGTAAGAGGGAGGAAGTGGTTTGAATTTAAAATACAACAGTCATTAATGAGCACAAGTAAAATTATATAAAGCAGTTAAACTAGCATGCAATTGTTGCATTTATTTTAATTGCAGTTTTTCAGATTGACGAGAAGTAATGAATAGGTTAACTCATAGACCCTGCACCCTCCCACCCACCCCAAAAGGAGGTGTTGCAGTATTGTAGCTAGGACAAGATAAAGTTAGTCGAGCGCATAGTTTGATTATGATCTAATAAGTTAATTTTGCGATTTAAAGTACACGCTTTCATCCTGAAGGTAAGGAAAACGCGTACTGTGTAATTTATATTTCTGTACGAGGTCATCCTCTAGTCTAAGGGTCATTGCAGTGAGTAGACAAAATTTATGTATTCTGCTGCAAAATGTTGGTGCTTTGGTAGCAGCTTTAATTGAGTAAGGCATGGATGAAGGTTCTGACTGATCACTGCTGCTGCACGTGTCTTGCGCTAGCTTGACAGGTTTTGTTTATTTGTTTTTGCAGACTCAGCCTTCGCTTGATGAAGTAAAGGTTTCTGAAAATTACTTTGAAATGCAGAAGCAGGTAAAGTTTCAGAGCATTTGCTCCACTTTTGCAGTTTTTCTTGAGACCAGCTCCCTCCAAGCATGGTCTGCTGTCCTTCCAGGGCTTCGACATTTTGTATGGATGTCAAATGTGTCTGGCCCGACTCTTTCTCAGCTCTGTCTTTGGTCAACTTTATTCCTCCATATTCTCTGATGATCTTTCTTTTCCGAGCTTCATTTCTCCTGACATAGCCTTTTTCTTGCAAGGCTATGCTGGCAGTAGAGCTTTGCTGACTAATATGTTACAAGTGATTGACTGTTAACTTGTATACATGTATGTATAAAGTTGTCATAGTTCCTCTACCCCAGGATATTAATTATTATCATTGAAGTTTTGTCATCAAAATAGCATTTGGTTAGCCTGTACTACTTCTGGGAACCAGGTTGATTTTGTCTTTGGTTTTCCTGCTTTGTCAGGTTAAGCTTCTTTAAATAAGCAGCATACAGCTTATCTTTGTAGATATAGTCTAGATTTTGTTGACCTTCGCCCCTCCAGGTTATCGACTACACACGGAAGTTATCGTGGGGCCGTGCGGACCCATGCTTCTTATTTCCTTCTTTGAGAAACATGGGTCCGCACGGCCCCACGATGTTTGTAGTCTAAATATGACCCTCTTTTTTTTTTATTACTTCTCGCTGAAATTTTAGGACATAAGACTAAGAGCGTTTTAGGTGCCTGAGGCATTTTTAAAAGCTCATTAAAAAAATTCCAACCAGTTTAAGAGATATTTGCAATTAAACAGCCTTCTGGGTCCACTCTGACCCACGACCACCGGCGAAGGTTAATTATTGACACGTCATTTGGACAGATATTGCTGCCAGTTGCAGCATTTTCATAGCGACTCATGAGAGCATTTACAGCTGTGAAAGGTAGTTTATTGTTTCTCATAGCAGATCAGATATGGATTACAATACAGAGGGAACATCAGTTGATCAGTCAGCCTAGTTTAGCATGCTATATTGAGCACAGCAGTGTCTTGCAATGGAGAAATAGGCTTCATCTGTTCATGAGAGTCAGATATCACTTGTGTGCATGGATACGAGTATACAAAAAAGAAGTGATATATTAAGGATGTATTTGTTATAATAACTATCTTAATGTGCAGCCTGCCTTGCACTCCATAAGCTTCAGTAGTGATGGTACTACCTCCAAAGTTCCCGGTTTGTGACTGTTCACATTACTTTTCCTTTGTATGCATTTTCTCCGTACCAGTATCTTTTTGTGTTTGTTCCAGTCATTTCCTGTCATTTCCCAAACATCTCAGCTTCAACCCCCAACCCCTCAGCCAAGCCAACAAGACAACAGCAACAACAGCGCCGCTTCACTAGACCGAGAAGATGGAGAGGTATGGATCTGTTCTGCCGGCTTCCCACAGGGGGTCATGGTCTTATCGAACTTGGAAATATCTTTGAAGATTTGTTATCAGAATTGTTTTGTACAAGCCAGGAAGTGAGTTTGAAACAATCTCTTGTTGTTGTTATGAATGTCTTTTCATCAGAGTTCTGTTTGTTGTATTGAACCCATTACTTTCAGTGAAACACAGTGTATTTGTATATCTCTCACTAACCCATGGTCCCGCGTAGCATGATTAACTTGAGAGAATCGTACCATAGACAATTACCCAGATGAAGAGAGGAGAGGAGTTAAAGTATTAGTGTATTAGTTTTGTATCAGAACAGGCCAAGGGTTGCACCTTTTACAACACAGCGCCTTGTGGTCCCGAAAATACTGTTGAAACTTAAAGGGATTTAAAAAACAAAACACATCTAAGCAATCTCACTGACCCCGTCCCTCACTGACCCCGCCTCTCACTTTCTTGCCCCCTCTCTTTCTCATTATCTATTCCATTTTTGAGAGTTAAAAATCCAACTGTGTTATGATATATGATTATATATCTGTTGTGTTGTCCAGTATCCTCAGATGGCCGGTGTCACTCCTGAAAAGGGGAAATCGTCTGAAAGGAAGAGAAAGAGGAAAGTTCCCATCGACGCCGGAGATGCACGTAAGTTCTGCACGTGTTCATATCTGCCAGTGGCTAGAGATACATGTTGTTTATGTCTCTTACAGAATAAAATCTCTAGCATTGAAGATTTGTAAATTCCTCAGGAAGGTTTGAATGTCAGACTTGTCCCTTTTGAAGTCAACAATCAAACGCCAGATTAGGTTAGTTTACTTGAAACTGTAAACTCCATTTCTAGTCAGTGATGCAGCAGGATTTTTTTATCTCACATTCAAAGGCAAGCATGGGCTGTGTGTCTTGCTGAGTGAAATGCTGGGGCATACTCCAGCGGAAGTGACGCCACATACTGAAATAAGAGTAAACATTTTCACTCAGCATGACGACAACGTTCATACAGGGCTAAATCTGGATATTGCCAGTGCTGGTCTGCTTGCTCAAAGTCAAAAGTTTGTAAATAACAGACCTGGGAACCCATACGATTTCGGCGTATTTTCTACGCTTGATTGTCTAAAATACGATCAGTACGGTCGGTGGAAAATAAATACGATCAAACAAATTCATAGACTACTTTTCTTCACAATCGTAACTTACAGGCAAGAGAATCTTCCGCCTTGGCGGAAATCCGCCTTTTTGATGAGCCCCAGAGTCATTTCTGAGATTGGTGTAAATCCGTTGAGAAAATTGGGGGGGGGGGGGGGGGGGGGGTACGGTACTTTCATTCGCGTAACAGCTTCCATCGGCGATAGTTTATTCTCAATTGGCGTATTCTTATTTGGACTGAATGTTGCTTGTACGAAATTTGCCGAGTAGAACCCGAGGAAGATAAGAATGCTGTCGGAAACAGCCGAGCAAGTGGTTTTATGCTTGTTCCGGAATTTTCCAAAGATTTCCGAGCGCTTTCTTTGTTTTTACGGATCGTGCAGTTTCTAGACCACGCACCATTTTGGTCACCATGCATCGACGAATTACGAAAAGCGATAAGGCCCTTGCGGCCGAAATCGACTCAAGTGTGAAAAACAAAGAGAATTTTGGTTGGCTTGAGGAAAGAGTGAAGACTTCGATCTGGTTGACGAAAGGCAAAGTCTAAAACGAACACATAGTGGAGCTCTCTGTTAACGATTTTGAACACATTGGTGAGATATTACTGCAGCTTCAAGTGCACTGTTTTGTAAAGTTATGGTGTCTCCTGGTGCACGTTTTAGGTGTGGAAAATGCCAAAAACCCTCAGCTTCAGGGGGCATTGCCCCCGGATCCCCTGGAATGGGCCTATAGCGGCCCCCACACCCCCGCATTATTTTGCTCCTTTTTAATGATTTCCTGTTCCCATGCCTGAACTTAAACCGGGCAAGGATGTAGCTCAGTCGGTAGCGCGCTGGATTTGTATCCAGTTGGCCGCTGTCAGCGTGAGTTCGTCCCCACGTTCGGCGAGAGATTTATTTCTCAGAGTCAACTTTGTGTGCAGACTCTCCTCGGTGTCCAAACACCCCCCGTGTGTACACGCAAGCACAAGACCAAGTGCGCACGAAAAAGATCCTGTAATCCATGTCAGAGTTCGGTGGGTTATAGAAACACGAAAATACCCAGCATGCTTCCTCCGAAAACGGCGTATGGCTGCCTAAATGGCGGGGTAAAAAACGGTCATACACGTAAAATTCCACTCGTGCAAAAAAAAACCACACGTGTGTACGTGGGAGTTTCAGCCCACGAACGCAGAAGAAGAAGAACTTAAACCAATCCAGTATTTGGGAGGTTTGAATGATGTGTGGAGTACACTCATTTTTCTGAAAATACGCCAAGTTTCTTTGAGAATGCTACAAGTGAAAAACAGGGGTTCCCAGGTCTGAAATAAGCAAGAATTATCATGCAGCCTTTGATCACCAGTTTATTTTCAATGGATTTGTCTGTTGCAGTAGCAGTCAAAAGCACCAGAGCTGAGACGAATGGAAAGAAGATCAATGAATACTTCAAGGTGACGTTTCTTTAACAATCTTAGTCAGCAGTATGACCTTTTTCAGATGGTGAATGTGTGTGTGTTCGTAATAACTAGTATTTGTTAGTAATATAGTGAGTTTATTGTTGTGTACAAGGAATGATAGTGTTTGTGTGCACACGTGTGTGCGCGGGTTTTTCTGACACCACGCAAATGTTCATAGTTCAGAACAGCGTATCTTCAGATTTAAATCTTCAGAATTCTTATTAGAAGGCATTTCCAATTATTGGGGGGGGGGGGGGGGGGGGGGCCTGGCCCTGCCAACATTTTGCTAACTCAACTTCCCCTTCCATGACACTTGACAGTGTTTTGTGTTTTTCCTCAGAACCAGTCTCCAGGTCGGGGAAACCAAACAGGGGCCAAATCACCCTCTCCACAGGGCTATGCACAGGTATGCCACGCTTGCAAGTCTGACATTTGTGTATACAGTAGTACCTGTCATGGTATGCCCCTGTTATGAGAAGACACCATCGACTGAAGTATATATTGACCTGTCCATTGTTTGCTGACCAAATTATATGTGACGTGAGAGGACACTTGCAATGTGGAGACATTTTTTGTTGATCCTAATGGTGTTCTCTTCTTAGGGGTAGCCCTGCATATGAAATACACAAACATTTGTGGAAGCCTTATAGTTTTTGTGTGTAATAACCGTATCACGCCATGAAGTGTTCTGGTAGTTTATTGTCTTTGTGTTAAGTATGACCTCATTCAGTCATTGTCTGCGCTAAAGCTGAAGCTTTTTACCATGATTGCATTCCTTCAATTATTTCTGTAAAAGCAAAACCTGGGCATGGCTGATCTGGATATGATTGTCTGATGTGATTTGTGATGGTAAAACACTTCCATAACAGTACTATTGTTGTTTTCAGTACATCGCCACATCGCCAGGGTCATCGTCAAACTCCATCCATGAGTTAGCGCTCGCCTTCCCATCTCGGAACTTTTCCTCTCCTGCTGTTATTGGGCCACCTCAGATCCATAAACCCTCGCAGGTTAGTCAAACAGACAAGAGGTTTTAATCTTTATTTATGATTTTCCATAAATTGCAAAGGGTTTCTGAAGGATTTTTGTTGTCAAAAACAGCATTAAACAAGTCAAATTTAGTCAATCTGTCGAACTCACAGAATGAAACTGAACGCACTGCATTTTTTTTACCAAGATAATACAGCTTCGTGTCAACCCCCACGCCAAGAAAATCGCTCACTTTTCACGCGCATAACGAATTGAAATTGATGAGCCAGTATAGCACAGTAGGGTATTGCGCTAAGCAGGAAAGCGCGTTTTTCTGAATTCTTCTTAACTTTTTGAGCTTGTTTTTAATAGAAACATATTTTATCTACAGGTTTTTGCAATAAACAAAATCCTTAAGAATAAAATGAAATCGTTTTTGGATCGATTTCTAAAATGTTAATCGTAGTACCTAATTAACCTATTTTTTGCTCACGTAAGTGTAGCCTATGCGATGCTAACTTTTGTCTGTCTGTGCGTGCGTGCGTATGTATGTATGTATGTCTGTGGTAGAAACTTTAACATTTGAAGACGTCACATTATGGCGTAAGAGGGTTAGACGTCACGCGAAGGAATTACTGAAAGACTAGTTGGCAGTCGTGTCCCTGTAAGTAGGCTACATGCAGACAAACAGATCTAGATCTAGTGTCTCGCTTTCTTGCACAGTGTCACCTGTGCTTACTGTGTGTGTGTGTGTGTGTGTGACGGAGTGATTGAGTTTGTGTTACTGTTTGTCGATTTCTTACGTGAGCCTTGAAGGCTTCGCCTCTTGTTGTTAATTGTGATCACATTTTTAGAGTAAAAATGACATGTATATATTTTTAGATTCAGAATTTGATGAAGAATACGATGCAATCTTCCCCCGAAAGCGGCGTATGGCTGCCTAAATGGCGGGGTAAAAACGGTCATACACGTAAAAGCCGTGGGAGTTTCAGCCCATGAACGAACAAACAAACGATGCAATACATTTTAAATCTGTTTGCGAAAATTCGATTGTAATGACAACTTTAATGAGCAAACTCATTTATTAATTTTAAAGCTTCCGAGCTGCAATGGAATCCCATAGTCCAGAGTTCGTCAAAGTTTGCTTGACCAAAATTTCAAGCAATTTGGTTCAAAAATGAGAGCGTGACAGTGCCGTCTCAACTTTCAGAACAAGCTGGATATGACGTCATCAAAGACATTTTTTTAAAAAATTGGAAAATACCTCTGGGAATATCATACTCGGAAACTCTCATGTAAAGTTTCATGGAGATCGGTCCAGTAGTTTTTTTCAGAATCGCTTTGTACACCCACCATGACCCTCGTCTCGATTCCTTGTCTGTGTTAAAATATTTAGTCAAAACTTGACTAAATATAAAAACAGGAATAAAGCACAGCTTTGCTCGCTATCAGTAGTTTCAGTTATTATGTAGAGATTGCTGAATCTCACGTCAGATCAATGTGCCGATCAGATAATCATGTATTTCTGATCTGAGAGATTATTTCTGACAAATGAACTGAATTTCAAAGATATATAAGAACATAAAAAGTTAAAAAACACGAACATATATGAGTCATTTGATCCCTAAGCACTTTTTTTGTTTGTTTTGATTTTGAACAAAGTTATTCTAGTATTTGGAACGGAAGAGCAGCTTATTCTGTGTGTAATGTGGTACCCCTAATTTGCAGCTGTTTGATATGCATTAAATGAATCTTTGAGTAAGAACAAAAGCTCAGCAGAATTTTGAAATGAACAAATTGCAGTTCTAAATTTTTAGCTTTTTCCATTGTACCTATTGAATCTGTGAAAATGTGTTGTTGATTTTCAGACGGAGTTAACCGTGACGGATCTGAATACCTTGGAGAAACACTCCCACACTGTGACAGATCTGGAGCAAAAAGATTCTAGAATAGATGAACTTATCAGGGTAAGCTAAATTGTTCCAGCATTTTAGCAGTGCCGGCACATTCAGCTGTTAGAGCATGCTTTTTGGCAGAAATCTAGCTCCTGAAGCATCATACTAGCATGCTTGTTCATGCTTTACATATTTTGGTTCACATATTTCTTAGTTAACTATTGGAATGTGTAAGAGCCATTGCTAACATTAGATATTAAGAATGTGTAAAAGGTACTTGTTCTCTTTTAACCACTTTGGGATAATGTTTTGTATGAAATTTTGGATAGGTTCAAGTTTTAATTTGATACACATCTCGTTTAAAGCCATGTATTTTTCTGTCACATACAGGAGACCTTGTATGTTGATTTCCAATGATCTGTGTTGAACTCTATTGAAAGAATATGATGGAACAAAGAGAGAGCGGTAATGGGGTGGGGGGATGTACTTTGTCAAAACTTGACTAAATGTAAAAAAACAAAACTGTCAGCTCTGAATCCTTCTAACAGAAATAATTCTGAATTTGTTTGTTTTGAGGCTCAATGCTTTTGTCACTTGCTGACCTGTTTTTCACACGTTTTCAGCAAAATGATGAACTTCGAAGACAGTGTACAGCCCACCAGAAGTTGTTGGAAAAACACAAAGAGAACCTGCAAAAGTGTCTCGAGGTCAACAAGTCACTTTTGATAGAAAAGGTAAGATGTCAGCTTTTCATGTCGGACTCCACTTTAGAAAACAAGAGTAACAACAAAAAGAAAGAGTAAGAGAAAAAAAGATGGGGGGGGGGGGGGGGGGGGGGGTGAATAAGTGTGTGGCAAAAATTAGGGTCACTTGTCAGTCAGGGGAAAATATTTTCCCAAATCTTCCACTCCTTTGATCGTGAATAGTTGGTCGTATTTTGAATTGGTTCCTCCTGAGCTTGAGCAGAGTGCAGCGAAAGACAATGTAGAAGAGACACAGGAGAAATCACAAGCACGGAGGTCATATTTTGGTTCTCTTCATTTTCAGTTTGTTTAGCGTGCAAATAATTACAATATCGCAATACTTTATTGATACTTCACAGGAAATTAACATGAATGTCAATCACAATATTTAAAAATTCATTACATTTACAATAACAGACAAAAACTATTGAAAAGAAACTAATGTAATGATGAGAGATTGAAACAAGAATCGAAAGGAAGTATGGTATTTTGATTAGTTCTTTATGTGGATGTTCTTTTTGAGCAGAGTGCTATTGAAAAGAAGACGACGCGGCAGAAATGCATGGAAAATAGACTGCGACTGGGCCAGTTTGTGACGCAGCGTCAAGGCGCGCAATTTGTGGAGAACTGGGTGGACGGCTGGGCTTTCACAGACCTTATGAAGTGAGTTGGAGTTCTGTATATATATTGAAGACACTTTGAAGATATTAGTGTTGGCTTGAAATCTTAAACTTGTGTGCATTGGACTGCACCGGTCCACATAAGTGCTGCAGAGCATCTGGTTGCGTTACTTGCTTGTTGCTAACTCCCAAGTTTATGGGCTGTCTCGCAATTTTTTAAAATTCTTTCAGGATGTTTATCTCCTACACGGATACTTTTAAAGAAGCAGTTGTTTATCTGAATTTACCAAACTTTGTTTTCTCTTTTGCACAGGGGACATATTTAATAAATTTGACGTAGGGTTGTATCTTTCATATCCAAATCATTTTATGTGGGGATGTAACTTTTATTTGAAGAAGAAAAGATTCTTTTGTGAACAACCGATTTTCCTTTATAATGTTGATCCTTGTAATATTCTAGTACCTATATAACTCAACTCAGGCAGATGTCACTGCTTTTTACAGCCTTTTCTGTTTGTTATTCCCTTTGCTTGTTTGTGTTCCAGGCAACAGGAGAGGATTGCTTCAGAAAAAGATGAAATTGATAAAAATAGACGTCTTCTCATGAAGAGGAAACCCCCTAATTTACCGAAAAACTCCAAACAGGAGCACCAGTTTGTCAAGCCAGGGGAAAAATAGTAAGTAGATTTATCTTGTGTTGTGTAAGCTGGCATATGGTTTGTTACCGTCTTCTACCGTGAATAATTTGTTTACATGAACAAAAACGTTATCAAACTTGCTGGTGTCCACTACTAGTAAAAGTGTCAAGGATTCAGATTGTGATTTGAAAGGTAAACAAATAGTAAAAGAAAGGTAAAACACACATACATAAACAAGCATAAACACTTACTTGCAAATTTGTGCATGTACATGCATGTCCCACATGCATATGTGCGCTCACTCACTCACTGCACTAAAATGCAAAAGAAAAAGCATGCAAAACACTTGGACATTTTATCACAGATGCAAGAGAAAAAAATCCAAGGAAAAACTCAAATCCAGATGGTATGAAACTAGGTTAACACTTCATCCAAAATATGTGATCCTTTTTTTCTATCAAGATTATCAGCAGTAGACATTGCACACACACTCGGTTAAACACGCTCAAAACATTTTTTTTTTTAAAGCACACAAACACTTTAAAAACACTTCATTACAGATATGCAGAAAAGATCCAACTTCATCCTGAATACATAACTCAATCTTGACTTTTTTCTTTGCAGTTTGTCAGCAGCAGACTTCTACGAGCAAGATGAGATCTTAAAGTTGCGGCAGGCGGCCTTGAAAAAAGAGGACGCCGACCTTCAGCTCGAGCTGGAAAAGCTGGAACGTGAGAGGAACCTCCATATACGAGAACTCAAGCGCATCCACAATGAAGACAACTCACGGTTGGTTCTTAGCAGAATTAAGGCAATGAGCGGCAGTAAAATTTAACTTGGAGAATACATGGAATAACCTAATTTTCTGGGTAGTTATTGAAGAGACTTAAACAAATAAATGGAAAAAATGTAAATACTAATGGACACAGACTGCCGTTGCTATGGAAATAGCCGCCATATAGGATTTCTAGGAAACGGTTTTACAGCAATATCATACATCAGACATGCATAATATTTGGCACAAGGATACACATGACTTGTATCTGCAATCATATAGAACGATATTTTGACTAAAGACTACAGTTGAATTTAAATTAATTTTTGTAATAAGGATTAATGAATTTTTAACTGCATATTCATTAATCTTTATTTCAAGAATTATTTTTAATTTACCTGTAGTTTTTTGTAAAAATATTGTTCTATATGATTGTAGATAAAAGTGTTGTGTATCTTTGTGCCAAATATTAAGCATTTCTGATGTATGATGTTGCTGTAAAACCGTTTCCTAGAATTCCAATATGGAGCTGTGTATGCCAGTTTCCATAGCGACGGCAATCGATGTCCTTTAGTTTTCGCAATTTTTTCATTTCTTTATATGTCACTTCAATAACTACCCAGAAAACTAAGTTACTCCATGTATTTTCCATGTTTCATTTTGGTCATTCTAGTGCCACTCATTGCCTTAAAGATGATTTCCTTCTGGTGGAAATGATCATGTACACAATCCCCCGCGGGTTAGGGGGAAGAATTTACCCGATGCTCCCCAGCATGTCGTAAGAGGCGACTAACGGATTCTGTTTCTCCTTTTACCCTTGTTAAGTGTTTCTTGTATAGAATATGGTCAATTTTTGAAAAGATTTTAGTCAAGCAGTATGTGAGAAATGTTAAGTCCTTTGTACTGGAAACTTGCATTCTCCCAGTAAGGTCATATATTGTACTACGTTGCAAGCCCCTGGAGCAAATTTTTGATTAGTGCTTTTATGAACAAGAAACAATTGACAAGTGGCTCTATCCCATCTCCCCCCTTTCCCTGTCGCGATATAACCTTCGTGGTTGAAAACGACGTTAAACACCAAATAAAGAAAGAAAGAATTGCCTTAAAGATGATGTCCTTCTGGTGGAAATGATCATGTACACAACTATAGATCTGCCCAGACCTTGACATGAGATAAGAGCATCCTTCCATTTAGACACTTACCAAAAATCATCAGTCTTGTTGCTTCCTGTACCGAGTGGGAAGTGTTGTGTTTTGGCATTTCACTGTGTCATCTTAAAAAGTTGTTATGGCAATGTTTGTCCAACTGCTGTTTTGATTTTGTCTGTATTGTGTGCTTTTGTTCTTGTTTGTCTGTCTGTGTGTTTGTTTTGAGGTCCAGCAGAGAAACTTGTTTACTGAGGAAGGAAAACTTATTTGTGATTTATGTGTATATTTCAGGTTCAAAGATCATCCTATCCTGAACGAACGGTACCTCTTGTTATGTCTGCTGGGCAAAGGCGGCTTCAGTGAAGTCCACAAGGTGGGTTCTTGGCGTAACATTTTTTCTCTTTTTCTTTCACTTTCATCTTTTCCTCCTTCATCTATCAGCGTCCTGAAAGTCTGAGCTTTTAATTTGACCGCAGGTCTAGCGAGCTAGCAAAGGTTGCTGGTCCACTAGAAACTTTTCCTGGTCTTCAGATAGAATTTAGAATACTGTTTTTACAAAAGAGATTTATTTACGAAAAGAATAATACCATTTTCACCAGTAAAGTCCAGTGCTCTACCACCTGAGCTACCCGGGCCCCTGGGGGGTGTTCTGCTCACCCACAACTTTATATATCCCACTTGCAGGGATTTAGAGACCTTAAGTGGTGTGGTAGAAAAAAATGGTATTCCTAATCTGTGAACTAGTGGTATTTACATTCTGATACATTTAGTCCTTGAGAAAGTTTGCAAGTGAAACACGCTTAATTTATTTCTCTTTTAATTCAAGCTATGATTCAACAATAATTTTAGAATATAACTCCTGAAATGATCAATTGAAAAGCAGCATCAGAAGACTGTGTATAGCATTAGCAAGGGATATAACTCTGGTGGTTTCTGTTTTTGTCTAAACCTTCTTCTTTTATAACCTGAGCAGTTAGCCCTTTTGAAGGTGTTGAATTGAAACAAACTGACTTGAAACTTGTTTCTCATTTGGTTCAAGCTATGGTTCAACAATTATTTGAGAATATACCACCTGCAATGATAAAATCATTAGCTACAAGTAAAGATGTGTAGTACAAGGGAGGTGACTGTTATTTTCTGTGTTTGCTTTGTTTGCATGGCGATTAAATTACATATTCCTACTCCGAATCACATGTAGCAGTTGACTCAGTCTAAAGTGCTAGGTCTGAAAAGGCTACCCGTCTAAGGGGAGCAACCCCAACTAAAAAAGTGTAAACGTAGCTATGGTAATGACGACGCACCCAGGGAGTTACCTCCCCTCCTGCGTACTACGTCACTACTGCTACTGACCACGTGACCCCTATCATTCGACACTTCAGCTTTCTAGGGAGCAGGTCGTGAATTTTTTGGCTCTAGTGGAATTTCGCTGTTTGGTGTTTGCTTAGACACCCACCGGCACCCACACCCGTCTCTTCACCCGCTGCACTGGTAGTTGGTGAGCTCGTTCCTTTACTTGTTTCGAACGTAATTTTCAGTTGCTACTTGAAATTTTCGGCCACGTGTTGGTCACGTATTTTGTGGTAGCCATTTTGGAATTTTGTGTCTCCATTTTGTTGTCAGCATGTCTGACGGAGACAAAAAGCGCGAGCGCGGCAAGGCTGATGTGAAAGGGAAAATTAAACCCAAGTCTTCCACTTCTGTCCCTAAGCCTATTTTGGTTGTGGTTTCTGACGCGGCTAACAATACTGTTATGACGGTCCCTATTTCTGCCCCAAATGACCAGCCGGTTGTGGGGCAGTCTAATCAACCTACGCGTACCTGTGTTTCTCGCTCGTCTTCTCTGCCGCTTGCAGATTCGACGTCGCTGGTTTCATCGTTGCTTTCTTCGCTGGTTCCCGAGCTTCGCACGCTGGTGAGAGAGGAGTTGGTGCGTTCTCAGCCGCCGACTTCCGTTGTCCCGTCGATGGCTTCTTTTCCGCTTCCGGCTGTGACGCTGTCCTTGACCGAGGCGGTTGCTTCTGTGCCTTCTACCGCTGTGGTTGGCGACGCAAGTAAGTTGGGCTGGTCCGTAGGCCCTCGTGAGGCCGCTGGACGCTCCCTGCTGGGAAGCAGCCCTTTTCGGCGGGTTCACGACCCGCAAACCCCTGTTCGTTCTCACTTTGGCTTCACGGAAGACCATCGTGTCGATGAGCAATGGCGGCATTTGGTTCAGGCTTCGACGCTTCCGGCACTCGCCGGAAGCGTAGGTCCTCCGACGTACGCACCCGCTGGGGTCGTTTCCGGAGTCGACCAGCCGGTTCCGTCTGCTGCGCTTCCGGCACTCGCCGGAAGCATAGGTCCCCCGATGTACGCACCCGCTGGGGTCGTTTCCGGGGTTGACCGGACGTGGCCCTCTGGGCATTCGGCCTTCCGGCCGCCGTCCACAGTGTCTGCGCTTCCGCTTTTCGCGGTCGCGTCTGATACTTTTCCGGCTCAGACCGGATCTGCTGCTTCTTCCGCTTCCGCTTCCTCTCAGGTGGCAGTCGCGGGGGGGCATCACCAGCCCTTTGGGCAGGTGTCTCAGCCCTGGCCGGGGCAGTCAGCGCTTCCGTCTTCGGTTGTTGCTTCGACTGCGGTTCCGGTTCCGGCGGCTGCGGGCATGCCGTCCTCTTACTCTTTCCCTAGTCAGGGCATGAGTTCGGATGGTATTGGAGTGGACGGGTTTCCGGTTTCCGGTTACGGTGTTCACCGCCCTTCTACCAGCAACGTGGACTTCGGTCCTTCGCCGGATGTTTCGGATATTCAGTCCGTCGCCAGCGAGGCTGCACGTGTTGGTTATCCGGAGAGACTCAAAGTGGCCCTTGAGGCCGCTGCTGAGGTCACTTCGAGATATTTCGCGGAGGGGGCTTCGGTCTCTTCGGCTGCCGCTTCGACGGCACCGTCCGCGATGGCCGACTTTCGCACTGGGAAGGAGGATGACTCATACTTCCGGTTTTTGGAGTCTCCATCCATAGCTTTTCAGCTTTCTCAGGTGTTGGCCAAGCCATCTCCTTCCGGAAGCGGAATTCCTTCACTTCCGGTTCCGCTGCTCGTGCCTCACGGCTCTGTTCCGGAGCTGGCTCAGCAGTGGTTGGCTTCGCCTTCTCAGGCTTCTGCATTCGCTCTGTCGTCTCACAAGCGATTGGTTTTGCAGAAGTCTCCTAGGAACTTGTTGGATGCGTTCGCTCTCCCGCGTTCATCTTTGACAGTTCCTCCGGAGATGCTGGCCTTGTTGGCCAAGCCTATCAAGAAGGATGACGGCGTGCTCTTTTCTGAGAACACTCTCATTGCTTCTGAAGAGGCAGGGCGTCAGCAGCTGGAGCTTGCCTCCATTGCTGAGACTCTCATTCGGGCTCTCTCTCGTGCCCTCACTGATTCACTGAATCCGTTCTCTCTCAGCGAGGATCAGGATGCGGATGACGTCTCCACTTTGTTGGCCGCTCTTGCGAGGGTCAATGAAGAACAGATGAGACTTTCCGCGGTGCACTATGCGCACTCTGTTATGTGTCGTCGGGATCTCTTCCTGTCACACTCTCAGTTTTCGGATCAGGCGACCAAGGACACTTTGCGTGCCTCACCGGTCTTGGAGGGTTCCCTCTTTGGGCATCTCGTTTTTGATGCCCGAAGACAGGAAATTCAGGCTAACAGGGACCAGCAGTTCTCTGACTTTTCCCTGCACAGCCTTAAGCAGTCCAAGCAGTCTCAGCCTTCTCAGCCTAAGCAGGCTAAGGTTGCTGGCCCTCCCAAACCGGCAGACAAGGGTCGTGGACGTTCCTCTTCTCGGGGCTCGAGAAGACGACCGTCTTCCGGCAGGGGGAGAGGCGGCTCTGGAAGCAAGCCTCACCCCCAATGAAGTGCTCCCGATCTCCCCCCCACCCCGCCCTCCACTCTGGTGATGGCGGGGGGCCCTTCCAGGGCACTTTCCCATTGGCTCGTGTCCGTACAGAGTCAATGGATCGTGGGGGTCGTGAGGTCGGGCTTCCGTCTTCTCTGGAAAGATGGCAAGGCACCTCTGGTCAGGCGTCCGCCGGCGTTCAGGCCTCCCTCCTCGCAGGAAGCCATTTCCGTCCTTCGGTCGGAAATAGACTCCCTGGTGCAGAAGGGCGCAGTGGAGAAAGTCCTCGACCACAGTTCCCCTGGGTTTTACGGACGGCTTTTCGCCGTCCCCAAAGCCTCAGGGGCATGGCGTCCTGTCTTGGACCTGTCGTTCCTCAATACCTTTTTGAGGGAGATAAGGTTCAAGATGGAGACGCCAGCGTCGGTCAGGGACTCTCTCCGCCCGGGAGATTGGGCGACTTCCATCGACCTGACGGATGCATACTTCCATATTCTTATGCATCCAGCCGACCGGAAATGGCTTCGTTTCCGGTGGGCAAGTCAGGTTTACCAGTTTCGCGCCCTTCCTTTCGGCCTGTCTCTCGCCCCTTGGGTCTTCACCATGGTCGTGAGACAGGTCTGCGCGCTGGTGAGGTCGCGGGGTGTCCGGCTACGTGCCTACCTGGACGATTGGCTCATCCTGAGTCAGAGTCAGGCGGGGTGCGAGCAGGATACCCAATCGGTTCTTCGGGAGGCCAACTTGTTTGGCTTCTCGATCAACCGATCAAAGTCGGAGCTGACGCCGTGTCAGACGTTCACCTACTTGGGAATGTCTTTCGACACGGTGGCTTGGACTGTTCAGCCCTCTCAGAAGAGGGTGGACAAGCTCCAGGCGTGCATACGCTCCACTTTGCCTCTCCCGAGGGCCTCCCTGCGGACTTTGGCCTCCATCTTAGGGCAGATGGAGTCCATGGCTCTCCTGGTCCCCTTGGGGAGGGTCCACAAACGTCCCTTTCAGCTGGCGCTGAAGCCGTTCGTGGACTCTCCCACGGTGGATTGGAATGCCCTCATCCCTCTCCGGGGATGGTTCCAATCCGCTACCCTTCCGTGGCTGGACACGGAGTGGGTGTGCAGGGGCGTGCCGATAGCCCTTCCTGCCCCAGACTTGGACCTGTTCACGGACGCGTCCTTGGTGGGGTGGGGGGCTCACACAGACCAGCTGACTGCGTCAGGTCTGTGGTCGGCAGATCAGAGGATGCAGCACATCAACTTGCTGGAGCTAGAAGCCGTGGCTCTAGCTCTGGACAAGTTCCGGCCCTCCCTTCAGGCCAAGCATGTTCGTCTGTTTACAGACAACACGACAGTGGCAGCTTACATCAACAAGCAGGGAGGGTCGCGGTCTCCGTCGCTTTCGGCCAGGGCCTGCGAGATCCTGATTTGGTGTTCAGAGCATCAAATCAGGCTTTCGGCCAGGTACCTGCCCGGAAGCTTGAACACTCTGGCGGACGCGCTCAGCCGCTCCGACAGAGTGCTTCAAACAGAGTGGACCATCACTCACGGAGCGCTGGATCGTCTCTGGTCTCTTGTGCAGAAACCTCAGGTGGACCTTTTTGCCACCAGGTTCTCGAAGAGACTACCAGTGTTCGTCTCACCATTCCCGGATCCCGAGGCGTGGGAGACGAACGCGATGGACATTTCCTGGTCCGGCCTGGAGGCTTACGCGTTCCCGCCATTCCAGTTGCTCACGCGAGTTCTCAGGAAGGCGGAGCAGGAGGGCCCGTCCCTCCTGCTGATCGCTCCTCTTTGGCCGTCTCAGCCGTGGTTCCCGGACCTGCTGAGACTCGCCCAGGGCCCTCCCATTCCTCTCGCTCTCACGCGAGGAGAACTGGTTCAGCCTCACACCGGCAGCCTCCACGCAGAGCCTCAGATGCTGAATCTTCACGCGTGGAGGTTGTGCGGTCTTCTCTGAGGCGCAAAGGGGCATCAGATCTGACCATGGACCTGGTAGGACGCTCGCACAGAGCATCTACCTCGTCCGTTTATGAGTCACATTGGAGGGCCTGGGTTACCTGGTGTCACGAGCATCGGCTGGATGCTACGGCGCCCCGCACGATGCACGTGGCGAACCATCTTGCTTTCATGTCCTCTCAGGGAGCTTCCGCTGCCTCGTTGAAAGTAAGAAGATCGGCCATCTCGGCGACCCTACGCCAGATAGGTCGCTCTATAGATGTTAGTGGCGTGATCGCGGGAGTCATCAAGGGCGCTTCCCTTTCTGACGTCAAGTCCCGTACGCCCGTTCCTAAGTGGGATCTCTTATTGGTCATGGAGTTTCTGCGTTCAGCGGATTTCGAACCTCTCAGAGATGCCAGTTTTGCGAACCTTACACGCAAGTCCCTTTTCCTTTTGCTGCTAGCATCGGCAAGAAGGGGCAGTGAGATCCACGCTCTTTCCGGTAATTCGGACGACATTTCCTTTGAATCAGATGGGTCCGTTACCTTGCGGTTTCGGCCTGAGTTTCTTGCGAAAAACCAGGCTCCCGAGCGAGCTTCGCCTTTGGTTCATGTCAGGCCGTTGTCCACTATTCTGGCTCCGAATGACCCAGACTTAGTAAATTGCCCTGTTAGAGCCCTTCACATCTACCTTGCTCGTGCTCAGTCTCTTAGATCCGCAGCTCAAAAGCTTTTGTTTATCTCTCTCAATACGGAGAGACATAAGGATATCACTAAGACGACTCTGGCCCGGTGGGTGTCGGCGCTCATTAAGCATGCTTACGAGTGGAGCCGCCGCAATGAAGGGGGGACACAGCCTGTCCTTCCTCTGGAATCAGCTCGGGCTCACGAGACGCGAGCTTGGGCTTCCTCCTTGGCCGTGTTACGATCAAGAAGACTGGAGGAGGTGCTACACACCGCATACTGGCGTTCCGAGGATGTCTTCATGAATTTTTACCTGCGTGACATCTCGGCTCTTCGCCAGGATGGATCTAGAGCTTTGCCTGCCATGGTGGCAGGGGGTCAGCTCTTGACAAGGATTTGAGAGTGAGTTTGAACTTTTTTCTTGCCCACCGCCTTGTTGTTTCAATCTGCTACATGTGATTCGGAGTAGGAATATGTAATTTAATCGAAAATTTTATTGTAAATTTTCATTTAATAAATATACCTACCCGAATCACATATCGTAGTCCCTCCCACCTACCCCGCTTGATTTGGAGATTTTATTCTTCGAGTCGAATGATAGGGGTCACGTGGTCAGTAGCAGTAGTGACGTAGTACGCAGGAGGGGAGGTAACTCCCTGGGTGCGTCGTCATTACCATAGCTACGTTTACACTTTTTTAGTTGGGGTTGCTCCCCTTAGACGGGTAGCCTTTTCAGACCTAGCACTTTAGACTGAGTCAACTGCTACATGTGATTCGGGTAGGTATATTTATTAAATGAAAATTTACAATAAAATTTTCGATTTTCCTTTAATGCAGTAAACATTTGTTTTAAACAAAGACAAAAGTAGGTGATGAAATCAAATACCTTCAAGTTTACAAGATTTTTTAATTATGTGCATCTCCAATTTTAAGTTTTTGTTTAAGCCGCTTCTAAAGCCCTTCTTGAAATTTGTTTACCACTTGTTTGTGTAGACCCCCTAGCAAGAGTGATGCAACCAAACACCTTCAAGTATAGAGGTTTTTGATTTTGTACATTCATCCCCCCCCCCCCCCCCAAAAAAAAAAGTGTGTACTGTTTTTAGTTTTAAAGCCAGGAGAGACTTAAATAGCAACTCTTGAATTGCTAAAAATTCACTCTCAGCTGGTTAGTTACAAAAACCTTCAAGTTTACAAGATTTTTTACTTTTGTGCATCTCCAATTTTAAGATTTTGTTTAAGCTTATAGGAGCTTCTAAAGGCCCTTCTTAAAATGTGTTTACCACTTGTTTTTGTAGACCTCCTAGCAAGAGTGATACAACCAAACATCTTCAAGTACAAAAGTTTTTGATTTTGTGCATTCTCTCCTCCCCCCCCCCCACCCCCCCCCCTTACCCCCTTCCCTCCCCCATTTGTTGTTGTTTGTTTGCTGTTATCAGTTTTAAAGCCAGCAGAGGCTCAAATAGCCCCCTCATGAAATACTAAAATTAATTTTCAGCTGGTCAGTTACAAAAACCTTCAAGTTTACAAGATGTATATATTATGCATCTCCAAAAAGCTTGTTTGTTCTAAAAATTTACAAGTCGGGAGAGGCCACCTAAACCCTCCCTAAAATGCTAAAATTCATTTTCGGCTGGGGGGCGCTGCCCCCCTAGACACCCCAGCAAGGGCGCTGCCCCAGCACCCCGCCGGAGCCTTAGGGGCCCCGGGACCCCGGCCTTCCAAAATGTTCAGTCCTGGCAACATGCTTTATCATCTACATCTTCTTTTTCCTCTTCATGTTATTTGTGTCCAGTGTACAATATGAGTAATCTTTGTTTAATGCAAAATAGGACCAGTTTTGATATTCCAGAGATGTAATGAAATGTGGTTATTTATTTTCATTCCAGGGTTTTGATCTGAAAGAGCAGCGGTATGTAGCATGCAAAATCCACCAGTTGAATCGAGAGTGGAAAGAAGACAAGAAAGCCAACTACATCAAGTAAGTGGATATAATTCAAATGTTTCTGGTTGTGTGTGTTATGTGGGTGTGTGTTCGTTCACTGTGTGTGGGTGGGTGTTTGAGAGGGCTTGTATAGATCTGTTGCAGCCGTTTTCTTCATTTTGATCTGTTGACTTTTGTAGAAATTTGGCTTCATACCAGTGTTTCAGTCTTAATAAAGTAACTGATTTGAAAAGGATGCTAAAGCCTAAATAGCATGCCCACCTGAAATGTGGAATGGATAAGAGCTGCTTGTGAAATGCACGGATGTAAATATGTGTTGTATGTTGCAGGCATGCATTGAGGGAGTACAACATTCACAAAACCCTGGACCATGCCCGGATTGTCAAGCTGCATGACGTGTTTGAAATAGACAATAACTCGTAAGTCATTATCCATATTGGAAATAAGGCACACTTCTTTCATGAAACCAAGTAGTAATGTGGTTCTTGCGTTAGGGTACAGTTTTATTTTTTTTTAATTTTACATCTTTGTGGGACTTTTAGGGTTTTTTTTAACATCCATTTTTTTCTGTGCTCATGAACTTGGGAACAGAAACTTGTAATAGATTTTTGATTAATTTGGCAATGCAAGAGTGAGATTCTGTTTATTTTATTTTTAAACAATTATTTTTAAAACTTCTTCTTCTTCTTCAGCGTTCCTAAAACAATTCTTGATCACTTTTTTCTGTACATTAATTTGTAATTTTCCATTGACATCGCAGGCTACAGCCTTAGTGCAATAACAACATGAAACCTTTTACTAAGAATGTCACCTGGCCTCCTTTTTGGGTCAAGCGATTTCTGTCCTTACTGTCAGGTGTTGAAATCTGAGAACCCTGTGGCTAAGAGACTGGCAGGGGAAACATGACATGCTTTTCATTCTTAGCCTAAAGCTGGCATCCACGCTTGGCCATGACCCCATTTGCCTGCTCTGTTTTTCTAGGGACAGATAATGTGATTAGAAGCACATGTACTGTTAGTGTTCAAGTAACGGTATTTGCTGCGTGGGTCTTCCCTCTATTTTTGTTGTTGAATGAACACAGGCAGGAGGAGTTTATGGTGTTTCTCTTTGACTCTGTATAAATTTGGTAGCACTGAAAATATTGACGCACCAAAAAGTGTAAATGGATTTGTACTGTCCATAACTGGAGTGTAAGCGTGCACAGTTTGCGGATTATTTTTGTTCATATTCTTTTTTGCTGACATATTTTGGGTATATACATTTAAACTTGTCCATTACGACCACTCAAGGGAATGACCGAAAGTGGCGGTTATAGACAGGTGGTCGCTACAGAAAGGTGAATTATATATCGCGGTTATAGACAAGTGGTTGTTGTGGGCAGGTGGTCATTTTTTTTCCATTTTTTTTCCATCTTTTTTAAAACAATTTTTCTAGATTATTTTATATAACTTTAAGTGGTTGTTGTCTATGAATTGTTTTTAATGCTTGTATGTTATTTCTTACGGTCAAGCGCCATGAGACTGCCATTCGGCGGTGAACAGCGCTATAAAAGAATGTTTTATTATTATTATTATTATTATTAAGAGGTGGTCGCCATGGCAGGTTCGACTGTAATTGTGCCGTGAAGACTTTTGTCTAGATTGTATGCTGTATGCATGCCAACAAGTGTATGCACTGAGGAAACTTCCTTTGGCTTGAACCAAAAGTAGTTGTACAGTGAACAACAGTTTGAACAAAATTCAAGCATTAGGAGGAAAAAGTTGAAGTTGTCAAGTATAAATTGAGATTAGACTAGGAAGAGAAGGTGTTTTTTTGTGTGTGTTTTTTTTCCTTCTTTTTGTTTGGGGGGGGGGGGGGGGGGACTTTTGAAATAAATAAGGTAATGAATTGATTACCCCAAGGCTGTTGTAACAAGGATGAACTATTATGATATAACTGTCCAACAAAATAAACAAGTGTCAGGTGTAAAATGCTGTTAGCCTTTTTGGCATTTTTTTCTCCTCTTAGTAATCGGGTGAGTCTTAGGAATGAGCAGTGTTACTGTCAGGGACATCGGTACACTAAAAACTTAACATTCGGGTTATCTCGGATGTTTCTGAAGCTAGAGCTTCGAAAATTTGCACACTTCTAGGGTTTGATTCTCTCCCTACATGACCCCAGTTTGGTGCCACTCGTCAAAACAGATGTATAGTATTATGATTTTTATGTTTTTAATTTGTATCTAAAAATTTGGAGGGTGTTGACTATAAGAATAAGGTTAGTTATGGTGATGGGAAGGGGTTTGGGAAGGGGCATTAGTTTGTTTCTGGGATATTCTTAGGACTGAATAACTAAATGAATTGATATGTCAGGTCGCATAAGGATCATGTTTGGGGCAACAGTCTCTTGGACATTATTCCATGAAGGTTGAACAGCAATTGTTTTTATTCATATACAGTGGAACCCTCCTTTTGAGACCTGAAAAAAATCGGAGAAAATCAGATCTGAAAAAGGAGGGAGTCTTAAAATGGGGGTAAGTTTAAATAATGATAAAACAAATATTATAAGAAGACCGGTTCTTCAAAGGGACGAAGTACTCTAACAGGGGGTGGGGGTGTGTGATATGGGGTTCCACTGTAATGGACATTGCGAATGAGCATTTGCTTTTCTTGTTTGCCTTTGTCTTTCATCCCTCTCTTTTTTTCTTCTTTTTATATTTAGTCAAGTTTTGACTAAATATTTTAACATCGAGGGGGAATCGAAACGAGGGTCGTGGTGTATGTGCATGTGTGCGTGTGTGTGTGTGTCTGTGTGTGTGTGTAGAGCGATTCAGACCAAACTACTGGACCGATCTTTATGAAATTTGACATGAAAGTTCCTGGGTATGAAATCCCCATACGTTTTTTTCATTTTTTGGATAAATATCTTTGATGACGTCATATCCGGCTTTTCGTGAAAGTTGAGGCGGCACTGTCACGCCCTCATTTTTCAACCAAATTGGTTGAAATTTTGGTCAAGTAATCTTCGACGAAGCCCGGACTTCGGTATTGCATTTCAGCTTGGTGGCTTAAAAATTAATTAATGACTTTGGTCATTAAAAATCTGAAAATTGTAAAAAAAAATAAAAATTTATAAAACGATCCAAATTTACGTTTATCTTATTCTCCATCATTTGCTGATTCCAAAAACATATAAATATGTTATATTTGGATTAAAAACAAGCTCTGAAAATTAAATATATAAAAATTATTATCAAAATTAAATTGTCAAAATCAATTAAATTACATATTCTTACTCCGAATCACATAAAGCATTTGACTACGTCTGAGATGCTAGGTACTGAAAAAACGCTACCCATCAAAAAACAAACAAAGGGAAGCGACCCCTACCAAAAAAGCTTGAATAGCTATGGTAACAGCCAGGTTCCCTGGGAGTTACCTCCCATATAGCTACTTCCTCTCTGTCACCACGTGACCGTTCATACTGACTTCAGCGTCTTGCAGAGAGGTTGTGTTGGAAATTTTGTGCGCTTTCTGTGGCTGCCTTTGGTGGAGTTGTTCACTTGCCGGCCACGTAACCCATCGTTCTCCTGTCAGGGCTTCGTTTGGTGAGCCCGTTCTGTTTTTTCTGTGGTTGTTGTTCGTTTTCGCCTGCTGTTACTGATATTTTGTCCCTTGGACTCTGTGTGTCAGTAACACGTGCGTGTGGCCATTTTGCTTCTGTCAGCTTGGCTGACTTGCTGTCTGTGGCGTTTAACCTGTGCTTGTTCACTGTTTTGTTGCAAGTTTGGTTTGTTTCTGCGTGTTAGTTACTGCTTGCGGTTCGTGTTTACGTTCATTTTCAGTAACTTTCCTTGTGAAATTTTTTGCTTGTTTACGTTTTCGTTGTTCGTCAGCATGGCTGATCCAGACAAACGTAAGGGTAAATCCGATTTGAAGGGCAAAGTGAAACCTAAATCTTCTAGCACCAAGCCTTTGGTGGTCGTGTCGGATGAAGCACGCAATACCATTTTGACGGTGCCCATTTCACCGCCTGGTCCTAGTACTGTTTCTCGTCCTAGTACTTCTGCCGTTACTCCGCCGCCGCCCTCCGCGGCTCCGGAGCAAGGGGCTATCGTTGCCTCCTTTTTGAGTTCGTTACTCCCAGAGATACGTTCCATGGTTCAGACTGAAATGCATCGAGCGTCTCCTTCCGCTAGCGCTTTCCTTCCTGCGGAGATGGGGGGGGTGCGTTCCCTCGCTTCCGTGGTGGTTACCTCGGCTTCCGGTCTGCATGCTCAGGCTGCTTCCGCCTCTACCACAGGCGTCTCAAGTAAGTCGGACCGGTCTGGCAGCCCTCGTGAGGCGTTCGGACATTCCCTCACGGGAAACGGTTCATTGGCTCGGGGTCACTCCCTGCTCTCTACTGGCAACAGTACTCCGTATGGTGAATCTGTCGCTCAGCTTCGGTGTCTGCCCTCACTAGCCCGCACCCAGTGCCGCAGTGACGGGTTTGACCGAGAACTGGCCTCCGGGCTTTACGGCTCTCAGCCGCAGTTCTCGCATTCGTCGTTTCCGCCCCCGGCGGTTTCGACGTCTGCACTTCCGGCTTCGGCCGGACACGCTGTCTCTCATCCTAGCACGTCCGCTTGGCTGCAGGAGAGGGATCAACGGCGTGAGGTTTTTGCGCTTCCGGCGCTTCAACCAGGCAGGCTGTCACTTCCCCCGGACGGGGTCGCGACTTCCTCCCACGTACATCCGGTGGCTTCGGATGGGTTTCCGTCTTACCCTATGCACTTTAGTCAGGGTTCAAGTCGGGATCACTTCCAGGATTACGGGTTTCCGGTTTCCGGTCATCCCGCGTATCCTGCCGCCGGCGTTCTGGATGACTACGGTCATGGCACTTCCTGTGACCACTCTGATGTGCAATCAGTGGCCAGTGAAGAGCCTCCTTCGGGAATGTCGTCAAGGCTGCGTGTCATTCTGGACACAGCAGCTGAGGTGACTTCACGTTATTTCCCGGAGGGCACGGCTGCGGCGGTGGCTCCCACTTCGGGGGTACCCTCGGCGATGTCGGATTTCCTACCTGCTAAGGAGGCTAATCCTTCCTTCCGCTTCGCGGAGTCGCCCGCCATAGCCTACCATCTGTCGCAAGTCTGGGCGTCGGCGCCTAGGCGGACAGGTGGTGTGCCTTCGGACCCTGTTCCGTTTCTGGTGCCTTTCGGCACAGTTCCGGAACAATCTCAGCCTTGGCTGGCGACGATGGCACAGACTTCTACTTTCGTGCCATTGCCTCAGCGGAAGCTCGCGCTTCCTCGGCATAGCCGGAACCTCGTTGCGTCTTACGCACTTCCGCGTTCCGTCTTGCCGGTGACGCCGGACTTGACAGCACTTCTGGCCAAGCCAGTCAAGGGCGACTCAGTCATTCCGGTGAAAGATAGCACTCTCCTCTCCCTGGAGGAAGTCGGACGTCAGCTGTTGGAATTGGCTTCAATTTCCGACACGCTGATTCGGGCTCTCTCTAGGGCTTTGACGGACGACTTAGTCCCGTTTACGCTCAGCGAAGAGCAGAACGCGGACGACGTCTCCTCCCTCCTCACAGCGTTGGCTAAGGTAAACGAGGAACAGACTCGTCTGTCCTCTTTACAATACGCACACGCAGTCTTGGCGAGGAGGGAGTTGTTTCTTGCCAACTCTCAGTTTGCAGAGCAGGTTACCAGAGACACTCTCAGAGTGTCTCCGGTTGTGGAGGGCTCCTTGTTCAGCCAAATGGCGCTCGTCGCTCGGCAACAGGAGATTCAGTCCAACAAGGATTCTCAATTCCTGGACATGACTCTACAGGGCATGAAGCAAGCTAAGCCTTCCCAGCAAGGGAAGTCTCAGCCGGCCTCTCATCCCAAACCTGCTCAGAAGAGACCTGCACAGCAGAGCTCTAGAGGCGGCAAGAAACGGATGGCGTCGGGAAGGGGACGAGGCGGCTCGAGTAGCAAGCCTCACCCCCAATGAAGCGCTCCCGATCTCACCACCCTCCCGCCCTCCACTCTGGTGATGGCGGGAGGCCCCTCCCGGGCACTTTCCCATTGGATGGTATCAGTAGACAGCCAATGGATAGTGGGAGTTGTGAGATCGGGCTTCCGTCTCTTATGGCGGGAGGAGAAGGCACCTCTTTCCCGACATCCGCCGCTCTTCAGACCCCCCTCCTCGCAGGAAGCAAGATCCGTCCTTCAGGCGGAGATTGTCTCCCTGGTGCAGAAGGGCGCGGTCGAGAGGGTCCTGGACCAAAGCTCACTGGGGTTTTACGGCCGGCTTTTCGCCGTCCCCAAAGCTTCAGGGGCGTGGCGCCCCGTCTTGGACTTATCTCTCCTCAACACTTTTTTGAGAGAGATCAAGTTCAAGATGGAGACGCCGGCCACGGTCAGGGACTCTCTGCGCCCAGGAGATTGGGCGACCTCCATAGACCTGACGGATGCATATTTCCACATTCTCATGCATCCGGCCGACCGGAAATGGCTTCGTTTCCGGTGGGGAGATCAGGTCTTCCAGTTCCGCGCGCTCCCTTTCGGGCTGTCTCTCGCACCATGGATCTTTACCATGGTGGTGAGACAGTTTTGCGCTCTGGCGAGGTCGCAGGGGGTTCGTCTGCGGGTCTATCTGGACGATTGGCTCGTTCTGAATCAATCCCAGATAGGCTGCTCGCAGCATACCCAATCGGTTCTTCGAGAGGCTCACTTGTTGGGTTTCTCGATCAACCGATCAAAGTCGGAGCTGATCCCGTCTCAAACGTTCACCTACCTCGGGATGTCGTTCGACACGGTTGCCTGGACTGTCCAGCCCTCCCAGCGTCGGGTGGACAAACTCCAGGCTCAGATCCACTCCACTTTGCCTCTCCTGCAGGCGCCCCTCCGGTCTCTCGCCTCCATCTTGGGGCAGATGGAGTCCATGGCTCTGTTGGTTCCTCTGGGCAGGGTCCACAAACGGCCTTTTCAGGCAGCGCTGAAGCCGTTTGTGGACTCTCCTCAGGTGGACTGGAACGCCCTCGTCCCCCTCCAGGGATGGTTCCAGTCCGCGACCCTTCCGTGGCTGGACACGGAATGGATCAGCAAGGGAGTTCCGATCGCCCTACCTCCCCCAGACTTGGATCTGTTTACAGATGCTTCTCTGCGGGGATGGGGGGCACACACGGACCTACACACGGTGTCAGGTCTGTGGTCGGAGGAACAGAGCCAGTGGCATATCAACTTGCTAGAGCTGGAAGCAGTAGCTCTAGCTCTAGTCGAGTTTCTGCCCTCCCTGCAGGCCAAGCATGTTCGTCTGTTTACAGACAACACGACTGTGGCCGCCTATATCAACAAGCAGGGAGGCTCGCGGTCCCCGTCTCTCTCGGACAGGACCTGCGAGATCCTGAAGTGGTGTGCTCTTCACCACATCACGATCTCAGCCAGGTACCTTCCAGGGAGGCTGAACACTCTGGCGGACGAGCTCAGTCGCTCCGGCAGAGTGCTTCAGTCAGAGTGGACCATCACTCACGGGGCACTGCTGCGCCTTTGGGCTCAGGTCCAAAAGCCTCTCGTGGACCTCTTTGCCACAAGGTTCTCGAAGAGGCTTCCGGTGTTTGTCTCGCCATTCCCGGATCCTCAGGCTTGGCGAGTAAACGCTCTGGACATTCCCTGGACGGGCCTGGAGGCGTACGCCTTTCCGCCTTTCCCATTACTCAGCCGAGTAATTCGAAAGGCGGAGCTGGAGGGGCCGACTCTTCTTCTGCTGGTCGCCCCTCTGTGGCCGTCGCAGGTCTGGTTCCCGGACCTGCTCCGGCTCGCCCACGGGCCTCCCATTCCTCTCGCCCTTATGCGAGGGGAACTCGTGCAGCCCCGAACAGGCATTCCACACGAGGAGCCCAGTCTTCTGAAGCTTCACGTGTGGAGGTTGTTCGGGACTCACTGAGGCGCTCGGGAGCGTCATCCTTGACGCTGGATCTGGTGGACCGCTCGCACAGGGCGTCCACGGCGTCTGTTTACGCCTCACACTGGAGGTCCTGGGCCTCCTGGTGCTTGGAGAAGGGGGTGAGTTCGGTGGCGCCTCGCTCTATGCAGGTGGCCAACCACCTCTCTTTTCTTTTTTCGCAGGGTGCGTCTGTTTCCTCCTTGAGGGTCCGGCGCTCAGCTATCTCTGCGACGCTTAAGCAGATCGGTAGATCTATTAACGTCGGGGGTGTGATTGCAGCAGTAATCAAGGGTGCTGCTCTCAAGCAGGCCAGGTCCAGGTGCCCGTCCCCCAAGTGGGACCTTTTTCTGGTCTTAGCATTCTTGCGGTCTTCGGAGTTCGAACCGCTGCGGGAGGCTAGTCTGCATAATCTTACTCGGAAGACGCTGTTTCTTCTTCTGTTGGCGACGGCCCGGCGGGGTAGCGAGGTCCACGCCCTGTCGGGTCTGCCAGAAGATATTTCTTTCGAGTCGGACGGCTCTGTCTCTTTGCATTTCCGTCCCGATTTTTTGGCCAAAAATCAGACTCCGGGGCAGGCCTCTCCGTTGGTTAGAGTCAAGGCACTGACCAACGCGTTGGCTCCGGACGACCCTGATTTGGCCAACTGCCCTGTTCGGGCCCTCCGTTTGTACTTGGAGCGCACTCAGCCCTTGCGTTCCAAGTCTCAGAAGTTATTGTTTCTCTCCCTTCTTACAACTCGGGAGAGAGATGTCTCAAAGGTTACGTTGGCCCGGTGGGTGACTTCTCTGATAAGGCAAGCTTATGTTTGGAGTAGCACAAACAGGGGGGGGGCGCTGCCTGCCTTTCCCCTGGACTCCCCCAGAGCCCATGAAACGAGGGCATGGGCATCATCGCTCGCAGTCCTACGCTCCATGCGCCTCGATGATGTTTTGTCTACTGCGTACTGGCGCTCTGAAGATATTTTCCTGAATTATTATCTTCGGGACATTTCTGCCCTCCGCCAGGACGGCTCTCGTGCTCTGCCTGCACTTGTAGCAGCTGGTCAGGTTCTGACCAGAACGTGATGGTGAGTTTGAGTTTATTTCTTGCCCACCGCCATGTTGATGTTATCTGCTTTATGTGATTCGGAGTAAGAATATGTAATTTAATGGAAAATTTCTAAGTAAATTTTCATTTCATTAATATACTTACCCGAATCACATAGTGAATTCCCTCCCTCCTTCCCCGCTTGTGGTTTTTAGTCTTTCTGAAGCCGTATGAGCGGTCACGTGGTGACAGAGAGGAAGTAGCTATATGGGAGGTAACTCCCAGGGAACCTGGCTGTTACCATAGCTATTCAAGCTTTTTTGGTAGGGGTCGCTTCCCTTTGTTTGTTTTTTGATGGGTAGCGTTTTTTCAGTACCTAGCATCTCAGACGTAGTCAAATGCTTTATGTGATTCGGGTAAGTATATTAATGAAATGAAAATTTACTTAGAAATTTTCCATTTAAAAACACTTTCATCTTATTCCTTGTCGGTTCCTGATTCCAAAAACATATAGATATGATATGTTTGGATTAAAAACACGCTCAGAAAGTTAAAACAAAGAGAGGTACAGAAAAGCGTGCTATCCTTCTTAGCGCAACTACTACCCCGCTCTTCTTGTCAATTTCACTGCCTTTGCCATGAGCGGTGGACTGACGATGCTACGAGTATAGTATTACGGTCTTGCTGAAAAATGGCATTGCGTTCAGTTTCATTCTGTGAGTTCGACAGCTACTTGACTAAATATTGTATTTTCGCCTTACGCGACTTGTTTTCTTTTTTATCCCCACATGGTGAGATAACAAACTGTCGATTTTTGAGGAGGATTTAGCATATTTGATACATGTGTTTGGTTCTTTTGAGCTTGTAAACATCTGTATCTGTATTTTTGAGTCACTTGAGAAAAAGTGACTCTATGTAATCGGTCAGTGTTAGTCTGTCCGGCCGGCCGGACGGCCGGCCGGACGGCCGTAGACACCACCTTAACGTTGGACTTTTCTCGGAAACTATCAAAGCGATCGGGCTCATATTTTGTTTAGTCGTGACCTCCAATGACCTCTACACTTTAACGATGGTTTCGTTGACCTTTGACCTTTTTCAAGGTCACAGGTGAGCGTCAAAGGAAAAATTAGACATTTTATATCTTTGACAAAGTTCATCGGATGTGATTGAAACTTTGTAGGATTATTCTTTACATCAAAGTATTTACATCTGTAGCCTTTTACGAACGTTATCAGAAAAACAAGGGAGATAACTAGCCTTTTCTGTTCGGCAACACACAACTTAACGTTGGGCTTTTCTCGGAAACTATAAAAGTGACCGGGCTCAAATTTTATGTGAACGTGACTCATTGTGTTGTGAATAGCAATTTCTTCCTGTCCATCTGATGCCTCATATAATATTCAGAACTGCGAAAGTGACTCGATCGAGCGTTTGCTCTTCTTGTTTTTTACAGTGAATTTAAATCAAAGTTGATGCTACGAATAAGAATTTATGCTTCATACTCACAGGCATACATAAATCTTTGCGCACAATTTATCGATTTTTGTTGAGTTTGTGATCTTACAAATCATAGTGGGTCAAACTCTGCAACATCTGGATGCAAACGGTAGACTGTACAGTCTTGTTTTACTGTGTTGAATGCTGAAGGCTGACAGGAAAAAAAGGAACAAAGAAGCTGAACTGAGGTTGTTGAGAGATATATTTGAGTAGGTTCTGCACTGTGTTGGAGTACCAAAAAGGGTAGACTGTACATTGTTGTTTTTCTGTGTTAACTGTTGAAAGCTAACATGAAAAAAGGAACCAACATAGACTCTTTAGTCAGGTTATTTAATGTTTTCAATATATATTTTGTGTAGGTTCTGCACGGTGTTGGAGTACCAGAAAGGCAACGACCTGGACTTCTACCTGAAGCAGAACAAAGTCATTCCAGAGAAGGAGGCGCGCTCCATCATCGTTCAGACGTCCAGCGCCCTCCGCTATCTCAATGAGATCAAGCCTCCTGTGATACACTACGACCTCAAACCTGGTGTGTTACAGCCTAGTTATTTATGCAGATAGGGAGATAGGGTTAATTTCTGAAGTAATGTTCTGTTGCCTCAATGAGATCAAGCCTCCTGTGATACACTACGACCTCAAACCTGGTGCGTTACACTATAATATTGGCTATGGGGATAGGGTTAATGTCAGACCACCTTCTGTTGCCTTAATGAGATCACGCCTACTGTGATACACTACGATCTCAAACCTGGTGCGTTACACTATAATATTGGCTTTGGGGATAGGGTTAATGTCTGACATGATGTTCTATTATCTCAAGGAGATCAAGCCTCCTGTGATACACTACAACCTCAAACCTGGTGCGTTACGACGTAGTTATTTATGCCCGGTAGTTCAGTTTGTAGAGCATTGGACTTTTAATCCTATGGTCACCGGTACCGGGCCGGGCCGGACACGGGTAAACTTTATGTGCAGACTCGGAGACCCATGTTCCACCCCCTTGTCACCACTATGGTATGTAAAAGGCCTCGGTCATTCTGCCATAAGTACAGGTGGCTGAATACACCTAAACACGCACACACCTGGGTAGCGCCACTCTGTTGCTGCTAGCTTTCCACTGGGAGGACGAGACTCGAATTTCCCAATGATGGGACAATGAATAATGTCATGAAAATGGAAACAAAATGAAAAAAATCGGGTTGTTGTCTGACATAATGTTCTGTTTTCACAACAACGTCTGTTGTCTCCGTGATATCAAGCCTCCTGTGATACACTGTGACCTCAAACCTGATGTGTTACACTGTAGTTATCCCCGAGTACGCTAGTACTTGGGCTCAACAGACTTTAATTGTGTGTCTGTGTGTGGATGTGTGTGTCTGTCTCGACTTAACAGCTTATTCCTGGGAAACTACTGGGCGCAGTTCGTTCAAAAGTTGATACACTAACTTGATAATAGGTCCGATTGATCGTATTAAAACTTCATAATGTTACCTGGGACCTAAATGCAAAATAAACTACAAAAACGACTTGGCGGTGGGAGGAATTCACACGGAGCAACAGCCAGCCAGGCAGCCTGATAGAACAGCCAGCCAGCGGATACTGTCGTCACAAAAAGACGTCATGACAAAGTTACACGCAAAGCGAAAGAGACTTTGACGTCATTTACTTTTGTTCGGAATTTTCTGTCTGTTCCTAGCTTGTCAGTGAAGACCTGACGTGAGTAAGCTTACCCAAAACGTCTTTGTTCTCTATTCACATTGCAGCTGTGAAATAATCAGTCTTGTGTCTCGGTCGTGTAGGTACAGAGTTTGCTTCTGCAATCATTGTGTTCGTGTTGATGACGGCTTCATAAGACAAATCAGCGAATCTATCGTGAGGAAGACGTTTATGTACAAATCACCGAACCCAACCCATTTTTTGTGTGCATTTTTCTGAAGAATAAACTGCATGTGGTTAATTTCATCCGTTTAATGCTTTTCGAAACGAGCCATAAGGCTTTAGAATAAAAGATTTCACGCATTGCTTGGCCATCTGATCACAGATGAGGTCGCAGTTTGTAGGTTAAATCTATGAATCGGCCAGAGGTAGATCTGAATTTCTGGTCAGAAACCAACATTCACACCACAGGCATTCCAAACATTTATATTGTTAAGTTATGAAGAGGGTCGGCAGTATATTTTTCACTGTGATCAAATAAAAGAGAAAGGCCAGTCACCACGCACATCCTCGGCTCGCATGCAATGTATTTATATAGCAAAGGGAATGCCTGTAATTCACACAGAGCAATCACTTGGTCTTAAACGTGCACAAGACAAAAACTTTCATACTGGGGGAGCGAGCCAGTCTGAAGAGTACTCGGGTCCAGCGCGAGCGTTTTTTATTTGTGCAAAAAGGGTTTGTGTCGGACATAATGTGCTGTTTTCACACAGTTTTCTGTTATCTCAGTGGGATAAGGCCTGGTGCGTTTCACTGTAATTGGATATGGGGATAAGGTTGATGCGAGAAATAATGTTGTTTTCACACCTCCTTCTATTATCACAATGAGATCAAGTCTGGTGCGTCTTACTGTAATTTGTTGAGGGGATACTGTTGATCATGATGAAAGAATAATGTTGTTTTCACGCCTCCTTCTATTATCACAATGAGATCAAGTCTGGTGCGTCTTACTGTAATTTGTTGAGGGGATACTGTTGATCATGATGTAAGAAATAATGTTCAGTTTTTACACTGCCTTCTGTTGTCCGAGATCAAGCCAAATGTGATAACACTGCAGCCTCAAACCTGGTGTGTTACACTGTAATTTACTACGCGGATAGGGTTTGTGTTGGAGATAGGGTTCTGTTTTGGTACCGCCTTTTGCTATGTCAGTGTTATCAAATCTCCTGTAATACACATCGACCTCAAAGTCAAACCTGGTGTGTTAATGATCATCATTCTGTAACGGATGCTGTCATGCATGAGAAAATTCTGAGGTAATATCAACCTAGAAACTAATGTTTTTTGCAATTTCCATTGGTGCGTAACATTTCACAGTCACAGATACAGGTCCAGACCTGTTGACCCTCCCGGATTGTCCGGAATTATTACGGATTTTGGGTCTATATTCCGGTATTACGGAAATCTACCGAAAATTCCGGTTGACATGGGTCCGAAGTGTAAGGCTGATCTCTCTGGGGATGAAATGCCAACCAAACAAGCAAAAGTTGTACAGAAATGTCGGCAAAACTATAAAGTCTGTAAACAGGTCTGCAGGTCATTCAATGCTGCAGTTTGAGTTTTGATCAGTGTTTTCATTCTTAGTTATAGAACTTTTTTGTCAATGTTTTAAAAATAATTTTTTTTTTTTCAGGCAACATCTTGCTAGGAGACGGGTCTGTGAGTGGTGAGATCAAAATCACCGACTTTGGGTTGAGTAAGATCATGGACGACGCCACCTACTCACCCGAGGTCGGAATGGACCTCACCTCTCAGGGTGCAGGCACTTACTGGTGAGTAGTCCGCCGGGCCAATGTGTTCTGCTGTATAGAGATGATTGTTGCTACTGCACATGGAGAAATCATTGTCCATTATTAAATGACATATTCTTACATCAACTCACATATATAGCAACTAGAGGAATACCCGGCTTCGCCGGGGTGAATCGCGAGACAGAGACAGACAGCGTGGCGGTTCACCACAATCACCTTTGAAGGCGAAGTCCTGTCTAACGGGATTGAGAATTTTAGAGCTTATTTCTAAGCCCTATATTATCTGTTATGGCTTCTCAAATGCCAGAACATACAGACAGACAAAAGCCGCCAGACCCCATCACAAACAGAACTCTACAATCCACAGGTGTTGCCCACACACACACACAAACACACACACACACAGAGAAGCCGTATATATATATGTGCACATCCTAGATACTGGGTCACAACTATGGGACATGGACACCAGGAAAAAAATTAGGACTGAATTGAGTGAAATACTCTTTTTTAAGTGCAAAAGACATGCCTGTATCTTTTTCTGTCAAAGAGAGGACCTTTCATATCGGGGTTTCTTTAGAAATGACAATTAGACACATGCAGTACGCTCTATGTCGTGGGTTACATGGTTTCCACTTTAGGCTTCAATATCCCACAGGAAAGAACTTTAGCTCAGTTATTGCATGTGGCATGTGGACAACATTGATAAATAAATATGCAAACATGAAAGTTTGAAATTACAAGTTTCCATAAGTTAACTAGATCGAAGTAGAAAGTGGAAACCGTAACCCACGCAATTTCCAGGCGCAAAAGTTTTTTTTGTAGGTCAAATGTAGCAACTAGCCTTTTGGGCACCCTTTTGGGTTTTAATACATGATAGAAAGATTTAAGTGAGCAAAAAGTTTTCGATCTGTGCTCACTGGGTTTATGTGTATAGAGATAATACTGTCGTGAGTTTCATGGAAACCATAGTTCGTAATGTCTTTTATTTCCAAAGAAAAGAACTAAAACTTGATTATTGCATGTGGACTACATAGATGGGGCGGGGATATAGCTCAGTTGGTAGCGCGCTGGATTTGTATTCAGTTGGCCGCTGTCAGCGTGAGTTCGATCCCGGGTTCGGCGGAAATTTATTTCACAGAGTCAACTTTGTGTGCAGACTCTCTTCGGTGTCCGAACCTCCCCCCGTGTACACTACATTGGGTGTGCACGTTAAAGATCCCACGATTGACAAAAGGGTCTTTCCTGGCAAAATTGCTTAGGCACAGTTAATAATTGTCTACCTATACCCGTGTGACTTGGAATAATAGGCCGCGAAAGGTAAATATGCGCCGAAATGGCTGCAATCTACTGGCCGTATAAAATTTCATCTCACACGGCATCACTGCAGAGCGCCTAGAACTGTACCCACGGAATATGCGCGATATAAGACTCATTGATTGAAGATTGATTGAAGATAAATAACTATGCATACATGAAAGTTTGAAATTTTCAAGTTTCCATAAGCGACAATCCTAAATGAGAGAATTAATCGATTGTCGATCGTGCGTTGCAGAAGAATCGAAAATGTCATAATGGCGCCGATCATGAGAACACATGTGCTGCTCAAACTTTGCACCAGATCAAGCTTTAATCAGCAAAATATCGCAAAATTCGTCGATGAATATATGCTACAATTGTCAAAAAAGATTTTACAGGTCTCAAACAGTGAAGATACAGCGTGGTCTGTCGTGAGTTACGTCTCAAAAACCGGAAACGAATACGATTGGGTGGATAAATTCTCATTGTCTATTCACATGACCGGGTCAAACGTCATGAATGGAACTTTCCACGGTGTTACCGCGATCTCACAACGCGTGTGTGATAGGCAATGCGGGATTTGTCGTCTGCTGTGGCCATGCTTTCGTGCATTACAGATGGAAACGAAACAAGGGTGGGGTACATTCAAGCGCGATTATAAGCTGAAATAAATTTGTTTCCTACCGTAGTGCTGTGTTTTGAAAACCTAAATGTTGTTGAAATAAATAAATAATGACTTTGAATAACTTTGAGGTTTCCTTTGTTCAGCAGATCGCATTTTTTGATGAAGTTGAAACCGGAAACGACGGTAACCCACGATTACGTGTTTTCTTTGCTGATCAAACTCCCAGAAGAAGAAAAATAGATGTAATTCTTGAGTGTGTATGTCGAGAATAATCCTTCAGCTGACCCATAAACATCACAATAAAATTCACAGAGCTTTATTCTCCATTATGTACAGCTGCAACACAGACTGGTGTATTTTTGTCCCAGTTTTAGGTGCTGTTTTGGGGGCATTTTGGCTAAAAATTAAATCGTTTAAAACCCACAGCAATGTTTGGAAACCCAAACTTGGTTGTTACAGTAAGTCAAATCCATCCCCTTTGACATCAAAGCATCCCCTTTGTCATCCATTGCTCAGAGATATTGTGACAGTCATTCAAAGTTGACAACCCATAGTATTTCCCAGTATCTAGGACGTGCACATATGCATATCTGTATCTATAAATATATAGAGATAGGTGAGAGTGTATTTTTCGCGTGGCTATAAATTGATTCGACCTTTTCACTTTGACAGTAAGAACAACTTACGGGTGCAATGAAAGCGTTCTGGACAGTGCAGTGACATTCTAAAAATAGTAACGTAGTAACGGGAATATGGATTGACGCCACACGAAGGAAGGGAGATAAACGCTGAAAACACTGGAGAAGCTTAGGTCCCTCCCAGGTGGAATGGGAACAGCACAAAAATGATTCAGTGGCCTGAACATTTCATGTTGAGTCCCACAAACAGAACTCTACAATCCACAGGTGTTGCCCACACACACACACAAACACACACACACACACACAGAAGCCGTATATATATATATGTATATCTATAAATATATAATAATAATAATAATAATGCAAACTTTTATAGCGCTATTCTAGAAAAATGTCTACTCTTAGCGCTTTACAATACATACATCGACAAGCATACTATACACGCACAGGCAAAGAAACCGACCAAACATAACCAACAAACTATACATGCACAGGCAAAGAAAGCGACCAAACATACAATACACGCACAGGCAAGATAACGACCAAACATAAACAAACATACTATGACCAAACATAACCAACATACTATACGCGCGCAGGCAAAGAGAACAATCAGCACATGTAATAATTACTGACAACTAATAATGCAGGCATACAATGACAGTCCAATACACAGCCTAATATAGAGATAGATGACAGTGTATTTTTCGCGTGGCTATAAATTGATTCGACCTTTTCACTTTTACAGTAAGGACAACTTACGGGTGCAATGAAAGCGTTCTGGACAGTGCAGTGACATTCTAAAAATAGTAACGTAGTAACGGGAATATGGATTGACGCCACACGAAGGAAGGGAGATAAACGCTGAAAACACTGGAGAAGCTTAGGTCCCTCCCAGGTGGAATGGGAACAGCACGAAAATGATTCAGTGGCCTGAACATTTCATGTTGAGTCCCATCGCTGTCGACGACGCCAAGTGTAACCGTGTGCCGAAACACCACAATCACCTTTGAAGGCAAAGTCCACTCAAACGGGATTGAGAATAACTGTTATGGCTTCTCGAAGGAAGGCCTGAATATTCACCAAAGCCGCCAGACCACATCACAAACAGAACTCTACAATCCACAGGTGTTGCCCACACACACACACAAACACACACACACACACACAGGTGCAATCGTGACATTCTAAAAATAGTAACGTAGTAACGGGAATATGGATTGACGCCACACGAAGGAAGGGAGATAAACGCTGAAAACACTGGAGAAGATAAGGAAGAGTTACTGGTTACTGGGAATGGATCCAGAGAAAAACCAAAATCGGTTCAGCGCTGCGCGCTGAGAGCACGTGTTGAAATATCTCATCGATGAGGTTGTGTCCGGGGTGTAGCTGAATACGGACTCCAAATTTGAAAAAGATCCACCGAGAACTTTGGCCGTGCATCGCGGACACACACACACACACACACACACACACACACACACACACACACACACACACACACACACACACACACACACACACACACACACACACAGACAGACAGACAGACAGACAGACAGACAGACACAAGTCGTATATATATATATATATATATAGATTAACTTCAGTTTGGTGCTTGGACATTGAAGTACTTGTTTACAAAACACAGTGAAGGTGAATGAGAGCAACAACCAAATTGTTTTTGGCAAGTCGACAAAGCGAGAAAAAGCAACAAGTATGATGAATAGAAAAAGGAAAGCTCTCACCCAATGCGGAGAGCTAGCATAGTACTGGAAGGTGAACAACTTCAGGGTCAATGGCCTTCCACGAAGGCCGGTGGCAGAAAAGCCTGTAGTACTCTGTACACGTCTGAAGGCAACGTGTTGAAGTGTAGGAATGATTTGTCACCGGTCACTTCCAGCGCATGTGCAGGAGACCGAGAGGGGAGGTAACTACTACGCACCATGCCTTGATGCGGTTACGTCCCCCTTTTACCAGGGTCAGTACTTAAATGTCTAAGCACCAAACTGAAGTTAATAGCTATATATGTGAGTTGAGTAAGTATATTAATTAAATGAAAATTTACTTTTAACATTTTCGATTTCTGCAACAGAAGTAGAAAAACTACTTGTAGTTCTTTGAACATTAAACACTTTCTACCCCACCTATGTTGACCAAGTTTTGTTTAGCCGAGAGCAGCCGTGCTGCAGCAGGTCACTCAGAATTGTAGTTACTGTGTATCAACATGCTGGAATGCAGGCGTTAGATAGACGTTACAGGAAGCGACTGAAGCTAAGTCTGAGCGGATATATCCGTACCTGGTCAGATAGAGCCATATGAGTGGGTACGGATATATCCCAACCTAGAAGACAATGAGTTAAGAAAACATTTTCTTTCTTATTCACCATCTAAAAATCTGAGGTGTACTGTATACATGTTTTGATTTTGTTCTCTGTTTATTGTTTCTCACCATTGCCATTGTATGCAACAGCAAATCAGCATATGTGAGAGAGAAAAAAGCGCTTTTAAGCTCCACGCTAAAATTGGTATCTCAAGATAACAGCTCAGTTTGCAGAAATTTTGATACTGTCAATAGACATTGTTCGGAAATAACTCTTGTCAGGTTTGTATGGATTGTTAAAGAGTGAATAGTCTTACTTTTAGTGAGACAAACAATCCACACATGCTCCTGTCCACGTGTGTCAGACACAGCCTAGCCAGTTACTGGTGAGGGTCGCACTTGCGGATGGGTTGTCTCAATAACTTCCAAGGGTATTCACTCTTTCACAAACCATACAAACCTGACAGAGTTATTTCTGGAAATCATGTATTAGATGTTTAAAGCAGTGTATTTTCAGGGTCTTGATCATGTTGATGTGCTATGGGCTTACATTCCTGTTGCTCACAGACTTGTTTCATAGAAATCAACATTACAAACCTAGCTGTGCTTAAATGATACAAGTACTGCAAAGTGCTTCTTGTTAATACTGTACACAGCTGAACTACATGTTTTTCTTGCCACAACTGTACATGAGTAATCATGTTGTCTTTCTTTTATGCCAGGTATCTGCCTCCTGAATGTTTTGTGGTAGGGAAAAACCCACCCAAAATTTCTTCCAAAGTGGACGTCTGGTCTGTAGGGGTCATTTTCTATCAATGTCTGTATGGCAAAAAGGTAAGTTCATGACCAATTCATATGTCATATCATCAGGAGATGCAATTCTGTAATCCCATCTTTATTTGATTCCGTTTTTAAATGACTTGCAACAAAGAGTCTAGAGAGAAAGCCTGGCCTGTTAAAATCAGCTATTATTGTACATATCTCATTTTGAATGATCCGACTGTTTTTACCTCGTACAGAAGCTGCCATGCCACAACTACAAACAAGGCAATAATGAGTAAAGAACATGTTTCTAATTTCTAACAAATGTGATGTGTGAATTACATGTGTTTGATTTCAATTTAATGTGAGCAGTTACTTAGTTTAAGAATGGCAGCTAGGCATATTTTGTGTTTTCCTCCAGGGTTCATACAGGCTTTGCTAATGAGGACAGACTTGCGCCAATGAATTAAAATTGCATTGTTTGTTTCTGATCAAAGCTTTCTTTGTTTCTGATCCCTGTGTGTTTGTCATTTCAGCCATTTGGGCACAACTTGTCTCAAGCAGCCATTTTAGAAGAGAACACGATTCTGAAAGCGACAGACGTAGAGTTTCCTGCCAAGCCCATTGTGTCTCAGGAGGCCAAGGTAAGTATTGGGACACGACAGCGAGATTGACCGCAGTCCATCTTGGAAAATACCTTGCTCCTTATTTTGCCAAGGATTGTGTAAACCACCACAGATCTGTCAATGCGTCTATATGAGATAAGAGCATGTTTCCACTATTTCGACATAGTAGACAGGTTTGACTGTATCAGGCATGGGAATTGTCCGCCGAAAGGCAAATTTCCACAGATTTTTTTGTTTTGTTCCGCCGAAAAAGCAAAAGTGTACGCTGAAAAAATAAATGGGGGAGGCAAAAATGGTTCTAAAAACTGAATTAAATTACATATTCTTACTCCGAATCACATAAAGAGCATTGACGCAGTCTGATTAGCTAAGGTCTGAAAAGGCTACCCGTCTTAAAGTTTAAAAGGGAAGCAACCCAACCACAAAAAAGGTAAACACAGCTATGGCAACGACCATATACCCGGGGAGTTACCTCCCCTGCCGGGTATGTGACGTCACTTCCATTGCTGCACCACGTGGTACACTCATTCGACATCTTTCAGTTCTGACGAGAGGTCGTGTTTTCCATAGGCTCTGTGCGTTGTTGGAGTTTTCATACACCCACCGACCACCTACCCGTCTGCTTTCCCTCTACCTGGTAGTTGGTGAGCTCTTTCCATTTTACCTTACCTATCGTAAGAACTTTTGGCTGGTTATTGATAATTTTCGTCTTTTTCGGACTTGTGAAATTTTGTCAGTAACTGTTGTTGTTGTTGTGTTGGCCGCCATTTGCATTTTGGCCGGCATGGCAGAGAACGCGAGTAGACGTGGCAAGGGCGATGTTAAGGGCAAAATTAAACCTAAATCATCCTCTCAAGGTTCTAAACCTGTGTTAGTTGTCCTTTCGGACAAAGAGAAAAACACTGTCATGTCTGTTACCATTTCTCCTCCCGGACACGCTAGCGCGAGCGGTTCTACTTCTACTTGCGTTACGTCGGCAGCTTGCTCGTCCTCCGTTTCTTCAGACGGGCAAGCTTCACTTGTGTCTTCGTTGTTGAGCTCTTTGGTTCCAGAGATTCGCAGTTTAGTTCGCGACGAACTTAAGCGTGCTACTCCACCGGAAAGCACCGTACATCCGCCTGCAGTGAGCGATGCCCGCTCTTTGGCTTCCTTTTCCGGTTTTGTGGTGACGGCTTCCTGTGCTACCGGAACTTCGACTACTCCTTCGGCTTCTGCTTCCGCGGGGAGCTCTCAAGGTACGTCGAGCTTGTCCTTCGGCTCTAGTGAAGCCACTGGACTGTCCCTGCTGGGACGGAGCTCACCTGGCGCGGGTCACTCCCGCTTTCCTGCTCAGTCTCGTTCAGTACCCATTGAGCGTGAGTTCGTTTCTGAGCAAGGGCGGTTTCCTTCGGAAGTCGCGCTTCCGGGTTTTTCCGGAAGCGAAGGTCCTCCTTCACACTCCCATTCAGCGGCAGGTGTTGGAGTTGACTGTGGACTGGCCTCCGGGCAGCAGGGCTTCCGCCCTCAGTCATCACGACCAGCGTTTCCACATCAAGGTGTGGCTTCGCCGGCCGTGTTTCCGGCTCAGACCGGATCTGCTTTCTCTCTTCCGGGTACTCCTTCTCGGATGTCCTTGGTTGAGAGTCAGCTTCCTGACTACGGACGTTTGGGGCATTCTTCTCTTCACTTTGGTGTTGGGTCGACACCCCTTCCGGTTCCGGCGGCTTCAAGCTTGCCGTCAGCGCTCCCTTCTCTGCCTGCTGGTATGGTTACGGGACATGACGGTTTGCGGTCTGGGGGGTTTCCGGTTTCGGCTTACCCTGACCGCCAGCTTGCTTCCGGTTCTGTTGACTTTGGTCAAGTTGATCATGGCTATTCTGACACTCAGTCTGTAGCCAGTGAGCAACCTCGCTCGGGATTTCCAGCGCAGCTCAAGCGTGCTTTGGAAGCTGCCGCGGAAGTTACTTCCCGGTATTTTACGGAAGGTGCTTCTGCTAAGGGTTCTTCAACCTCAGCGGCTCCGTCAGCTATGGCTGACTTCCGGTATGCGAAGGAGGGCGACGAGAGCTTCCGCTTTGCCGAATCTCCTTCTGTGGCATATCAGCTGTCTCAGGTTTTGGCTCGTCCATCTCCTGCCGGAAGTGGTCTCCCCTGCACGCCTGTTCCGTTACTGGTTCCGCACGGTCCAGTTCCGGAAGAGGCTCAGTCTTACCTAGCTTCTATGGCTCACGCTTCTTCTTTTACCCCCTCTGGTCTTAAGAAGTTCGTGCTGCCGAAGTTTTCTCGCAACTTACTGGCTTCTTTTGCTCTTCCGCGTACAACTCTGTCTGTTACGCCGGACTTGCATCCTCTGTTGGCCAAGCCAATCAAGCCTTCCTCGGGTGTGGTCTTGCCTGATCACACTCTTCTGGCTTCTGAAGAGATCAGTCGGCAACTCCTGGAGTTGTCCTCCATCTCGGAGACTCTGATCAGATCTCTCTCTCGCGCTCTTACTGAGACGCTTGATCCTTTCTTGCTCAGTCGTGAGCAGGACGCTGATGACGTGTCCACGCTCCTCTCGGCCCTGGCCAGGGTCAATGAGGAACAGATGCGGCTGTCTGCCCTTCAGTACGTGCACTCTGTTTCGTGTCGTCGGGATTTATTCCTCGCTCACTCTCAGTTTTCTGAGCAAACGACGCTGGACACACTCAGAGCTTCGCCGGTTGTGGAGGGGTCTCTGTTCGGTCCTCTGATTTTCGATGCGCGAAGATCAGAGATCCAGTCCAACAGGGATCAGCAGTTTTCGGACTTCTCCCTTCAGGCTTTCAAGCAGGCTAAGACTTCTAAGCCCAAGCCTCCTCAGGCTTCCGGCTCGTCTAAGCCTGCCGGCACGAAGCAGACAAAGTCTTCTTCTCAACCCTGGAGGGGTTCGAGAAAAAGATCAGCGTCCGGCAGGGGGCGGGGTGGCTCTAGCAGCAAGCCCCACCCCCAATGAAGTGTTCCCGGTTTCACCCCCCCCCCCCCCCCCGCCCTCCACTCTGGTGATGGCGGGGGGCCCCTCCCGGGCTCTATCACACTGGTCGGCCACCATACACAGCCAGTGGATAGTGGGCGTTGTGGGATCGGGTTTTCGTCTACTTTGGCTGGACAAAAAGGCGCCGCTTTCCCGGCGTCCGCCGGCATGCAAGCCCCCCTCCTCGCAGGAGGCAAGGTCCGTCCTTCAGGCGGAAATTGTCACCCTGGTGCAGAAGGGCGCGGTGGAGAAAGTCCTAGACCACAGCTCTCCGGGCTTCTACGGGCGGCTTTTTGCCGTTCCCAAGTCGTCAGGAGGGTGGCGTCCCGTCTTGGACCTATCGCAGCTCAACACTTTCTTGAGAACGATACGGTTCAAGATGGAGACGCCGGCTTCGGTCAGGGACTCCCTCCGTCCAGGAGACTGGGCGACCTCCATCGATCTGACAGATGCATACTTTCATATTCTCATGCATCCGTCCGACCGGAAATGGCTCCGTTTCCGGTGGGGCGATCAGATCTTCCAGTTCCGCGCTCTTCCCTTCGGGCTGTCTCTCGCACCGTGGGTCTTCACCATGGTCGTGAGACAGCTATGCGCACTGGTGAGGTCGCAGGGTATCCGGCTCAGGGCATATCTGGACGATTGGCTCATCATGAACCAAAGCCGGACAGGTTGCTCGGGTCATACCCAGTCTGTTCTTCGTCAAGCCCACTTGTTGGGCTTTTCGATCAACACAACAAAGTCGGAACTGATTCCGTCGCAGACGTTCACTTATTTGGGAATGTCTTTCAGCACGGTCCCTTGGACTGTCCAACCCTCTCAGCGGCGGGTGGACAAGCTCCAAGCGCTTATCAGGTCCACTTTGCCTCTCCTGCGGGCTTCCCTCCGGACGCTGGCATCCATCTTGGGACAGATGGAATCCATGGCTCTCTTGGTGCCTCTGGGCAGAGTTCACAAGCGGCCTCTTCAGCTTGCTCTGAAGCCGTATGTGGACTCTGCTCATGTGGACTGGAACGTCCTCGTCCCTCTCCAGGGATGGTTCCAGTCAGCGACCCTTCCGTGGTTGGACTCGGACTGGGTCTGCAGAGGTGTGCCGATCGCCTTGCCTCCCCCAGACACGGACCTCTTCACAGATGCGTCTCTGTCGGGGTGGGGAGCGCACACAGACCGACAGACTGCGTCGGGCCTGTGGTCGGCAGAGCAGAGCCACTGGCACATCAACCTGCTGGAGCTCGAGGCTGTGGCCCTTGCTCTGGAGGAGTTTCGGCCCTCCCTTCACGCCCATCATGTTCGTCTGTTCACAGACAACACGACTGTGGCAGCTTATCTGAACAAGCAGGGGGGGTCGCGGTCCCCTTCTCTTTCGAGAAGGACCTGCGAGATTCTGGTCTGGTGCTGGCACCATCAGATCACTCTCACAGCCAGGTACCTTCCGGGGAGCTTGAACACTTTGGCGGACGCGCTCAGTCGCTCCGACAAAGTGCTTCAATCAGAGTGGACGATCACTCAAGGGGCACTGCTTCGCCTTTGGGCCCTCGTCCCAAAGCCTCTGGTGGATCTCTTTGCCACCCGTTTCTCGAAGAGGCTGTCAATCTTCGTCTCGCCATTCCCGGATCCCGAGGCTTGGCAGACAGATGCATTGGCCTTTCCCTGGACAGGGCTTCAGTCCTACGCCTTTCCTCCCTTCCAGCTACTCAGTCGAGTACTTCGGAAGGCGGGAATGGAGGGTCCGGATCTCCTGTTGGTCGCTCCTCTGTGGCCGTCTCAGGTTTGGTTCCCGGACCTTCTAAGGCTCGCCCACGGTCCACCAGTTCCGCTCTTTCTCACAAAAGGGGAACTGGTGCAGCCTCACACCGGCATACCACACGAGGATCCCTCGTCTCTGAATCTTCACGTGTGGAGGTTGTCCGGTCCTTTCTGAGGCGTTCTGGTGCGTCTGAGCAGACTCTCGACTTAGTGGAACGCTCTCATAGGGCTTCTACGTCGTCAGTCTATGCTTCCCACTGGAAGGCCTGGGTTGCCTGGTGTCAGGCCCAGGGTTTGAACGCGCTAGCCCCTCGGTCTATGCACGTGGCAAACCATCTTTCTTCGCTTGCGTCTCAAGGAGCCTCTGCTTCCTCCTTGAGAGTTAGAAGATCTGCCATTGCGGTAACCTTACGCCAGATGGGCCGCTCTATTGACGTCAGTGGAGTCATTTCACGGGTGATTAAAGGCGCTGCCCTTAAAGAGATTTCTACTCGTTCCCCCATGCCAAAATGGGATCTTTTCCTGGTGCTCGAGTTCTTACGTTCTGCACGATTTGAACCTCTGGTCACGGCGAGTTTCGCTAACCTGACGCGCAAAACTCTTTTTCTGCTACTAGTAGCTTCTGCGCGCAGAGGAAGCGAGATCCATGCGCTCTCTGGAAACCCGGAGGATATCTCTAAAGAACCTGATGGTTCTATTTCCTTGCGTTTCCGGCCACATTTTCTGGCTAAGAACCAGACCCCTGACCAGGCCTCGCCTCTGGTTCGCGTCAAACCTCTGACTAGCATACTGGCTCCCGGAGATCCGGACGCCCTTAATTGTCCTGTGCGAGCCCTTGACATCTACCTTGCCCGGTCTCAACCGCTTAGGTCGAAATCTCAAAAACTCTTATTTATCTCCATTAATACTGTGAGAAATAAGGATATTGCAAAGACGACAATGGCTCGGTGGGTGTCCGCTCTGATAAAACAAGCATATGAGTGGAACCTTGCGGAAAAGGGGGGGGCACTGCCTGCTTTCCCTCTGAACTCTGCTAGAGCTCATGAAACCAGAGCTTGGGCGTCATCTTTGGCCGTCCTACGGTCACGAAAGCTGGACGAGGTTCTACGCACAGCCTACTGGCGTTCTGAGGATGTCTTTTTGAACTTTTACCTCAGAGATGTCTCCGCTGTTCGGCAAGATGGTTCAAGAACGCTGCCTGCCTTGATCGCAGGTGGCCAGTTCATTTCAAGGGTTTGAGGTGAGTTTGGTTTTTCATTCCCACCGCCTTGTTGATGCTATCTGCTCTTTATGTGATTCGGAGTAAGAATATGTAATTTAATCGAAAATTTTTAAGTAAATTTTCATTTCATTAATATACTTACCCGAATCACATAGTGTATTCCCTCCCGCCAACCCCGCTTATGATATTTTAGTTTTCTTTAATGTCGAATGAGTGTACCACGTGGTGCAGCAATGGAAGTGACGTCACATACCCGGCAGGGGAGGTAACTCCCCGGGTATATGGTCGTTGCCATAGCTGTGTTTACCTTTTTTGTGGTTGGGTTGCTTCCCTTTTAAACTTTAAGACGGGTAGCCTTTTCAGACCTTAGCTAATCAGACTGCGTCAATGCTCTTTATGTGATTCGGGTAAGTATATTAATGAAATGAAAATTTACTTAAAAATTTTCGATTTAATGGCAAACTTGGAGCTCAGATAACTCCAAATTGCACCATTTTGGGTTCTTTGGAGAAAAACAATTCCCGGGGGGGGTGTGGGCATGCCTCCGAACCCCCCTAGCAGGGCTAGGCGCTTCGCGTCGTCGACTTTGCTATTACTTACACATTTTCAGCCTTTTTTACTTTTTTCAATTCCCATGCCTGTGTATACCAGTTATCTATAAAAGCCTGGCTGCATGGAAAATCTGCAAATTGGCTGAATGTATCCTTGGGCAGAGTAGGAATCTTCAGTCTCATTTAGCTTGCAGTTCTGCTAGATTTGCATTTGCTCATTGATTGATTGATTGATTTGCATTATTGATGTTGGTTGATTTTGGAGAAGAGAGAGGGAGGAAGTGATTACTGAAGGAGAGGCCTTGTTGATGACGTAGAGTTATCACAGCTGACAGGTCTCCCCATGGTCACAGGCACTCAGGAATTCGCTCCTTTTCTTTTTCTTTGCAGGGCCAGTCTGAGTGGATTGTGTGTGTTGTTCGTAAGTCTCTGGAACTAACTACAGGGTTGGAGAAAAAAAGGGGTGAAATATGAGACCATGCATGCTTATCTTGCAGTGCCCATGGAATTACCAGCAGAATTTCTAGTGGTCTCACCATGGTCCTTCCAAACGGAGTTTCATATTCTTGGTGCATATTATCTCAATGTTTTCCTTTTGTTGTGCAGAATTTCATCAGGAAGTGTTTACAGTACAAGAAAGAAATGCGACCTGATGTAGTACAAATGGCCAACGAAGACTACCTGAAGCCTGCTGCCCTCAAGTCAAAGTGAGTTTAGTCCTAATCCTTTTGAGCAGTCATGGGGTTAAGTGGTATTTCATGAGAAAACAATCCCAGTCACCTCACCAAAGTCTTTGAAAGGGGTGTCAGTATGTGTTGTCGTTTTAATTAGGAGGTATACAACTTGCACACAACTTGAGGGAGAATGTCGTCACATCATTTGCAGCAAAGGGTATTTAACAGTGGTTATGCAGTCTTATTCCTTGTAGCAAAATCAAATTTTCATTTGATTAATATACTTACCCAACTCACATGTAGCAATTTACTTCAGTCAACGCTGTATCGCATCACCTTGGTAACAAGGGAGGCCACTCTAAAAAAAAAAGCTACCTTGACCCATAAACAGGACAAAGTCACGTGACTTCCTGACCTTGCCGCCATATTGTAATCATTCGCACGAAGGCGCAGAAAAACTTTCCTCTTTTTTTTAGAACAACCCCACTAGCGGGGAAGGTGGGAGGGAATTAACTATGTGAGTTGGGTAAGTATATTAATCAAATGAAAATTTACTACTAAAATTTTTGATTAAATTACATATCTTAATCCAACTCACATATATAGCAGATTGCTAATAAAGGTGGTGGGAAAAAACACTCACTTCAGACAGCAGGCAAGACTTGGCCTGCAGCTACCAGGGCTTGTAGGGAATTACTGCCGTCCTGTCGCGTACCGGCAACATCCTGCAGGTAGAAATTGATAAAGATGTCCAGCGATCTCCAGTATGCAGCATCAAGGACTTTTGCCAGCCTTCCTGAGCGAAGAACTGCCAGCGAAGAGGCCCACGCCCTGGCTTCATGGTCCTCATCTTCTGTTTCCGGTTCGGTATCGTCGTCTGCTACAGCGTTGTCGGCTTGACCGTCTGCTTCGATGATGCCAGCTTGCTCATTGATTTCAAGTTCACAGTGCTCGTGAAACCTATTTTATCCGAGAATAAGGCGACGTCGTGTTTAAGGCGACCCCACGATTTTAAGTGAAAAAAAGAAAAGCAAAAAGTATGGCTTTATAGTGGGAAAAGTACGGTGGGTCTTTCTACTGTGGGTCTCCTCTTTTAAGACCCAGGCCCCCTCCTAGTGAAGACTTCCTCGTTTTCAAACCCACACTTCTTACATTTTTTTTAATTGAAAACACCAGTGAATCTACCTCCCTTCTACTGACCGGCACGGTTGGCCTAGTGGTAAGGCGTCCGCCCCGTGATCGGGAGGTCGTGGGTTCGAACCCCGGCCGGGTCATACCTAAGACTTTAAAATTGGCAATCCAGTGGCTGCTCCGCCTGGCGTCTGGCATTATGGGGTTAGTGCTAGGACTGGTTGGTCCGGTGTCAGAATAATGTGACTGGGTGAGACACGAAGCCTGTGCTGCGACTTCTGTCTTGTGTGTGGTGCACGTTATATGTCAAAGCAGCACCACCCTGATATGGCCCTTCGTGGTCGGCTGGGCGTTAAGCAAACAAACAAACAAACAAACCTCCCTTCTACAACTTCCCTTCTTTTAATTTCAGACCTGATTTTCTTAGTTTTTGTGTTTGTTCTTAGAAGGGTAGTTCCACTGTATCTGAGACTCGAGACTCCAGATTTTACGGTCCTTATAAAAACTAGGAAAATTGCCATGCAAGAGTGGGAACGGCTTATAACTGTTTTTTCTTGCTACTGTTTCAGACATGGTAACGACAGCTCAAACAGCCTTGTGGGATTGGGAGGAGGGGCCAGTGCTGCTATCGCCACCGCTTCCTCCCCAAGCCCCTCCTTCACCTTCGGGGAGAAACACTCCTAGTCACACACACACACACCCATACGCACGCACATATATACCACACAAACGTACACGCATACAAACATTCTGACGTTAGCAGGGATTTGAACCTGCGATGACAAAAACAACGGGCACGGATTCAGACTTTGTGGGGCCCGAATCACTGGCCCCAAGGTCGGGTGAGCGCTTTGACAAGTGACCCTTGACGGGACCCGCCCGCTGAGTCTTTCTGGACAAAAAAAAAAGGGCTGTTTTGTTACTGGTAAGAGGCCCTGTTTTATTCTTCCTTGTGGATTCCGGCTCATTTCTGTGGCTCACCTCTTCGCCCCGCTGTCTGGAGAGTGCTGGGAGGATTGGTTTTTAGTTGTATGCAAGATTTTTTGCTTGCGTAAGATGGAGAGATTTTCATGTGTTGATGTAACGGAGAGAGGTTGAACTACTTTCCTGTGTGATTGTGAGAAGTAGGAAGAGTTTATAATGTGTGCGTCGAACTGTGAGGACACTTGCATGTGTAATTGTGAGAGATAAGAAGACTTCAATGTGTCAGTGTTACTGTGAGAAAACTTTCATGTGTAATTTTCAGAGATAGGAGGACCTTCATGTGGCCGTGTAACTGTGAGAGATAGGAAGACTTGCGGTTAACAGAGTGAGAGATGGACAACTTTCATGTGTCAGTATGACTGAGGTGGTAAGACCTTCACGTGTGAGTGTAATTGTGAGATACAGGAAGACTTTCATGTGGCTGTGTTACTGTGTGAGGCAGGAAGATTTTCATGTGGCTGTGTTACTGTGTGAGGCAGGAAGACTTGTATGTGTCGGTGAGAGATAAGGTAAAGATGACTTTGATGTGTTTGTGTACATGCCTGTTTGGGAGGGAGGAACACTTTGATAGGTCAGTGTAACTGTGGGAGAAAGGGAGATTTTGATGTGTAACATTAACTGATTAGTCTTCATGTGTAGTTTTTTTTAGTGAGATGTGATCTCAATGTTTGAAACGTGTGTGAGTGTGATTTCTGCGTTTCAATGTATTAAACAGAAGCAGATCAACAAGAATGTGTTTGGCTGATTTTCAGTAATGGTATAGCATCAGATAGCTCACCTCTGCTAACAAAAAATATAAAAAAATAATTGAAACAAAGGGGGCCCTTTTGGGTGCAGTCTTGTGGAAATCAATGTTATATGCTTTGGCTGAAGACCTTGTAACAAATCAGAGATGATCTATACTTTGAGATTGGTTGTACTCATGTGGAGCTTGTGAATCAACTTGTGTGAGTAGCTCCAGTTGAGATGCTCTGCCCTGAAACCCAGAAGAAGAAGAAGCTATGCCATAGAGAGAGTGGCCGCATTTTGTGTGCTGATAAAAATTTGAAGAAAACAGGTTGAAGATGTATGCAAGTTTAAACATGTATGTCAAGTGTGGATGTGTGTGTGTGTGTGAACGGGACACACTTTGTACACACAAGCAAGCAGATGTAGGTAAATGCATCCCATAATATGTGTGATTGTGAAGCCATAACACGCAGGCATATACATTTCAGGTGAATGTAGGGTATTATGAAACTTGTACAGTGGTGGGGTTGTTTGTATAAATGGTGCAAAATGTGTACATGTATTTGGGTTATCCCTTTTGAGTGATATTTGTGTGAAACCGATGTAGAATCATTTAAGTTACTTTTATTTTTCTCACGAACAGATCATGACATACGTGTGTGAGAGTGTGTATTGTAGAAGTGGGGTTGAAGTGACACATTGGAGATACACTCGCAATAACTCGCGAAGGGTGAGTGTGACCGATTTGAGACATGCGCAAAGAAGACAAATCCAATGCTGCTGCCACAAAAATGAGAGAATGGGGAACATGACGAGGAATCAAATGAAAGAGAAATGTGCCGAATAATTTGAGCCATATTTTTCTGCTGCCAGCAGTCACAGGGAGAATGCTAGAACAACAAAAAAAGCTGCTTGTTGTGCCATTGACTGTAACTATTTCAGAAATTGTTGAATTCAAAGCTCCACACTTTTGGGGGGAGATGCAGCATACGTGAGTGTGACTTGACCAAGCCAGTGGAAAGAATCTATCCGCATTTTCACACTTCCACGCTGCAAGGTGGGCTTGTGTGAAATTGGCCTTTCTGAGGGACTATCACTTGAAGGATGAGGCTACTGGTTCATTCTGATGAAAACAGATGTTTTTGTTTTGTTTCTATAATGAGGGTGACTGTTGTCTCTGAACTTTGGGAGAGGACGTGACTTGCTTTTAAATGTGAAAGAGCGAATCTGTTAAACATTTTCAGAGTAATTTCATAGCAAAACAAGGATAAATCCGTCTTTCACTCCTACTGGGTTAAACCTGAGCAATACGTGGACGATTTGTTTTCTGATCTCCTGGTGAAAGGAATTACACATCCACCTAACTGTTGAATGGACATTTGTTATCTTCGTGAGTGTGTTAATTTTTCTGCAGTTCCGGAAAAACACCATGACAGGTGAGAAAGAAAGAAAAAAAGACTAAAAATGTCCGATAATTTTTGTGATGAAATTGTTAGCAAATATTTCCTTGAAACGTTTATGCAGGAGTACACTGTAATTGTCATTTTCTGTGGTATTTTAATTTATAATTAACAAGAACAGAAGATTCCTTAATTGTTCGTCACCATATTCAGCAAGCCAGTTGCAGTTGCTGAGAAGAGAGATTTGAGTTGTGAAGACAGTGATGGAAAGATCCACCGGCTCCAACCAAGATTCATACCCACCCACTTGGATACTGTGCATTGTTGTCGCCCTTCTGTTTTGTTTTTCGTTCTCTCGTTGAGGTTGTTCACCCCATTTGCTGGTACTGTGGAGTGAACTAGTGGCATTCTGATGTGATAATCTTCTGACAGTCCTCCTCAGTCTGGCACCAAGAGCTTTAAACACATCACCTATCACTGGAGGTGGTCCTTGGCAGAGACAATAAAAGCCACCATGGTATTCATCATTAACATTTTCGTCGTTCAGTGTCGTACGTACAGTCTCTGTGAAACTGAAACACACCTTTGAAAAAAAAAGGAGAAACACTATACATACATGCTGACTTGGTTGATGAGCAGAACAGGTATGACTCAGAGTCAGTTGTGCCGTCAGCGTCATTTTTTTCTCAAAGAAAAAGTATTCTCTGCTTTATTTCATATCGGTGCATGCATGAGAGTGGATGTGTAAATTATATTGACACAGCATTTGTGAATCCAGGGAGAAAACAAGACCTGTTTGTGTGTTTTGTGAGTTTCTTTGTGGTCATCCCTTATTTGGTGCATGCTCTTGTGTCTGGGCACACAAAAAAGAAGAGACTTCTAGGTTGTCCGTGCATAGTGAGAATCTGTAGATCAGTAGAATGTGTCCTTATTGTAGTACGTTCTGTAGTTGCACAAGAAGTGAAGACAGAAAGGGTATTATATTTTCTTTGCGGCGTCAGTGTCCCCTTTCAGACAAGAGAAGAAAAACAAAGAAAATAACGAGTACATGTAGTGTATTTTTTTCTGAGCCGAAATTTACCCAGCAGAACTGGTGTTTTAAACTTGGGAGTGTGATTTGTGACTGATTTTATTCTCTTACAACTCAGCATTTTTTCACCCATGTGCTTTCTTTGGGCGTGAACTTGATTGGCCCAACAAAATGAATGCAACTAGCACTTATATATAAGTCTGCATGACGCAGGGGTTTTTAGTAACATATTTATTTTTTTCTTTATTGATTAAACAGGAAAAAGCATGTTATTAATTATATGATTAATTGCAAAGAGATAATTACTTTAAAAGTGTATACGACTTGGCATGTTCAGAGAAAATCAATAGCATGTTTTAAATGATTATGAAGCAAAATTGAAGGGAGACTATGCAGACTGAGGTCCGCAGATCTCTTTTGGCCTGGGGGTAGGAGTTCATTTTATCTGATATAAAGGTAACGCACAACAGAAACCCTGCACAGTGTTTTCGAATAAAACGGAGACTCGGTGCACATGTTTTAGGGCACAGTTGACTTCTTAACTGCTTCCAAGTCAGGGTCACATGCAAGGCACCACTGATTTCCGTTTGTCACAGACAAGTGGCTTTGAAAAACATCACATAACTGTGCTCTAAAACATACTCGTTAAATCTTGAACACTCTAGTGCAGTTCTTTTCACCAGGAAAGTGTAGTATTGCACCTTTAACCCAGAAGATATACATTTTTGTGTATCTCAGAACAACAATTTTTAAGCTTTTAATAATCAGTTTTGTTGTGACAGAAATTATGCCCAAATAAATTTGTAACTGCTGAGACCGATAGTAAGATACGGTGCTAAAACACCACAGCATTTTCACAATTCCTAATTCGCATTCTACGTTTTCAAGTTCTGTACTAAGTTACTCGAGGACAGCAAGTGTTGAAATAGTATTTTGAGGTCATTCAATATTGAGAAAAAAATGATTCAAGCAAAGTTCTGCCTCAAAACTTTACTTAAATCAGAATCTATTAAAATTCAATGTTAGGAGTACATTTAACAAGCAGATAGGTTTACCTGCCAGTTTTGTATGAAGGCAACAAACCTATCAATGTTTAGACCAAGTTATGATCAAACAGAAATATGAATTGACTTGTAGTCGTAGTTATTAGCATAGCACCAACACCTGAGTCTGAATTTGATATTAATGTCAACAAGTCATAATTCCTGAAAGTCACCCTGGATCTTTGCATTTATACGATATCTGCTGTGACATGTTGCCAGTGTTCATTTGGAATATACTTATGAAGTCAAAACACACTTTCAGCATGAGCTTGCAAAGAATGATCTGTCCTTGAAGGGTCAAGAAAATGATCACCACCAAACAAATGACACGTGATTGTATGTGTTTTTGATTGATCGGTTGCCAGTGACAACAACCGAATTATTGTTTTTCCCTTGGACATATTCATTTGAATAAATAATATGTTTGTAAGATATCGTTTCTTTTGGCTGAGACAGTGTTATCATTGGAGGGAGGTTGTGTCCCCTTTTCCCTCCTAGTACCTGTACATTGACTTTTGATTGACCTTTTGTCTGATGGCTTGATTGGACATGGTATACAAAGCTGAGCATTATGTTGTGATGACCATTGGAGTGTGAGTGAAGTGAAGCGTGTCGCGCTTGAAAAATGTGTATGAGGATGAAGTGACTTGTAGACCGATGTGTAATAAAGAATACTCAGACTGGGTTCAGTCTGCACAAAAATAGTCTGCAGTGTGTTTATTTGTTTGTTGAAATATGTTCAGTGTGTTTCTTTATTTGTTGAAATGTTGTTTTCAGCGTGTTTGTTTGTTTGTTCAAATATATTGTTTTCAGCGTGCGTGTTTGTTGAAATATGTAGTTTTCAGTGTGTTTGTTCGTTGAAATATGTAGTTTTCAGCGTGTTTGCTTGTGGAAAGTTCTTTCTGTGTTTGTATGAGACTAATGGAGAGAAAATAGTCTCAGGATTGTATTAGACCTTGAAAGCTCTCACTCACCACTGGGGTCCTGATTTGGCCTATATGGTCCGCTGGACCCAAAAAGCAACAACTAACTCGCTCATCACTACCCCGTTTTTTGTGTGAGCGTGTTTCAGGGAGAGAGAGAGGCTGACGGACATCTTGTATTCATTTTCTCTGCTCTCTTCAATTTTACTCTTCCTCTTTCTTCTTCTTTGAGTGAATTAGTGTATGCACAAGAAAACAACAACAGAGGGATGGATTCTCCATTGCAATGATGTACACAGAATCTCAAGTATCTTTGGTTGAAAATAAACACAAATGATAAAACACAAGATAAAGAAACAACAAGTCGCGTAAGGCGAAATTACTACATTTAGTCAAGCTGTGGAACTCACAGAATGAAACTGAACGCACTGCATTTTTTCACAATGACCGTAGTCCGCCGCTTGTGCAAAACGGAGTGAAACTGACGAGCCTGTTGAGCGCGGTAGTGGCTTCGCTGTGCTGCATAGCACGTTTTTCTGTACCTCTCTTCGTTTTAACTTTCTGAGCGTGTTTTTAATCCAAACATATCATATCTTTATGTTTTTGGAACCAGGAACCGACAAGGAATAAGATGAAATTGTTTTTAAATCGATTTCGGAAATTTAATTTTGATCATAATTTTTATATTTTTAATTTTCAGAGATTGTTTTTAATCCAAATATAACACATTTATATGTTTTTGGAATCAGGAAATGATGTAGAATAAGATGAACGTAAATTTAGATCGTTTTATATAAAAAAAATGTTATTACAAATTTCAGATTTTTAATGACCAAAGTCATTAATTAATTTTTAAGACACCAAGCTGAAATGCAATACCGAAGTCCGGCCTTCGTCGAAGATTGCTTTACAAAATTTTCAATCAATTTGATTGAAAAATGAGGGTGTGACAGTGCCGCCTCAACTTTTACAAAAAGCCGGATATGACGTCATCAAAGACATTTATCGAAAAAATGAAAAAAACGTCTGGGGATACCATACCCAGGAACTCTCATGTAAAATTTCATAAAGATCGGTCCAGTAGTTTACTCTGAATCGCTCTACACACACACACACACACACACACACACACACATACACCACGACCCTCGTCTCGATTCCCCCTCTATGTTAAAACATTTAGTCAAAACTTGACTAAATGTAAAAACCACACAAATGAAACAAGATTGTTACAAAACTTCAAACACCTTTAAAGTCATTTTTTCCTTCTATCTCATAACTTCTTTATTCAATCTCTGGAGTATTTTGATAAGCTTTTACAGATGCCGTTGCATTTTACAGTTTATCACAGAAAAGGCCGACACAACACTGAACAGTCAAAAGTACTCGATCCTGCTCATTATGCACCTTCAAGTGTTGAGAATTTGTCCTTGAAAGTGGTTCTGAAAAGAATTTGTCTGTTCATGCAGCCATGTATGTACAGATAAAACATTTAGATAAAATGTATTTGCATTTAGTTAAATGTCTTGTCACACTAAATCTTGGAGCAGCAATTCAAATCAAAGCTAACGTTTTTGTTCCAGGCTTTAAAAAGTGTCACCAAGGCCAACACCTTTTCTTTTTTTTTAATATATAAAGCTTTAACTGTACGATTTTGACAGAATTGCGTCAGTTCATACCACGCCACTTTAAACATACAAACAATTTCTTCACACTAATACTCCTCCACGCCGCCATCTTCCTCCGCCCCTCCGTCAGCAGTGTCGATGCCCACCTCCTCGTAGTCCTTCTCCAGGGCCGCTAGATCCTCACGGGCCTCGGAGAACTCGCCCTCCTCCATGCCCTCCCCCACGTACCAGTGGACGAAGGCACGCTTGGCGTACATGAGGTCAAACTTGTGGTCCAGACGGGCCCAGGCCTCGGCGATGGCGGTGGTGTTGCTGAGCATACAGACGGCACGCTGTACCTTGGCAAGGTCACCTCCCGGAACGACGGTTGGGGGCTGGTAGTTGATGCCCACCTGTGTGGAGAAAGAGTTAAAATGGAAAGACGAAAAGATTGAGGTTGTCCCAAGTGTTAAGGTTTGATGCAGAACTGTGGTGTAAGACACAATATTGCATCATCCTGCTCGAACCTGCACAAAAAAAGAAGGAAAAGGCAAATGATGCCTGTCCCATCCCTTCTGGATTCCCTTTCCACAGGCATAACAAAACCTGAAGTAGTCGAGTTGTGTCAACGCCAACCAGAACCATGACAAGTCGGCTCTTTCCTTCAACTTGAAGGCAAGGTCAGTTATTTCATGGTACTGAGACCCTTTGTCCCCTGAAGACCATAGGCCATCGAGGCCGCTTGTCCATCCGACTCAACTCTGTCCTGTCCTTTCCTCCTCTGTCCAGCTGCATTCTTGTCTCTTCAGCTCTGCGCCTCAGTGTCTCGCCTCTGGGTGTGTCTTGGCCTTCCCCTCACCGTTTCTCCTGCGGGCATCCAAGTCAGAGCCTGGTTGGTGATACTCGATGTTGACTTCCTGAAGTCTGTCTTTAATTGAGCCCGAAGTTGACTTCACGAGGACTTTGCCAAGTCATTTTACCGACAATTCAGAGCCAAATCTTTGTGCAGCGAGCTTCGTGAAGTAGATTTTGCGAAGTCGGCTTCGTCCAATTACTTTTAAAAACCGGCACGGTTGGCCTAGTGGTAAGGCGTCCGCCCCGTGATCGGGAGGTCGAGGGTTCGAACCCCGGCCGGGTCATACCTAAGACTTTAAAATTGGCAATCTAGTGGCTGCTCCGCCTGGCGTCTGGCATTATGGGGTTAGTGCTAGGACTGGTTGGTCCGGTGTCAGAATAATGTGACTGGGTGAGACATGAAGCCTGTGCTGCGACTTCTGTCTTATGTGTGGCGCACGTTATATGTCAAAGCAGCACCGCCCTGATGTGTATGGCCCTTCGTGGTCGGCTGGGCGTTAAGCAAACAAACAGACAAACAAACAAACAAACAAACACATTACTTTTAAGGCGGTCCTTCATTGAGCCCGAAGTCGACTTCGCGAAGTCTTCTTTAGTAACCGAAAACGCAGTGCTAAAGCTTCGTGCAGCCAGCTCCGCGAAGTATACGTCGCGTAGTCGACTTCGCCCAGCTAAGGACAGGCTTGAGGCTGGAGGGTGTGTCAAATCCAGCCCCTCGTCCTCCTGAGGATCTGGTTGTCAACTGACTCCTGTCCTGTCCTTTGGTACAGCTCTTCGTTGATGATTCTGTTGGGGCTGCTGGAGTTGAAAATACACTCACACTGGTTTCACACACGGTTTTACAAGACTATTGTTCGGCTTCACACCCAAAGGGCTAAGACTAGAAGCCGCTAACAAAAGATAAACTTTTAAAAGCTATATTTTGCCTCCGAGCAGCGTACCCACCTTGAACCCAGTGGGACACCAGTCGACGAACTGGATGGAGCGCTTGGTCTTGATGTTGGCGATGGCAGCATTGACGTCTTTAGGCACGACGTCACCACGGTACAGCAGGCAGCAGGCCATGTACTTGCCGTGACGGGGGTCACACTTCACCATCTACGTGAGACACAAATTGATACTGTTGATTATTGCTATATTGGTATTATTTTTATAGTCCTGTGGGGGTACATTCTCGGAAATTCAGGACGCCTTATCCTTGAGGAAAGAAATTTGCCATACTGCGGCACTACCCATTTTGTTTGTTTGTTACTTTTTGTGTGCATGTGTGTGTACAGTACTTGGCAAAAGAATCGCAACTCATCCGTGCCCACTGTCGTCATTTTCTAATTGTCGTAAAATATGAACCAGATAAGGTACATAAAAAAGGAAGACAGATTCGTGGAGGATATTTTACTGGCTGTACGATTAGTGCATATTATTTAATCGTTTTCTGTTTTTTTACCTTTTCATAAAGTGTGTATTACAGGGCAGAGCTCAAGCGAGTAGTGATTGCAGGCGAACGTGTCACTTCGACACGCTACAAAAATCATAAAAATGCATATTTTTCGACCAGGTAAAGACAGTTGTGGAGGAAATTCATCTCTCAACATGATTTTCCCCGACCAACCCTTTTAAACACCGTCTAAGTGATTTATGTTCATTTTTCTAATTATGTTACGCTTTGGCGATTAATTCAAATCAAATGATCATGTTGAGAGATGAATTTTCTCCACAACTGTCTTTACCTGGTGAAAAAAAAAAGAGAAGCATTTTTACGATTTTTGTAGCGTGTCGAAGTGACACGTTCGCCTGCAATCGCTACTCGCTTGAGCTCTGCCCTGTAACACACAGTTTATGAAAAGGTTAAACAAAAAACCGATCAAATAATATGCATTAATCGTACAGCCAGTAAAATAACCTCCACAAATCAGTCTTCCTTTTTGATGTGCTTTATCTGGTAAATATTTTACGACAATTAGAAAATGACGAAAAATCACTTGCAACAGTGGGCGCGAGGGAGTTGCGTTTCTTTTGCCGGGTACTGTACATGTTTGCAAGCCCTGAGACTTTTACCGTGAACTTGGGATATTTATAAGGCGAATGCGTTGCATAAGCCGGGGGTGTATACCAACACCAAGGAGAGTCTGCACAACGTTGACTCTGGGAATTATATAAATTTGGACATGCTTCCTGTATAGAGTGGGATTTTTAATTTTATAATGTGTATACGTGTATCGTGTGTGCAGGCAGAGGCAAATCTCGCAAGGCCACGCAAGGTCACGCAAGGTAACACGATTTGGCGGGGCTGGCCTATAATGCAAGACGGCTATTCAACTGAAAAGTCCTTCACCTGATTGCAGGGTTCGAAGCAGGCGTTGGTGATCTCCGACACAGACAGCTGCTCGTGGTAGGCCTTCTCGGCGGAGATGACGGGGGCGTAGGTGACGAGGGGGAAGTGGATACGGGGGTAGGGCACCAGGTTGGTCTGGAACTCGGTCAGATCCACGTTGAGGGCACCATCAAATCTCAGAGAGGCCGTGATGGAGGAGACGACCTATAAGGACAGCAAAGTCTAATATTAGTTGGGCGAAGTCAACTTCGCGAAGTCTACTTTACGAAGCTCGCTGCACGAATTTCTGGCACTGAATTTTCGCGATGTCAACTTCAGTCGGGCTTAAAAAATAAATAAATATGTGGGCTTATAGTCCTTCATGTTAATATCCGTTTAAAGGCACACTCCTTCCCGCCCCTGGAGCAATGTTTTGATTAGTGCTTTTGTGAACAAGAAACAATTAACAAGTGGCTCTATCCCATCTCCCCCCCCCCCCCCCCCCCTTTCCCCGTCGCGATATAACCTTCGTGGTTGAAAACGACGTTAAACACCAAATAAAGAAAGAAACACTCCTTCCCGTGACAACGGTTCGACTCATCATCTCAAACATGGCCAGGGTTGTACAAGGGATAAGGCCATCCCTCCACTTGGACACGTACTTTTCTTTATTTGGTGTTTAACGTCAGTTTTCAACCACGAAGGTTCTATCGCGACGAGGAAAGGGGGGGGGGGGGGGGGGGGGGAGAGAGAGATGGGATAAAGCCACTTGTTAATTGTTTCTTGTTCACAAAAGCACTAATCAAAACATTGCTCCAGGGGCTTGCAACATAGTGCAATGTATGACCTTACTGGGAGAATGCAAGTTTCCAGTACAAAGGACTTAACATTTCTTACATACTGCTTGACTAAAATCTTTACAAACATTGACTATATTCTATACAAGAAACACTCAACAAGGGTAAAAGGAGAAACAGAATCCGTTAGTCGCCTCTCACGACATGCTGGGGAGCATCGGGTAAATTCTTTCCCCTAACCCGCGGGGGGTGGACACGTACCACGCCTGAATTTCTCTATGAGATAATAAAGTATTCTTATTCTTATTCTTAAAAGTCAACAGCCTGATGGGTGCTCCGTGTGAACAGTGGGCATTTGTTTTCATGAATTTATTTAGTAAAGATCGCACTATTGTCTTTTAAAGAAACTAAATCACACACAAATATCACAGGAAGCCGCGAGCAGGGTACTGATATTTGGTATGGGACGCAGTGGAGGGATGGTCTTTTCCCATGTAAGGGCCTGGCCCGATCTGAGACTGACGGTGTGAGCCACCAAACTGCCTGCACGCGAAAGCCTGATAATAATTAGGCGAATCGACTTCGCGAAGTCTACTTCACAAAGCTCGCTGCACAAAGCTTTGCCATTGAATTATTTGAGTAAAAAGACTTCTCGAAGTCTACTTCACAAAGGTCGCTGCACAAAGCTTTGCCATTGAATTATTTGAGTAAAAAGACTTCGCGAAGTCTACTTCACAAAGCTCGCTGCACAAAGCGTTGCCATTGAATTATTTGAGTAAAAAGACTTCTCGAAGTCTACTTCACAAAGCTCGCTGCACAAAGCTTTGCCATTGAATTATTTGAGTAAAAAGACTTCTCGAAGTCTACTTCACAAAGCTCGCTGCACAAAGCTTTGCCATTGAATTATTTGAGTAAAAAGACTTCTCGAAGTCTACTTCACAAAGCTCGCTGCACAAAGCTTTGCCATTGAATTATTTGAGTAAAAAGACTTCTCGAAGTCTACTTCACAAAGCTCGCTGCACAAAGCGTTGCCATTGAATTATTTGAGTAAAAAGACTTCTCGAAGTCTACTTCACAAAGCTCGCTGCACAAAGCTTTGCCATTGAATTATTTGAGTAAAAAGACTTCTCGAAGTCTACTTCACAAAGGTCGCTGCACAAAGCTTTGCCATTGAATTATTTGAGTAAAAAGACTTCGCGAAGTCTTCACGAAGTCAACGTCGGGCTGAATTATAAGGAAGGCCTTTAGGACAAACTAAGTGAACACTGACGCGAAAAGCGAACAATCTTCGTGACGGGTGCGCGTCCCACCTGGCCGATGAGACGGTTGAGATTCTGGTAGGAGGGGCGCTCGATGTCCAGGTTACGGCGACAGATGTCGTAGATGGCCTCGTTGTCCACCATGAAGGCGCAGTCCGAGTGCTCCAGGGTGGTGTGCGTGGTCAGGATGGAGTTGTAGGGTTCAACCACAGCTGTCGACACCTGCCAGCAATAATGTGTTTGCTTGATTATTTGTTGGTTTATTTTTTTAAAATTTGTATTTTTTTTAAATTTTAGCTTAAGACCGCATGGGGCCATGCAAGACTGATTCAGCATCAATCTTATTCTTTAAGGCCGCCTCCTTCGTTCAGGATTCCGCAGACCCTTGCTACCAAGTTGTCTTCCTCTCGGACGCCCTTTCAGTCCTTCAGGCCCTAGAGAACGACAAACTCCCACAGCTGGCCAAAGCATTACAGATGGTCAGACAAACCAGAAGAGTTGTCCTCCAGTGGATACCAGCACACTGTGGGATACCAGGAAATGAAAGGGCAGATGAGCTGGCAAAAGAAGGAGCCGTGGAAGACCAACCTGAAAACAGTGTCAGCTTTAGTGAGCAGAAGACAATCATCAAGGCATTGATGAGGCCAAGGACAAACAGAGATGACTACCACACAATGTCCAGAGAGCAGCAAGTCAACCTCATCAGGCTGCGTACTGGCCACAACAGGCTCAATGCTCACATGAACCGAAAGTTCAAGCTGGCGCCATCACCAACCTGTGCCTGCGGTCAAGAGGACCAAACAGCGGAACACATCTTACAGCGATGTCCCTTACTAGATGAGGAACGAAAAGAAGTGTGGCCGTCACCAACTCCCTTGCAGACCAAACTATACGGCAGTCGACAGGAATTGGAGAAAACGACAACATTTATCACCAGTGCTGGACTGATTGTGTAACCTCTGCGAACGCCAAGAAGAAGAAGAAGATTCTTTAAAAGCAGAGAGGTTGCAAACGTTCAAAAATCAAGAATCAAAAAACAAAATTAAACGTTCCAATTACTTAGCAGTCTTGGTGGGTTTTTGTGTGTGTATCGTTTTCTCTGGGTTGTTTTCGGCCTACTCTGAAAACTATTCACTTTTAAGGCGTATCACGGTAAAAGAGAGAAAGTTCCTTAATTAAAACTCATCTCACACTTGAAGAGCAGGGTACTTGGCAAACTCAAGCTGGGACTTTTTCCCGAAGTCACAATCACCACCGACCAGTTCCAACACCAACAACACCACAATCACCCACATCCCCACTCACACAACTACCCACCCTCCCATCCCCAACATCACCATCTTGACTTGCCGTAATCACAAATACAAACACCACTGCCACCACTACCAACACCATCAAAACTACAACCACCCGTACCACCCCCTCCCCCACCAAAACCATCATCACGCGTGCCTGAGGAGCAGGGTAGACTTCTTGTCGTAGTCACAATCACCATCACCTCCAGCACCCGAATCCCCCGAAATTAAATGCCTCCACCCTCTCCCGCTCACTCATTCCCCCCTCCCGTCCCCGCCACTCAACCCCCCCCCCCCCAACCAACCACCATCTTGACTCCTACCTGACGAGCAGGGTAGTTGGCGAACTCGAGCTTAAATTCCCCCTCCCTTTCCCACCCCCACCCCCAACCCAACCACCACCAACTTGACTCCTACCTGACGAGCAGGGTAGATGGCGAACTCCAACTTAAATCCCCCTCCCTCCCCCGCTACCCCACCCCCCCCCACTCAACCACCACCATCTTGACTCCTACCTGAGGAGCAGGGTAGATGGCGAACTCGAGCTTGGATTTTTTCCCGTAGTCGACGCTCAGCCGCTCCATGAGCAGGGAGGTGAAGCCGGACCCTGTCCCTCCCCCGAACGAGTGGAAGATGAGGAAGCCCTGGAGACCGCTGCACTGGTCAGCCAGCTTCCTCAACCTGTCCATCACCAGGTCCACGATCTCCTTGCCGATGGTGTAGTGACCCCTGGCGTAGTTGTTGGCGGCGTCCTCCTTGCCCGTCATCAGCTGTTCCGGATGGAAGAGCTGTCTGTAGGGTCCCCGCCTCACCTCGTCTGTGAAGAGGTCATATTGTCTTGTCATTTCGGTGGGTTGTAAAAACACGGGCGAAAATACCCAGCATGCTTCCCCGAAAGCGGCGTATAGGTGCCTGAACGGCAAAAACGGTGATACACGTAAAACATCACTCGTTCAAAAACACGAGTGAACGTTGGAGTCTCAGCCCAAGAACGAAGAAGAAGAAGAAGTCTTGTCGTTGCTATGACCATCTTTGGGACATTCTTAGCTAAGTCACATCACCATTTTTTACATTTAGTCAAGTTTAAAATCGTGATCGTGATTGGCGTTTTTTTTATCTTTCTGTGACCGTGATTGCCGAAATTTCCATTTCTGTGATCGTGATGGGACTTTGCCCGTGATCCATGATGACAAAAAAAATCAAATCTCGTGATCGTGATCGTCATTTGTTTTCATCATTGACTGCGGTGATCATTGACAAAAATCAAGGTAACTGTGATCGTGAAAGCTAAAATTTCCCTTCCCGTGATCGTGATGATACCCCCCCTTTGGGGCCCTCATTGCTTGGGTCACACCCAGTTATCCACTTTCACGCGGACAGCACTCCTGGGCCGAGTTGCGCGAAGCGGTACTGGGTGCCGTCCAACTGGGACGGAATAAGCGCGGGGTCTGATTGTAATCACAACAAATCTTAATTTAAACACATTCGACCCCGCCGGCAGCGATCTGGTGGCACCAAGTCTCGCTTCGTGCACTGACCTCCTCAGCCCTGAAGAACAGAAGGACCCTACCGACAACTGTGGGCTCGAGGTCCACAAAGACAGCCCTCGGCACGTGCTTCCCGGCCCCCGTCTCGCTGAAGAAAGTGTTGAAGGAGTCGTCTCCCCCTGTGTAGTTCTCCGTGACGACCCCATCTGGTCGTATCCCGTGCTCCAGGCAGTACAGCTCCCAGCACCCGTTGCCGATCTGCACCCCAGCCTGCCCCACGTGCACTGAAATACACTCACGCTGCTCGCCAGCGCGGTGACGGAATAGCAATTAGCAAGGAAAGTGATGATGAAGCAAATAAAGTAATACACATACTCGCGCGCGCACTTGCACGCACGTATGCACACCGTGGCACACACACACACACACACGAGCGCGGTGAGCTTGCACGCACGCTCACGCACACGCACACGCGGCACACACAAGCCGCACACACACACACACACACACACACTGCATGAACCGGGCCCATGCATGAACCGGCAGCACAGACAGAGAGACTGACCGGGACGTATGGACAGACAGACGAGCGGACGGACGGACGGACGGACAGACAGACAGACATTTTCACGGAAATATTAATCTACTAGCGATTAGATTCAGTTCCGAACTGCATGCAAAACCCCAAAAAGACACAGACAGAGATATTTAAACTCAGAGAGATAGGGAGAGGCACAGAGATGGAATGAGAAAGAATTGAATTGAATTGAATTGAACTTTATTTAAAGGCACAGTGCAGCTCACAGCCTTCGTTTTGCGTTTTTGTTGCAGCTGAGTGCATTTACAGTTCAAAAATCCTCATATGGTAGTAAAACAAACCCAAAACTACCCAACGACGACATCTGTGAAGCTCGACAGTTTCTTGTTCACGCGAGTGCATAAATTAACCTAGTTATTACGTGGTGTTTGGTCGGAGTTCGATTCAACTGAGTGATTCCGACCTCCATTTTGTTTTACACAAACTCATGATGACGTCTGACATAGTTTGCTAGTGACGTGTCTTTTTGTGCATGATGTGGTGATCTACCTGATCTGAATTTAGATCCAAAAATAGGTCAAGACCAGCCGGGTCCGAGTACGAAATGAATTCGTAAAAAAATCGCAGTTCTTGACTCTTTGGGTGCAAGTCAATGAAACTTGGTAGTTCTTCTAACGGATAGCTGCCTGATGTATGACTAAAAGCCCCAGGGACTCCGTGCACCTGGATTTGACAAGTTCAGTACCTTTAACAAGGATTAAGATTTAAGGCTACGCCTTTTCTTACAATCTGTCCTTGGGACGCATAGACACACAATTATATAATTAAAAAATTAAAAATTAAAAAGTTAAAAAGTTAACCAACAAAAGGAGATCGAAAAACTTCAGCACGTCGATGACGATGATGATGATGATGACGATGATGATGATGATAATGATGATGATGAAGATGAGGCATGAAGAGCATACATGTGTGGTTATTCATAAAATCAAATGAATACTATGCAGGTAATTATAAATACAAGCTGGTAGCAATCGAACATGTAGCAATAGTATAACAAAAATATGTTCAGAACATAGTTACAATGCACAGCATATCTTTGACGTAATACTAAGTGTGGTAAATCAAAAGACGTTAAACTACTCAGACATTAGTGTTTTTTTAACACATTTTTAAAAACTTTTTAATGACTTTAAGTGCTTAAAGGATGATGGAAGCGAATTCCAAACTGAAGTACCCGAAAAAGCACGACTGGTCTTATACAAGTCAATTCGTGGAATCGGTGGGATCAAGTTGACCGACCCATATCTGTGGGTAGCTTAATTAAATAATGATGTAATGTCAGTAAATCGGCACTTTACCGTAAAGAGAGAGAGAGAGAGAGAGAGAGAGAGAGAGAGAGAGAGAGAGAGAGAGAGAGAGAGAGAGAGAGAGAGAAAGAGAGAGACAGAGACACAGAGACACAGAGAAACAGAGACGAAGACAGAGAGACAGAGAGAGAGAGAGAGAGAGAGAGAGAGAGAGAGAGAGAGAGAGAGAGAGAGAGAGACAGAGACAGAGACAGAGAGACAGAGAGACAGAGAGAGCACGTATATATTGACACAATGCTCTTGATGCACTACCGACACTGTCACACATGTGCTCTGCCGACGCACACAGGAAAACTCATCGTACCGAAATGCAAAAGGTAATCACACATGGCACAGTTGCAGCCTGTTCTGGCACCGGTATGCACTGTTCGGTTATCTGCCTTTGTCCCTCTAACCTTCTCCTGACACTAACCTTCGTCTCAGCCGACTAACAACACACTACACTGAACCGCTATGTGCAACTGCGGCAACTGACTGGCACATTTCCAAAGTAGGAACCTCGATCTCCTTTTTACCATCGCCATCGCACTTTTTGTGCGAATGCTTTGTTGCTCTTTTCGTACTACTGTCGGCACGTTCTGATCTGAGAGCGAAAGATCGGTTGAACCGCTTGCAGATTATGCGCTACGTCTGACATCATTATGCAAAGAAAACTGAAAAGCACCAGCCTGAGGGTTACAAACAAATGCTGCTGACTTGGGGTTTCGGTTACTGAAAATTACTACGTTTTGACATAATTATCGTCTCCCTTTACGTGGTTCTCACTGAGCTAATTATAGTACGTAAGTTCAGTGATAATTAAGTGGGCTTAAATTTAATTTGTATGCGTAAGTTAATTAAGCAAACTCGGTTACCTTTTAATGTTACTTACCATGCCTTTGTTTGCAGACTATGCCACGGTTGCTTACATTGATATGCGCGGATTAAGGAACTTGACGCATGCAGATTATGAGATAAAAGGGTAAAAATGTGACGTTAATACAGAAACATATACACAGAGATAAAAATCGACTGTCGATGACATTTTCTTATCACAACACAAACAACAGACATAAACACGAAAAAGAGCTTGTCAGTTAGGCATGACACAAAGATTATCGGCCCTTTCAAAAACTGATGCATAAGCCCTTTACGAACTGAAATACTGAAAAGCTAGGGAAAAACTGATATGGACAATCGAATAATAATATTGACACAGAAATAGTTGTGAAATAATTATTATTGAGACGTATAGCATCGTCTTTGGTAGGACCGTCACTAAACAAGTGAGGAAACACACTGGCTTTATAACATGGAAAAAGACTCAATACATACAATGCAAACTTGAGATAACTTTCTACTTACCATACTGATTTAATTTTCACGTAACTGAAACTCTGAACTCACAGGAGATAAAACCAAGGAAACACTGACCAAGTCCCTCACGCAAGCAAAAAGCGCCCGAAGTGAGAGAAAAAGAAGCAACGATCACACTAAACACGACCCAAGGGCGCCAGACACTTGTAGGTTCAATTCGCCCTCAGAAAAAACCCCAAGCAGTTTGGCAAAGGTCACAGGTGACACTGAGTTGAAAGGTCACGAGAGAGAATTTGATTGGATGATTCTGCCCCATTGCCAAGGTAACGTTATTGTGGCACAGCGTGTGTGCCTCAGAAAGCTATATTTTCGTCGTGGTGGTGGTACCAGTCTGAGGCGGTTCGCGCGGCAACTGAGAACGATTGTGCCGGAGTGCCACCTGTTGGAACAAATTGACCATATTCGCTGTGCTATCGAACTGAGGATCAACTGAGAAACATATATAGTAGAAGCAGGAGAAGAGGCTGTAGGAGGTAGAAGAACTTGAGAAGAAGACGATGATAAGAAAGCTGGAAAGAAAAAATTATTTCGCGTGAAGTGATATCAAAACATTTAGTTAATCTCAGTGCCGGTGTAACGAAGGCTCAGATTAATCCTGAACTCAGTTTTCTCACCGGCTTCGTTGCCGATCTCGCTTAAAATCCACACTGACTATCCTCCCAAAACGGTACACCTATTGAAGGAGAAAAGCTTGCAGTTTCTTGCAAGTGAAGGAAATTCGTGGTGAAATTCAATAGCTTTCACCCCAAAACACGATTATTTTGTAAAGGTGCGCCGAGTGGTTACGTCCCTTGAATGACGGACGCGAAGGATTTTATGATGAAGTAACTTTCGTTTTGGTGCTAGACCTAACTTTTGAAATCTCAATAATAATTTGACAGCTTGTTACACAAACATTCTTAAATCATAAAAGCATTCTTTTTTCAGCAAGACAAGATCAGTACAATTCGAAGTTTTGAAAGTTTGAAAAAAGAAAAGCCCGGAAGCGTGTCACGCTTGACGTGTTTCCTCATGCTAGCAGACGAATGTTCTGCACAGCGCCAGTTTCTTTGAACGGTCAACCGCCACCGCCTAGTTCGTGTGACTCGCAGCCGTTCAAGTGTTGCGTTTTAGATTCAGGGGTACACAATAACGTGCCATTACAGATACAGCGAGTCGCATTGAAATCACAAACTGACGACTAAATTGTGAAATAAAGGAAAGTGGATCATATCACACGGGTTCACGATGGGCTCAGGGTTTAGATAAAGCACGAAAACAGGTGTGTGGTTTACGCGAGCTAAATGGCCATTCAAACGAACTGTGTCATTGAATGCTGTTAAATGCTATTACAAGTGTGTTCGATAAGGTTAGAACTGCTTTTTTCATGAGAAGATTTAAATCGTCAAAGGTGAAATGCGGAAATGCCAAAGTCATAGTCATGTCAAGTCCCGACTCAGTCAATACAAAGATTGTTTGCTGAAATACGGCATTCCCATAGTACGGGCTCAATCCATTTGGTTGAAAAATAAGGTTGTCACAGTAGGCCTACTGCCTCAACTTTCCTTAAAAGCCGGTTATGGCGTCATCATGCAAACACAATTATCGAAAAAAGGAGGAAAAACGGTATCACTGAAGGTATCATCTGGAAGGATTCAAATGTAAAGATTCAGGAGGATCTGTCTAGTCCAGTAGTTTTTACACACACACACACACACACACTCACACACACACACACACACACACTCACACACACGTACACACACACACACACACACACACACACACACACACTCACACACGTACACACACACGGCACACACAAACACACACACACGTACACACACACACACACACACACACACGGCACACACGTACACACACACACACACGTACACACACACACACACGTACACACACACACACACACGTACACACACACACACACGCGCGCACACACACAGGAAGGGAGACAAGACTACTGGGTTTGTAGAATACAATGAATCTGATAACTTGTTCAGATTTGTGTGCATTCCATTTGGTTTGTAGTAATAATGACACAGAGATGGACTGGCATGTAGGACTATTCCTACATCAGTGCACAATGTGTGAGGGCGTCGTATACCGACTCAATCTATCTCAAAATGAGAAAGTTTGCATTTCGGGGTCATCTGTACTTTTTCTCTACAGCAGAATGTGTTACCAACCATGCCAAGAAAACAAGCATAGCTAGCAACGGCATGGTAACTCGATCTGTCAGACCGGCTTTCACACGACGAATATGTAGGTTGAATTAAGATACATGGTTGCAGAAGAAGATGTTTTATATTGTGAGATGTTGGGCTGGACGTCGCAGACAATACTCAGAGCTGGACCTAGTCTATGGGAGGGGAAGGAGGAGCCTTGGGGGAGGGGGGGAGAGGGGGGGAAGGGGGGAGGGGAGAGTCGGGGGCTTGCTGCGTCTGTATCTTCGTCTGCCGCTTACCTGCAGATGTTTATGTGTTCCGCGGTACAGAGACATGTGTGCATTGAACTCCTGACGTCCCCCGTTGTGTTTGTACATTACCCTAGAACTGTTACAGTATTCGCAATTTTATAAACGGCACACATAACCCCCCCCCCTCCTCCCCCCACCTTACTGAATACAGATTTACCTGCCAGTAAGAGATACAATCAGTAACCTTCAGAAAGGCGGGACCGGGGTACTTGCACCAAAGCCGGAGGTCACAGGGTGGGGATGACTGTGGTGGTTGGTGGTTGGGAGGGGGAGGTATGTTGAGAGGGGTACCATAGGTGTCCTGGAACACCAAGGAATGCTTTAAACGCCAAACTAACGGCTTTTAAACCATAAAAACAAAAGGGAAATCATGCGTGTATTTAAACTATGGTGTTTTACAATTTATGCCACAGGGTGCATGCCCTCTATATTGCCTTTTCAAGCGTTTCAATGCTTCATTAGCTCCAGGCCTAATTGACTCATTAAAGGTTAACAAGAATTAAAAAACAAAAACAAACAACAACAAAAGCACATAAAACAACAACCACAACATAAAATAAGATTTCACACAGACACGACAGGCATGCTAATGTGTGACGTTTAAGCAGGGTCACTTAGTAAGTCACGCTATTGGCCAGTCAGTATGTCTCTTGTATGAAATAAAAAAAAAAATGAACAATTACAGCGCTTTTGTAACCTGATTCCTCAAAAAAGCAAATTGGGCGACGAATATTTCAAAACACTCATTTTATACTTTCGCAAAACAAAGAAAATCGTTTGATGAACTTTGAACGTTCGCAACGAGCAGGAAGGAGGAAAACTGGACTTAAAAAAAAATGTTTTTAAACCGTAGGCCTTCAGCCCACCCGACGTGCCCTTTTGCACGAACGGATTTTCCCAGGAAAATCAGAGGTAACAGCAACACTAACTAGTTAGTTGAATACTATGGGTGGCCGAGTGGTAACACACTTGCGCTCGGAATCGAGAGGTTGCGTGTTCGACCCTGGGTCAGGCCGCTATTTTCTCCCCCCTTTCCTAACCTAGGTGGTGGGTTCAAGTGCTAGTCTTTCGGATGAGACGAAAAACCGAGGTCCCGTGTACACTACATTGGGGTGTGCACGTTAAAGATCCCACGATTGACAAGAGGGTCTTTCCTGGCAAAATTGTAGACATATATAAAAAAAATGTCCACCAAATACCCGTGTGACTTGGAATAATAGGCCGTGAAAGTATATACTCGCCTAACACGCTTGAGATTTACTGGCCGATGTGAATGCGTGATATATTGTGTAAAAAAATTCCATCTCACACGGCATATTGTAAACGCCATGAGCCTCCCTCTGGGAGGGTATGTGCGTAGAAATACTCACTATAATAATAATAATAATACGTTGATAACATCGTCAGCAACAGTTGGTAAAAGAGATGTGGTAAGATTCCGCAATACACGTGTTGTAGTCTCGGACCTCAAACTGTGTTTCATTTTACTTAGTCCCTACGTTTGAAACTGCGACATGGTCATTTTAAGTTTTTAAACCGTGTCACAGATGATATACTGTTCCAACGTCGCTGGCGAAAGAGAGAGAGAGAGAGAAAGAAAGATAACAAATAAGAAATCAGTCACTGCGGTGAGATTCCGTATTCTTTACTCAATAGAGTCATACATTTGAAACTCTTTATCCTCGCATACAACCCCATATTTACCAAGGCTTGCAGCGAAGTGACATGGTACAAAAGAAATGAATAGTCAAAACAAACTGCTTGTTGTCGTGAGTTGGAACATTTTGATAAATTCCATTCTTAAAAATTAATTCATTAAAAAAGAAAAAAAACTGTGCGCAGAAAACATCCAGCTGGGTTGTTGATTTTTGGCATGTGACCAAGTGGAGGGCTGGACTTATCCCACGTAAAAGGTCAGACCTTAGATGGTGAGCCGGACTGTTTGCATGGTAAGGATTGTGCTTTTAAAGATCACACTGTGTTTCACGACATGTCCCAGCATAATATTCACGCTTGAAACGGTGACACTGTAAGTGTTTGAACAAGATTAATTTACCATGCCACTTCGCTGTAAGCCTGTATTATGTGCAAGCCTAAAGAGTTACACATGTATGACACCATTGATGGCGCGGGACATTACTCTTGTGGCCCACGTTTTTAACCTCCCATGACAGGCGCAAATGAAATGATACCCAGCTTTCGCGAAAACTGGCGACGCGCGAAAGAGGTGTTAGAAAGGGTTAGGGGTGCGGAGGTCGTTGAACTATATAACTACATACACTACATTATGTCAATATCAGCACATTTTCCCCGGCACTTTTCCCATTAGGTTTACTCGGGTATAACGAATTTGTCGTCAAAGTTTAGGCATAGACATTACATTTCTGCAGTTGTAATCAGTTAATACGTCCAAGAGCTAAAATGAAATGCCGGCGAACAAGCCAAGATTACGTCTTTATTCCCATCCGCGTTGGGATAAAGACAAGACTGCATTAAGTAAGAAAGAAAGCTGGTAAATTATGCTTGAAGGCTCTCAAATTTCACCTTTCATCACAAAAAGGTGGTCTGACCGAGGAATACCCTCGCCATGTACCCTTTCGCATTCAGAAAATACGGCCAGGTCAAACAGCCGAGCTGCCCCCACCCCCCTCCACCAGGTCAGTCCTACAGTACGCCACGGCGTGATAAGAGCATCGTCATAGTATGACGCGCCGTTTGATGCTTTCTTTACTAAAGTCGAGTTTTGGGGTAGAAACTCTACTTCAGTAGAATTAGCATCAAACGGCGCGGGGAAACTCTACTGAAGTACAGTTTAGAAACTCGACTTGCCTGAAGTGCACATGATCACGGTTTTTGTGTCAAGCGCTCTGATTCGCTGATTCAGTTCATGCACTATGTTTTGTCACGTACTCAGACTTCGAGATCGCGCATGCTTAGATGGAAGTTGGCTAGCGAACAAGGCTACATTTGCACAGGGTGACGTTGCCAAAGCGTTCCACGGAACGCAATATTCTTTTGGTCTCATCAACTACTAACCGTGTGGCCAGGATATAATTTTTCACTTTTTCTTTCTCTTTCGTGTGCACCGCGGGTGACCTCTTAAATAGGGGAAGGGCTCCTAATATGGACCACCTCCAGTTCTGACAAACTAACGGCGCTAGAGAGCTCAAAACAATTTCATTCGCTGTATTAACCCTCTCTGGATAACTTGCACATGTCAAAACAATTGCAGAAACACAAACCTCAAAACCGTTAGGCTTTTTCTCTTTTTGTCACTTTTGGCAGCGTTCACTCTAAATTTGCCGCCTAAAACTGACTCGTTTCTGTCCACAGCCAAAGCTTTTATCACACAAAAATTGCCATATGACAGCTAAGACCGTATTTGTTACATTTTAGCAGTGTTGACCCCGAGTTTCTACTGCAAACAAAAAAATAATAGCAAAATATGAAAGTATGTGTGAGTCCCTTAATATGGACCACCTTCAACAAATCGAAGAAAATAAAAGCTTTGGGGCTATTTTCATTAATTCATTAAGAAGCTTGCTGAAAATAACTTACAACGACTACAACTAGCCCTCGGCCTCGGGATTTCAAAAAATATAACAAATAGTCTTCTTTTTGTGGAAGTTGATAATTTCACTTATTTTCACTATGTTTTTGATAAGCTTTTTTAGTTTCCTTGTGTGCTTCAAATAATGCTCTCATCAACCCGACACAGATAAATCTAAAGCATATTTTAATTAGTCTGACCTGCACACTAAGTTGTATCATGTTATTTTGAAGTATAGGGGGCTTTTTACAGTAATTCGTGAAGGCCTCTCCACTGGTCCATATTAGGCGCCCAGGCTCCTAATATGGACCATGTGATTTTTTCTGTATTTAATTTTTGCTGAATGTCTATCAAAGCTATTTTACTCTAATTAGGCCTAACGGTTAACCTAAGAGAGAAGGACTACCAAACACAAAATAAAACTTCTTCGCAAGAAAACAAGCTAGTTATCAGCATGAAACAAAAAGCGGTCCATATTATGAGCCCTTCCTATCACTACACGCATATGCGCGATGAAACATATATATGCAACTTTAAGCCAATAAGAAAGCCAGACACATACATAATCTGTTGGAGAAACTCTTCTGAACTGGACTTCAGGCGAGGTTTTTCAGAAACTCGACGTAAGTTGAGTTTCTTTACTTACTTCAGTCGAGTTTTCCCGCGCCGTTTGATGCTAACTCTACTGAAGTAGAGTTTCTACCCCAAAACTCGAGCAAACGGAAAGCATCAAACGGCGCGTCATGGGAGGAGGGAGAGAGGGCCACACAAACTGAGATCCTACTGAGCACTGCGCAGTAGAATATCTTTGCTGTATAGCGGGTGTTATCAGGAGCGGGACGCGGCTTTAGGCCACTTTAGGCCTACCTGACTCAGTAGCGGTACAGGGATCAGTAGTGACCTGTGCAGGCGTGAGAGAGACTGAAAAGACAAAACACGGAACATGGAGAGTAAGAGTGGGTCGTTTCTTATCGTGACAGCAGTGTGTTTGCTGTTGTGTGTATCTGTCTGCACAGCGCAGAACACAGGTAAGTTCAAGCGTTTTTTGTTTTCCTTCCTTGTTTGAATGCGGTTACAATTACGATTTGTCTGGAGTCAGTTTGTTTGTTTGTTTGTTCGTTCATGGCCGGGCTGAAACTCCCACGGCTTTTACGTGTATGACCGTTTTTACCCCGCCATTTAGGCAGCGGCATACGCCGCTTTCGGAGGAAGCATGCACGGTATTTTCGTGTTTCTATAACCCACCGAACTCTGACATGGATTACAGGATCTTTTTCGTGCGTACTTGGTCTTGTGCTTGCGTGTACACACGGGGGTGTTCGGACACCGAGGAGAGTCTGCACACAAAGTTGACTCTGAGAAATAAATCTCTCGCCGAACGTGGGGACGAACTCACGCTGACAGCGGCCAACTGGATACAAATCCAGCGCGCTACCGACTGAGCTACATCGCCGCCGACGGTCTGGAGTCAGTGTGGGGATAGCTATGATCGGGTACACGTCAGTTATACATGAAACAACTTAAAATCGCAAGTTCGCGTTGACTAGCGCTTCAAGTTAAAAGGCAGATCCACAGCCAGGTAGAGTCAAGCTTGTCAACCTGCAAAGACACGTTACGGTGGAGACACGTTACGCCGAAGAAACGTACCCAGACGGTTGTTACACCCGATTTTGTACCCAGGACATCGACGTGGCGTGTGGGTATGCTCACTTAAATTAGATTATCTCAGACATTTCGTCAAAGTTGACATCAAGCTATATACGTATAAACTACTAAATGCCTCTGCTACTTGGTAGTATAATTTTAACCGAGATAGATCTAGTTTTATAAGCGAGAAAATCGAAAATACCGCATCTTTCACTCGTGTATTTAGTGCATTGACCTGTTCATCGGAAAACACGAAAAGTAGGCTACTTACAGACCAAAAATATGTACTGAAACAAAGAAAAAATCACAACAATCTATCGGAGTAAATTTTATGTTTCTAATCAAAAGAAAAGGGGGTTAAAATGAAGAATGTTTGTGTGTCGTGTAACGGGCCCCGCAAAAATATGTTTCGCTGTTGTTACGCGCCCCAGTCACATCGCTTTTAATTATGACATCTTTAGTCATATATATCTGTGAAAAATGACAGGCAGTCAGACTCAATACCCACGACTTTCTCTCTATCTCTCTGTCTATTTTTCACGGGTTCGGAGTTGGTGTATTTCAGCAGGGGAATGGAGATCTCGGGTGTGATCGCTGACAGCGGGGGAATGGAGATCTCGGGTGTGATCGCTGACAGCTTCCTGGACATCAGCGCAACAGAAGAGGTTAAAACTGAACCAGCGCCAATATTATTCTCCACACCAGAGGCAAAGAAGCCTGTTCAGAAGTTCCAGTGTTCTGATTGTGGTAAATGCTACAGTCAGAAACGTAATCTGTGAGAAAACCATGAAAAAACAAGAGGCGAAGCCTTCAAGGCTCACGTAAGAAATCGACAAACAGTAACACAAACTCAATCACTCCGTCACACATACACACACACACACACACACACACACACACACACACACACACACACACACACACACACACACACACACACACACACACACACACACACACACAGTAAGCATAGGTGAAACTATATGCAAGAAAGCGAGACCCTGGATCTGCCAAGAAGTCTCGGCCCGCTCACAATAACAATGACCGAGACTTTCAGTAATTCCTTTGCGTGACGTCTAACCCTCTTACGTCATAATGTGACGTCTTCAAATAGTTTCTATCACACACGTCGAACACTTTTGACCGAGACTGACGTAATCCATAGACTCGGAAATGTTAAAGTTTCTACGTGCAGACATACACACATACATACGCACGCACGCACGCACAGACAGACAAAGTTTATCATCGCATAGGCTACACTTACGTGAGCCAACAATTCACAGGAAAGAGCCAGAAGGGAAACTTCTTCTTCTTCTTCGTTCATGGGCTTAGATATGACGGCTTACTAGTGCCAAAACCTATGGTTACCATTTTCCCGTGAAAATTAGTAATTAACAGTGTTAATTACTAATTTTCATTTTTGCCTCGTTTTCGGTCACAGTAGTCGGACTTTAAGAGTCCGCACTGAGAGGCTACAAAGTCCGGCAAACATCACTCTCACACTATTTCTGAAATATCTTTTAATAGAAGGCCTTATCGAGCGAGTTATCCGACGGGAAGATGCACGTCACAGTTTTCTGCAATAGCGCTTTCCTGAACGTTGTTTTGGGTATCTTAGAAAAGAATAATCGACCCCGAAAACTTTCGAATCGAAGCTGTTTTTAGCAGACGGGCTTTTGATCAGCTGTGGTCTCATACTTTCACATATATATCTTTCAATATAATTCCTTATTCGACAAGTTGTCGGGCAGACAGCTGTACCTCATATGTATTTCCACTACTACACTCATACATCTGCTTTGTAGTGTATTAGTGAAGGACAATCGATCCGAAAATGTTCGAATCGAGAGAGGAAAAATGGCGTCTGGCCGGACGTGTGCTAAAGGTCTGACCACTAGCAGACGGCTCACACACTTTCACAAATATCTTTTGATAGAATTAGTTTTTCAACAAGTTGTCGGACAGACAGTTGCATGTCACGGTTATCTACAGCTCAGCTCTTATTGTTAATTTGCATCGGATTAAAGAACTATGGACCAGAAAAGTATTGAATCGAAGGATGTTTCGCTCTGACCGGTGTAACAGTCGCGCATGCGCGTTTACACCTCCACAGTCACGAGGCACATGCAAATGAGTAATTAACGCGTGAACATTACTAATTTTTAGTTTTGGCGCTAGTAAAAGTAAGCCGTCATACTTAGTAAGCCGTCAGGAGTTGAGACAAAACTGAAAATTAGACATTATCACTTGAAAATTAGTAATTAACACGTGAAAATTAGTAATTAACACGTGAAAATTAGTAATTAACTCGTAAAAATTTGTAATTTTCACGTCATTTCCTCTTGTTAGTTTTGGCGCTAGTAAGCCGTCATACTTAGACTCCCACGTTCACTCATGATTTTTAGCACGATTGGATTTTTTACAAGTCACACGGGGGAAACACGCTACCGCTGTGAGAAGTGTTTAATGCGTTTTAAGTTTCGTGAGCAAGTTCGTCGCCTTGTTCGTCGCCTCGTGATTGCTTTGAGTTCCTATTCTTTTGAATAACACAATACTTGACTCTCAGTCTCTCTTTCAGTCATTTTTCTTTTCTTGACCTTGCTGATTGCTCGTGCTTATTTACTTAGGCAATACATGATCATTCTTAAGATCATTCACACACACACACACACACACACACACACACACACACACACACACACACACACACACACACACACACACACACACACAATAATATAAACATAACGTTTACATTAAAAAAAAATCACTTGAAAACAATCCATATAACAGTTTAATCAAATTGTTTGCCACGTCTGGCAGAAGTTCGTGTAGTTTTTCAACTCTTCGTCAACGCCTTTACACTAGTTAGAGGCGTCTACTTTGTCATTGGAAATTTCTGGAAAATTTATTTTGCTTGCCTCAAAAACGATTTCAATTTTGTGTTAGTTTTCCCAATAATAGTTGTATCTTCCTTTTGAAGAATTGATGGGACCACTTTAAAATCTTTTCCCTGTCTGTGTGAATTTAGTGTGAGAACCTGTATCGTAAGTTGGTTGTCACCATGTACATTAACAACGTGGTTAATGACATCCAAAAATAGCTCATGATCAGAGTGACAGTAGTTGCATCTGAAATCCATGTGTTTAACTGTAACAAAGACAGAACAAGCCTGAGTTACTTGACTAATATGCAAACCTCTCACCTCTGTCACGTAAAACTAGCATATTTGGTTTCAGATAAAAAAAAAAAAATGCATGAAAATGGAGGTTAGAGAAAAGTTGTAATGCCTGGGGCCCGTAACAGGGGAAGACTGGGGCCCGTAACAGGGGAAGACTGGGGCCCGTAACAGGGGAAGACTGGGGCCCGTAACAGGGGATGACTGGGGCCCGTAACAGGGGAAGACTAGGGCCCGTAACAGGGGAAGACTGGGGCCCGTAACAGGGGATGACTGGGGCCCGTAACAGGGGATGACTGGGGCCCGTAACAGGGGATGACTGGGGCCCGTAACAGGGGATGACTGGGGCCCGTAACAGGGGATGACTGGGGCCCGTAACAGGGGAAGACTGGGGCCCGTAACAAGGGATGACTGGGGCCCGTAACAGGGGAAGACTGGGGCCCGTAACAGTCAAAACATGGAAAAGTCTGGGGCGCGTAACACTGAGCACAAGGGTACCCTTTTATTTTTTTCTCGTACTTTTTCACGATAGATCTAGTTATTATGCCATTTTCCCATGAAGTTAAAGAGAGTGTAAAAAATCAGTTTTAGTGGATATTGACCCAATGGACTGCGTTTCTGTACTGTGTTTAGCATTTTTCTCTCCAACTAGTCACATTTTTGCTGAAATCATGTTTTCTTGAATGATTGTGCTTTAACAACAGGCCTAAATTACAAACAAAAACACCGCTTAGTGCAGAAAACATTCTCAATCATAACTGAACTAATCTGTTTTTAATACGCTTCTGATTCTTTTCTGTAATAACATTTTAGCCAGCATACCTTCACATGATGATGCATCGCTTTTGCCTTCTGGGTACAAAGTCGGGCGTAACAACCGTCTGGGTACATTTCTTCGGCGTAACGTGTCTCCACCGTGAAGACATCGGACAGACAGACAGACAGGAGTACTTAAGAACGCTGTTACTAATCCTACACTCATGCGCACGCACACACACACACACACACACACACACACACACACACACACACACACACACACACACACACACATACACACACACACACGCACGCACGCATGCACTCACGCACGCATACACCTACGCACGCGTGCGTACACACACACACACACACACGCACGCATGCACCTACGCACGTACCGGCACTGCATGGTTAAAGCCGCAAGTACTGCCCTCGACACAAAGAATATGACAATTTGTTAGTTATTTCAACCAAGAACTGGTTCAGCTCAGTCCTCAAGCAGGAGTGAATTATGAAATTAGTAATACACTCAATGTACTAGTCCAGTTAATCAATCTACCCGTCATCAAGAGAAACCGTTGGTTGGAGATATTTTCTGTAGGACAAACAATGGAATAAACAGTACCCACAATGTGTATCAATAGTAAAAGTATCCTTAGCGGATTATGACTTTATTCAGTTATTCTGCAGAAAAACAGAAATGCTGGAGAAAAACTGTTTGTTTCTGCAGCATTTCTGCATAATGTCATCTTTCGCGAGAGCAACGTTTTTTTCTGCACTAAAACAGTTTTACTGCAGTAAAATTGAAATCAAGAATGCTGCAGTAAAACGGTGATGTTGTTTTACTGGAGAAAAACTTTTTCTTCAGCATTTTGGCATTATTCAGTTATTCTGCAGAAAAACAGAAATGCTGGAGAAAAACTGTCTTTTCTGCAGCATTTCTGCATAATGTCATTTTTCGCCGAAGCAACGGGTTTTTCTGGAGCAAAACATTATGCTTCAGAAAAACTGTTTTACTGCAGTAAAAAACGTTGCTTCGGCGAAAGATGCAGAAATGCTGCAGAAAAGACAGTTTTTCTCCAGCATTTCGGTTTTTCTCCAGAATAACTGAATAATGTCATAATCCGCCAAGAGCCAGTACAAAATGCTGCAGAAAAAATGTAAACAGGTTTTCTGCAGTAAAACAGCACCATTCTTGATTTCAATTTTATGCCGCTGCAGAAAAAAACGCTGCTTCGGCGAAAGATGACATTATGCAGAAATGCTGCAGAAAAGAACGGTTTTTCTTCAGCATTTGTCTTTTCTGCAGAATAACTGAATAAAGTCATAATCCGCTAAGGATATAAAAGCCAAGTCGATGGCCACGCTCATATCTATTCGTCATCAAGAGAAACCGTTGGCTGGAGATATTTTCTGTGGGACAAACAATGAAATAAACAGTACCCACAATGTGTATCAATAGTAAAAGCCAAGTCGATGGCCACGCTCATGTCTATTCGTCATGTCAGTATCGACATGGCATTTTTTCTTCCAATCCCGGCCGACGGAGGAGTCGAATTTTGCAATGTTACGATGCTGTAGAGTACTACACTTACCACTTTGTGACAACTCCGGTCTGGAAAATATATAACTCTTTGGTTATCTTGTACAGAGTATTCCTTGCCGAGTCTGATTCATTACTCCTTACGAATCAATAAATAAATAAATACATAAATTAATAAATAAAAAAGAGAAATAAAACACCTTAAAGTCGACTTGACCTTTCTCTAAATAATACTGTCGCAATATTTTATCCAGTGTAGTGGGCTCGCAGGCCATACTCAAACCTTATCAGGTTCAACTTGACCCATTTTCCATACTTCAAGCTATAATTCCAAGCGAGTTCTAAACTACCCTTTAAAAATCCAAGGGAGATAAGTATGTTCTCGGTTCAATTATGAGCGATCAGTAGTTATCTTCCTTGCCTACTGCTGCTACGATGAGGACCGAAGTTCGAGGATTATGGAGACCTTGACCAATGAGGAGCTGATGAACCTTTCTCTACCATAAGGCCGATAGAACCATTGACCAAACTAGAAAAATTCGTCAGCGTTTCGTTTTGTCAAACACGTTCCAATAACATACCTTCTCCTTTTTACATTTAGTCAAGTTTTGACTAAATGTTTTAACATAGAGGGGGAATCGAGACGAGGGTCGTGGTGTATGTGCGTGCGTGCGTGTGTGTGTGTGTGTGTGTGTGTGTGTGTGTGTCTGTCTGTGTGTGTGTGTAGAGCGATTCAGACTAAACTACTGGACCGATCTTTATGAAATTTGACATGAGAGTTCCTGGGTATGAAATCCCCAGACGTTTTTTTCATTTTTTTGATAAATGTCTTTGATGACGTCATATCCGGCTTTTCGTGAAAGTTGAGGCGGCACTGTCACGCTCTCATTTTTCAACCAAATTGGTTGAAATTTTGGTCAAGTAATCTTCGACGAAGCCCGGACTTCGGTATTGCATTTCAGCTTGGTGGCTTAAAAATTAATTAATGACTTTGGTCATTACAAATCTGAAAATTGTAAAAAAAAATAAAAATTTATAAAACGATCCAAATTTACGTTCATCTTATTCTCCATGATTTGCTGATTCCAAAAACATATAAATATGTTATATTTGGATTAAAAACAAGCTCTGAAAATTAAATATATAAAAATTATTATCAAAATTAAATTGTCAAAATCAATTTAAAAACACTTTCATCTTATTCCTTGTCGGTTCCTGATTCCAAAAACATATTGATATGATATGTTTGGATTAAAAACACGCTCAGAAAGTTAAAACAAAGAGAGGTACAGAAAAGCGTGCTATCCTTCTTAGCGCAACTACTACCCCGCTCTTCTTGTCAATTTCACTGCCTTTGCCATGAGCGGTGGACTGACGATGCTACGAGTATTCGGTCTTGCTGAAAAATGGCATTGCGTTCAGTTTCATTCTGTGAGTTCGACAGCTACTTGACTTTATGTTGTATTTTCGCCTTACGCGACTTGTTACATTTAGTCAAGTTTTGACTAAATGTTTTACCATAGAGGGGGGAATCGAGACGAGGGTCGTGGTGTATGTGTGTCTGTGTGTGTGTGTGTGTGTGTGTGTGTGTGTGTGTGTGTGTGTGTGTGTGTGTGTGTGAGTGTGTGTGTCTGTGTCTGTGTCTGTGCGTGTGTGTGTGTGTAGAGCGATTCAGACCAAACTACTGGACCGATCTTTATGAAATTTGACATGAGAGTTCCTGGGAATGATATCCCTGGACGTTTTTTTCTTTTTTTCGATAAATACCTTTGATGACGTCATATCCGGCTTTTTGTAAAAGTTGAGGCGGCACTGTCACACCCTCATTTTTCAATCAAATTGATTGAAATTTTGGCCAAGCAATCTTCGACGAAGGCCGGACTTCGGTATTGCATTTCAGCTTGGTGGCTTAAAAATTAATTAATGACTTTGGTCATTAAAAATCTGAAAACGATCCAAATTTACGTTCATCTTATTCTACATCATTTTCTGATTCCAAAAACATATAAATATGTTATATTTGGATTAAAAACAAGCTCTGAAAATTAAAAATATAAAAATTATGATTAAAATTAAATTTCCGAAATCGTTTTAAAAACTATTTCATCTTATTCCTTGTCGGTTCCTGATTCCAAAAACATATATATAGATATGATATGTTTGGATTAAAAACACGCTCAAAAAGTTAAAACGAAGAGAGGTACAGTAAAGCGTGCTATGAAGCACAGCGCAACCGCTACCGCGCCAAACAGGCTCGTCACTTTCACTGCCTTTTGCACTAGCGGCGGACTTCGTTCAGTTTCATTCTGTGAGTTCCACAGCTTGACTAAATGTAGTAATTTCGCCTTACGCGACTTGTTTTACATTTAGTCAAGTTTTGACTAAATGTTTTAACATAGAGGGCAGGGGCGGACCTAGTTGTGGATAAGGGGGGGGTTCCAAATTGGAGCAGGGGTTCAGGGGCCGCTCAGGCCCCGGTGGGGTCCATGGGCAAAGCCCTGGTGGGGGGTCTGGGGGGCAAAGCCCCCCAGATGCTGAAGGAATTTTTTTTTTTTTAGGTCAATCGGAGGCCTCTCGTGGAAGATAACAAGGTAAAAAAAAAACAGATGGAGGGTGGGGGGGGGGGGGGGGTTCCGGGCACCCAGGAACCCCCCCTAGGTCCGCCCCTGGAGGGGGAATCGAGACGAGGGTCGTGGTGTATGTGTGTGTGTCTGTCTGTGCGCGTGTGTGTGTAGAGCGATTCAGACCAAACTACTGGACCGATCTTTATGAAATTTTACATGAGAGTTCCTGGGAATGATATCCCCGGACGCTTGTTTTCTTTTTTTCAAAAAACCTTTGATGACGTCATATCCGGCTTTTTGTAAAAGTTGAGGCGGCACTGTCACACCCTCATTTTTCAATTAAATTGATTGAAATTTTGGCAAAGCAATCTTCGACAAAGGCCGGGGTTTGGTATTGCATTTCAGCTTGGTGGCTTAAAAACTAATGAGTGAGTTTGGTCATTAAAAATCGGAAACTTGTAATTAAAATTTTTTTTTATTAAACGATCCAAAAACAATTTCATCTTATTCTTCGTCATTTTCTGATTCCAAAAACATATACATATGTTATATTTGGATTAAAAACAAGCTCTGAAAATTAAAAATATAAAAATTATGATCAAAATTAAATTTCCGAAATCGATTTAAAAACAATTTCATCTTATTCCTTGTCGGTTCCTGATTCCAAAAACATATAGATATGATATGTTTGGATTAAAAACACGCTCAGAAAGTTAAAACGAAGAGAGGTACAGAAAAGCGTGCTATGCAGCACAGCGCAACTACTACCCCGCTCTTCTTGTCAATTTCACTGCCTTTGCCACGAGCGGTGGACTGACGATGCTACGAGTATACGGTCGTGCAGTGCGTTCAGTTTCATTCTGTGAGTTCGACAGCTTGACTAAATGTTGTAATTTCGCCTTACGCGACTTGTTTATATATATATATATATATATATATATATATATATATATATATATATATATCTATCTATATATCTATATATATATATCTATATATATATACGACTAGTGTCTGTGTGTCTGTCTGTGTATCTGTCTGTGTATCTGTCTGTGTGTCTGTGCGCGATGCACGGCCAAAGTTCTCGATGGATCTGCTTCAAATTTGGTGGGCATATTCAAGTAGACCCGGGACACGACACAACCTGGTCGATATTTCAACACGTGCTCTCAGCGCGCAGCGCGGAACCGATTTTGGTTCCACCTCAGCTATTTTGGTTCCACCTTAGCTTACCCGGGCCCCCATACCGACACACCATAGCCGCTACACCACATCACAACGCCAAAGTTCTCGGTGGATCTTTTTCAAATTTGGACACCGTATTCAGCTACACCCCGGACACAATATCATCGATGAGATATTTCAACACGTGCTCTCAGCGCGCAGCGCTGAACTCATTTTCGTTTTTGGGTTCATTTCACCATTATAAGTAACTCTTCCTTATCTTCTCCAGTGTTTGGCGTTTATCTCCCTTCCTTCGTGTGGCTTTCCCGTTCAGTTGTAAGTTACTATTATTTTTAGAATGTCACTGCGCTGTCCACTGCGCTGTCCACAACGCTTCCCTTGCACCCGTAAGTTGTTCTTACTGTCAAAGTGAAAAGGTCGAATCAATTTATAGCCACGCGAAAAATACACTCTCACCTATCTCTATATATTTATAGATACAGATATGCATATATATATACGGCTTCTCTGTGTGTGTGTGTGTTTGTGTGTGTGTGTGGGCAAAAACCTATGTATTATAGAGTTCTGTTTGTGATGGGGTCTAGCGGCTTTTGTACAAACCCGTTATTCAAGATATAGAATACAGACTTATAATTCTTACCAAGAAACATCTTAACTACTTTTCATTTTAACAAATTCCACAGAGCATTATCAACTCAACCCCACCCCCTGCCCTCCTCTCCTTATTTTTTGTTTCTTTCTTTCCTCTTTTTGAAAGCGGACAAACACTCAAGTCCTTAATGGCTCAAAACCGTAGGACTTTTAATATTAATTTTAACGTATTTGTATGCTGGTTAAAGGATACTATCCCCGCAGCGTGGTCAGACTCACAAGTAGTAGCAGTATTGAAGAGCGGAAAACCGGGCAATCTACCTGGCAGTTACCGCCCCATATCACTAACCCCCCACCTCAGCAAGATCTTTGAGCGTGTGGTGAACCAGAGGCTGGAGTTCCACCTCAATAAACACAATATCATTCCTACATGCCAGGCAGGTTTTAGGCAAGGTCGTTCGTGTGCGGACCACATTGTGCACGTCACTGAAAAAATCAAAAAGACCTTGGCACATAGTAATAATTCTCTTCTTGGAACCTTCTTTGATATTAAATCTGCGTACGACAGCGTCTGGCATGCTCGTCTACTCCTAAAACTCGGCAGAATCGGTGTCTCTGGCCACATGTACCAATTCATCAAAAACTTCATCAGCAATCGCAAGATGTCTGTCCGGGTGGGCTCTTCGGTGTCCGAAACCCATGCGCTGGACATGGGGGTTCCCCAGGGCAGTATCATCGCGCCAAACTTATTCAGCATCATGCTCTATGACATTACTTCTGTTAAGGTTGACGGTGCCAGTGTACTTCTGTATGCGGACGACCTCGCCTTAATAGACACTAATAGACCACGCCATAACAGAGTTACCAACACTGTTGACTTATCTTCTTACCAAACTAAAATCGACAACCTCTGTCAATATATGTACACCAACGGCTTCCAACTAGCCTCAAATAAAACAGTCTTTCTTGTTGTCTCCCGTAGACAACTGTACAGGAACTGCAGTATAAAGATAGGTTGTGATATTATCAAACCGAGCTCAGAAGTTAAGTTCCTCGGCGTTATCATCGATACCCGACTTAACTGGACCAGTCATATCGAACATCTGATCAATAAGGCCAACAAGGATCTTTATATCATACGCTACCTGGCGTCCCAATCCTGGGCCAGAGGACGTAAGTGTGTCACAGAGGTAGTGCGGGCATTAATTCGCTCCCGCCTCCTTTACGGATGCGAAGCTTATTTCGCGACGCGCCCGGCGCTCATGAAAAAACTGGCTATTATAGAGTGCAGGGCGCTCAAAATAGCTCTGGGACTCTCCCAACAAGCGAGTAAGAGTCGAGTCTACAGCGAGTGTGGGTGGCTGCCCCTTGTGGATGAGATAAAACTCCGTTCAGCTCAGTATGCTGTCAGAGCCCACGCGGTAGAGAACTCTGCCTGCGAGGTCCTGACTGACTTTTTTCCTCAGCACCAAAATTATGAGGCCAACACCAAACATAGCACTCAACTCTTGGCCAAAACGCTACCCTTATCCGACACAGTAAACCGCATTCTAGCCGATAGCGGGGTGAAGGTCAGTGAGCTGGCCAGGGTCCCCCCGCCCTCCTACCCGCCTTGGCTTGAGGAAACCCCTACTATCATATACGACAGTGAAGATAATACTACCAAAAAAGATAACCCCGTCTACCTAGCTACTGTTACAAAAGAAACCCTAAACTACAAATTCTCGGAGCATTTAAAAGTCTTTACTGACGGATCCAAATTTGCAGACGGCAGCGTTGGCTGCGCCTTTGTGATCCCAGATCTCAAAATCTCAAGGAAATATACTCTTAATAAAGACATCTCCATATTCTCAGCCGAGCTATTTGCCTTGCTCATGGCATGCACTTTTATAAATGACCTCCCAGTCACACCGCGTGCGGTAGTTTTCTGCTCTGACTCGCGCTCTTCATTACAAGCTCTGCATCGAAACACATCAAATCGGGCAGAGCTACAAAGAGAAATCCTCTTTATATGTCACCAGTTAATCTCATCCGGCACATCCGTATCATTTCTCTGGGTCCCCTCTCACGTAGGGGTCCGGGGAAATGAACTGGCGGATGTCGCTGCCAAAGAAGCGGCAGAATCTAGCCCAGCTAACACTAACATCGGCTACTCAGTAACCGAGTTCTACAGTAAAATCCGTAAACTCATTCGAAGTCAGTACGTAACATCTCTGTCCTATCAACCCATTGATATGAACGATCTACACCCCGATCTCCCAACAAACCTCCTCACTATCTTCAGACGCCTCCGTGCCGGCGGCTGCCGCTTCCATATCTTTAACAAGTCCTGCCATTGTGGAGAACCCTATTCATTTCAACACATTTTCGCTCCATGCGCTACAAATAGAATTACCTTTAAAACCTTATATGACCATATGCAGCTCCATGGTCTGGGTCCCCAGGATTATCTGCGCAGTAGCAGTTCTCTAGGCTGGTCACACAGCTTGCTGCTGTGCCGACTGGTCAGGGACTCGGACATGGGGCTGTGGGTATAACTAAGCCCAGATTATCACATCAGCGTGTTTCAGTTTGAGGTCGAGTGGCTCCCGCCATCCCTCCTGATTCCAGCGACTACCTTCTAGACAACATATCCTCACCCAAGGCCCACTAGTCGCCAAACTGTACATATTGTTTTTATTACCACGGCCTTCGTGGCTTACATCTTAATCCTTTTATTTGTAAAAAGTTTTGAGATTTATTGTTCGTGTTCCTCTTACTTGCTCATCTATTTGGTTTTATTGGTGATCCTGAAAGGTTCCACTTTTTAACTCGATTTGAAATAAAATAAAAATAATATTACAAGCCCGTTATTCAAGATATAGAATACAGACTTATAATTCTTACCAAGAAACATCTTAACTACTTTTCATTTTAACAAATTCCACAGAGCATTATCAACTCAACCCCACCCCCTGCCCTCCTCTCCTTATTTTTTGTTTCTTTCTTTCCTCTTTTTGAAAGCGGACAAACACTCAAGTCCTTAATGGCTCAAAACCGTAGGACTTTTAATATTAATTTTAACTGTCTGTATGTTCTGGCATGTGAGAAGCCACAGCAGATGATATAGGGCTAAGAAATAAGCTCAAAAATTCTCAATCCCGTTTGACAGGACTTCGCCTTTCAAAGGTGATTGTGGTGAACCGCCACGCTGTCTGTCTCTGTCGCGCCGTTCACCCCAAATTCCCGTTTCTGAGGTACTATTTTTAGAATGTCACTGCGCTGTCCAGAACGCTTCCCTTGCACCCGTAAGTTGTTCTTACTGTCAAAGTGAAAAGGTCGAATCAATTTATAGCCACGCAAAAAATACACTCTCACCTATCTCTATATATTTATAGATATAGATATACATATATATATATACGGCTTCTCTGTGTGTGTGTTTGTGTGTGTGTGTGTGGGAAAAAACCTGTTGATTGTAGAGTTCTGTTTGTGATGGGGTCTAGCGGCTTTCGTCTGTCTGTATGTTCTGGCATTTGAGAAGCCACAACAGATAATATAGGGCTAAGAAATAAGCTCTAAAATGCTCAATCCCGTTTGACAGGACTTCGCTTGCAGAGGTGATTGTGATGAACCGCCACGCTGTCTGTCTCTGTCTCGCGATTCACCCCGGCGAAGCCGGGTATTCCTCTAGTATATATATATATATATAATTTTTTTTTTTATAGATATTTTTTTCTTTTACATATTCATGAAATGGACATACATGTGTAAGTATGAAATCAATAACAAGCCAAAACGCATTACCATGGTGTCTTCAAAGCAAAGACACAAGAAGACATAAATAGACCGTGCAATATAATTATTGCAACAACTTTTGTAAAACAACCAAAGCAATTATTCCGTGTCATTTCATTCAAACTGTCTGTGACATTTTGAAACAATCAACGTGGCTATCTGGCACACGTTTCGGATCAAAGTTAATCAATTGGGCTACGAAAGTAATTGCAATAATTTGGTGTTTTTTTGGCTCAATAATTATTTATATTATGCGACACTTGTATCTCATGTAAAAGCCTTGACAGATCTGTGGTGGCGAAAAGTTCGCTTACACGAGTAGAAATGTTCGCTTACACGAGTAGAAATGTATACCCGTGATTCGCTCACCACCGCGTGAAATGTGTGTGCAGGTAAATTCTGGCACGTGACAGACTTTCACTATGACCACACGTACTGGAGTTCCATGCTGTCGTGCAACAAGGAGGTGAGCCCCTCCCCCTATGGGGACTACTGGTGCGACTCGCCCTGGGAGCTTATCACCAAAGCCATGGGGGCCATGGTTCGATACCACGAGGATGTCGACTTCCTGATCTGGACTGGGTGAGTCTGTGTGCCTGTCCGTCGTCTGTGTCTGTCTGTGTCCGTTTTTACATTTAGTCAAGTTTTGACTTAATGTTTTAGTAACATAGAGAGGGAATCGAGACGAGGGTCGTGGTGTATGTGTGTGTGTGTGTGTGTGTGTGTGTGTGTGTGTGTGTGTGTGTCTGTCTGTCTGTCTGTCTGTCTGTCTGTCTGTCTGTCTGTGCGTGTGTGTGTGTGTAGAGCGATTCAGACCAAACTACTGAACCTATCTTTATGAAATTTGACATGAGAGTTCCTGGGAATGATATCCCCGGACGTTTTTTTCTTTTTTTCGATAATACTTTTGATGACGTCATATCCGGCTTTTTGTAAAAGTTGAGGCGGCACTGTCACACCCTCATTTTTCAATCAAATTGATTGAAATTTTGGCCAAGCAATCTTCGACGAAGGCAGGACTTCGGTATTGCATTTCAGCTTGGTGGCTTAAAAAATAATTAATGACTTTGGTCATTAAAAATCAGAAAATTGTAATATTTTTTATACAAAACGATCCAAATTTACGTTCATTTTATTCTACATCATTTCCTGATTTCAAAAACATATAAATATGCTATATTTGGATTAAAAACAAGCTCTGAAAATTAAAAATATAAAAATTATGATCAAAATTAAATTTCCGAAATCGATTTAAAAACAATTTCATCTTATTCCTTGTCGGTTCCTGATTCCAAAAACATATAGATATGATATGTTTGGATTAAAAACACGCTCAGAAAGTTAAAACGAAGAGAGGTACAGTAAAGCGTGCTATGCAGCACAGCGAAACCACTACCGCGCTGAACAGGCTCGTCAGTTTCACTCCGTTATGCACAAGTGGCGGACTACGGTCATTGTGAAAAAATGCAGTGCGTTCAGTTTCATTCTGTGAGTTCCAGAGCTTGACTAAATGTAGTAATTTCGCCTTACGCGACTTGTTGTTTCTCTGTATCTCTGCCTCTGTATCTCTACCTCTGTCCCCGTCTGTCCACGACTATCTATCTGTCTGTCTGTCTGTCTGTCTGTCTGTCTGTCTGTGTCTCTGTTTGTCTCTGTCTCTGACTCTGTCTCCGTCTGTCTGTCTGTCTCCGTTTCTATCTTTTTGTATCTCTCCCTCTTTCTATGTCTGTCTCCGTCTGTCAGTCTGTCTGTCTCTGGCTGGCTGGCTGGCTGGCTGGCTGGCTCTCCCCCTCTCTCTCTCTCTCTCTCTCTCTCTCTCTCTCTCTTATTCCGTCTGTAATAAGATCATTAACCTCACTAAAGAGTTTTAAACAAGCTCTGCATAATCATTATATGTCTACCTAGATGGCTATATCTGTGCAAGTAGCTGTCAACAATTGGCAAAGCTTTAT
>NC_090256.1:63307531-63385031 GCF_037325665.1 Littorina saxatilis
ATCCTGGAACGCCGAAGAAGAAGAAGAACATGGGATAAGACCGCCATCGCTCCACTTGGTGACGTCCTTTCATACAAAGCCGGGTTTTCCCGTGTAACATGCCCCCAATGGCTTTGCCGTGAGGGCGTAAAACTTACATTTTCTCTTGGTGACGGGCGCTGTGGCAAAGTGGTAAGACGTCGGCCTCTTAATCGGAAGGTCGAGGGTTCGAATCCCGGCCGCGGCCGCCAGGTGGGTTAAGTGTGGAGGTTTTTTCGATCTCCCAGGTCAATTATGTGCAGACCTGCTAGTGGCTTATCCCCCTTCGTGTGTACACGCAAGCACAAGACCAAGTGCGCACGGAAAATATCCTGTAATCCATGCCAGAGTTCGGTGGGTTATAGAAACACGAACATACCCAGTATGCTTCCCGCTCCGAAAGCGGCGTATGGCTGCCTTAACGGCGGGGTTAAAAACAGTCATACACGTAAAATTCCCCTCGTGCAAAAACACGAGTGTACGTGGGAGTTTCAGCCCACGAACGCAGAAGAAGAGGAAGAGGTTCCACTTGGTCACATTCCGAAAATGTACAGCCTGTGTGCTCCTGGTGCACAGTGGCTTTTTTCTCTCAAAGAAATACTTTTGTAAAAGGCACTGGCAAAGAATCCAGCTCATCTCACCAAGCATGACGACGATGATGATGATGATGATGATGATGATGATGACGACGACGACGATGATGATGATGATGATGATGATGATGATGATGATGATGATGATGCGGAATCCACTAAGAAAATTATCAATTGTAATAATACGGAGCTTCACCCCCGAAGAAGAGAGCCAATAGATGTGCAATCTCCCACCAACGTACAAGTACCTAAACACTTAGAACACTTCAATGGATGGTACTGAAGACGTGCAGATTGAGAAGGGTGGAGGAGGGATCGAGGCCAAGCAAAGGAAAGCATGTGTTCGTGATGACACGTACATCATGATCGAGTGTAAGCTTTTTGTTGATGGCCGCGTCGTAGGCTGGCCACGTGTGTGCATAGGACGATCAGAGTCACTCAGCCATCGATTCGGCTTTCGTCAAGTGTGTGCGATGTGAAGAAGAGGTCTGTAAATCTGAAGCCAAGGAGTTGAAGGGGATCTATGGCGTTGTGGTTCGGCTTGATGAAATGGTGTCGGCGTATCAAGTGATATGGAAGGGTTGGCAACATACCTTTTTTTAAGGGGGGAGGGGGGGGGGGGAGGGGGGGGGGGGGAGGCTTGGTGAACAAATATGGGGGATGTGAAGGAGTAATCAGTAAATCTGGAGTTAAGGAATTGGAAGGGATAAGTGTCGTTGTGGTTCGCTTGTTCAAATGGTGTCGGAGTATACAGTAATACGTATGGATGGTGTGCGTGTGTGTGTGTGTGTGTATGTGTGTGTGTGTGTGTGTGTGTGTGTGTGGTGTGTGTGTGTGTGTGTGTGGTTGCGTGTGTGTGTGTCCGTCGCGATATAACCTTGAATGGTTGAAAACGACGTTAAACACCAAATAAAGAAAAGAAAGTGTGTGTGTGTGCGTGTGTGCGCAAAAAAAGCATATTTTATAAACAGAACAGGAAAAGCGCGCATGATTCATAAAAAATGATAGCATTGGCGGGGCTCGAACCAGCGACTTCAGGAACCGCAGCGCAGCGCTATACCACTGACCTATGCGGATAACTGTCGAGAGTGGAACATTTTAGGAATGCCTATTTTGTGAGATGCAAAACACACGGCAAAGCTCACTGTGCAACCCGACTCAGTGAAAGGCCCGTTGGCAGACTATGTCGTGTGAATTAGGTCAGTTCGACCGTCGCTTACCCCGCCGCTTTGCACGAAAAGTTGGATGATATCTGCACGGTCTTCCTACCGCCGGCTCTGTTCTTTTTTTTATATAGTTTTTTTGTGTGCTGCAGTCACGTAGGCCATCTCCAGTTATACACTTTTGAACAAACCGTTATCATATGTTATACCACTTTTAATCCAATCTGCAAAAAAGAGTGGGTTACCTTGACAAATTATATCTTTGTTGTTCCACAACAAACCCAATACAGAATTACCATTATCGACTTGATTATTATTAAGCCATGCCTTCAACACAGCGGACCAAAATTCCGATTTAATACTGTCCAATCCTTTTAATGGTTTGCTATTAATGTTCGCAAAAAACATTCTAAGCGACTCCCAAAACGGAAAAACAGTGCTTTTGGGAGCCATGACCATTTCTGGTCTTCATTTGACAGAGTTAGGTTCACAACCCAGCTTAGCAAAAAGGAACACTGCATCTGTCGCAAATCAATCATATTCAATCCACCTTGCTTAACTTCGTTACATAAAACAGTTCTTTTCACCTTTTCAAATGCCTTTCTGTTGCAGTCTTTTTTGCGCCACACGAAGCGAAACATTAACCTATTAATTTCAGTTAGAACGTCGTCTGGAACAATCAGCGCCTGCATTATATAGAGAAAATGTGGCAGAATAAACGTTTTAAATACACAGACTTTACCAATAATGCTCAAATTCCTTTTCTCCCACACGCAGATGAGCCTTTTCGCAACATTCACTCTCTCTTCCCAATTCTCTCTCACTTTTGACGCACGCATGTAATTACAGAAATATACACCCATAATTTCATTTTGTCTGTACATGCAAAACCGCAACACTCATTCCTACAGTTCTTCCGTGACCCAAACCACATTAGTCTAGATTTTTGGTGATTTATGTTCAAACCTGATATTTCCGAACATTTATCAATCAAAGCCAGGGCTTGGAACATGTCATGTTCATCTTGCATAAACAATGTAACATCATCAGCGTACAACAATACTTTCAAAACTTTATCCATATCTCCGTTGTTCCACAATGACAAACCCTTAATATTTTTGGCCTCTCGAATTTTGATTGCTAACAATTCAACTGCTAATACGAAGGCTAGTGCGGAAAAAAGACAACCTTGCCTTATTCCTGAATCAATATTAAAAATGTCAGATAACCAACCACAATAATCATCAAAACATCAACCCATTTCACAAAATCAATTCCAAAACCAAATTTTTCAAACATCTTCAACATAAACTCTTTGGAAATACAATCAAATGCATGAACAAAGTCAATTGACACCATCAATCCAGGCTTATTATGTAAATCTGCATGTTCTAAAACATCATCAACTAATCGCAATAAGGTTGAGACACGTCTACCTTTTATATACCCAACTTGATCCTCATTCAACACCAGAGAGCCGAAGTGCTAAACATTTTGCTAATAACTTATAATCTGTATTGTCAGTGAAATAGGTCTCCAACACTTTAAATCATTTCTTGATAAATCCTTCTCTTTATGAATCAGTGTAATTGCCGCTTTACACTGTGAATTAGATAGAGTTCCATTCTTAAAAGCAGAGTTAAAAGAAGCAAGTATATACCGGCACCTCCAAAAAAACTTATAAAACTCAACTGTTAATCCATCAATTCCAGGCGCAGAACCATGATTCATACGCTTTAGAGTTGACAAAACTTCTCCTTCTACCACTTCCCCTTCACAACTGTCTTTCTGCTGATTATTCATTTTTAAAACCTTTGTTCCATGTCAATTTTCAAGCTCATGTTTTCCTCATCAATTTGTTGAGCGGTTGGTGGCTTGGTTGGCGTGAATTGAGTGGAAACCGCATCTGTGAAAACGAATTCCCAAAGGGCAGTTAAATATTCTGTATTCTGTGTTCTGTCTATTTCAGCACTACAACGTCCCTGACATCAGTGCCGCTTCGCTAGAGATGCTGGTCACTCGTATGGCCAATGGGTCAGAGGGGGACAAATTGTTGGACGACTACTTCAGGTCAGTATGTCTTAACAGACGACGTTTTGGAATAACTCTTTCTGGGTGGTCACGCACGCACGCACACACACACACACACACAGGCACGCACACGCACACACACACACACACACACACACACAGAGGCACGCACACACACACATACACACACACAGACAGACAGACACACATACACACACACACGCAGGCACACACACACAGACAGACACACTGACACACAGGCACGCACACAGACAGACAGACAGACAGACAGACACACACACACACACACACACACACACACGTACAAACACACGTACACACACACATACACATGCTCTCTCACTCTCTCTCTCTCTCCCTCCCTCTTTCTCTTACTCACACGAGAGTTTTACAAAGGACATTTAGATGGATCCGTCGCGATATAACCGGTTGAAAACGACGTTAAACACCAAATAAAGACAGAAAGAAAGAAATTTAGATGGATTATCAACATTCCCATCAGTTGTGTGTCGTTTGTCCGGTCAAGCTGCGCTAACGCCTGATTGTCACGAGTTCTTCCCACAACTCTTACTTAACTACACAATTGCCGGTGCACTTTGTCGCTCCTGTAAGACATTCTCCGCTAAATCGTGTCTGTTTTATTGCAAAGATTGTGCTGTTTCCTCTCTTTAACCGTTCACTGCCAGTCGTGGCTGTACGAGGACTCACACGCACTTTCATTCAAATGCCTGCAACATTGATTTTGTTCCTTCAGGATACATGTACCTTTATGACATTTTATAAAGAGATTACACGCCGAGTTAAGTGAATATGGAGAATATTTTGTGGAAGTAAGCGCATCATGAAAAATGCGAGCTCCAGTCCAGCAAGCTTTTCCGTGACCGCGAACACAGACTAATATTTTTAATATCCACTGAAACAAGATGTGCAACCCATTTATTCATTTTTTAGTCAGTTTTTTTTAACACCCAAAAAAGGTGTTTTTATGCCACAGTTTAATCAAATCCTAATCTCTCTGTCAAGTGTACCTGCGGAGGTGAGTGATTAATACGCGGCTGTCAAAAGAAATTGTTACATTTACTTGAATTTACATGTTGCATGTCTTAGACTTGATGCTCTCTTCCCATGCGCTTTTGTCCTAGTCTCTCCTTGTGGTCGTTTGTACTTTCTCCCCCCTCCCCCTCCCTTTTCTTTTTTCTCTTCTGTAGATTCTTCTGCTCCTATTTAGTTCCCCATCCTCATTCTTTCAATTTGTTCTTCTGGTTTATTGTTGTTATGTCCACCATTACGAAAATGTGTGTAATTTAGTATTGTTCTGGTCACATGATATAAGCATTTGCTTGAGTGCGTGTCCTAGCTGAGTGTTTTGAACTGTTCATGCGAAGAAATTCTGAATAAAATGTTGTTTTTAAAAACCAAAAGAAATTCGATTAGGCCTACTTTGTTTAAACGTCCACCTTGTTTGTATTTTCCTCGAGTGTTCTTGTCGATTTATTTACCTTATCTCAAATGTACTCTACCCCCCCCCCCCCCTCCACCTTATCTCAAATGTACTCTCCCCCCCCCTCCCCCTCCCCCTCCCTCTTCTATTTTTTCTTGTTTTTGTCTGACAGATTCACGACAGGGGGCGCTAACCAAGGGGACATAACTTGTGATCGGACGTGCAAGAGTCGCTTCCTTTGTGGCTTCCGGCACTATACGTTTGCCGAATTCGACGCATGCGTGGAAGGCTATGTGGGTTCCGCCGTTTCCATTTCCGCTTCTGGACTTTTGATCACTGTCCTACTGGCTTTGCTGACCTTGATGGGAAATTGACCTGTGGTCAGTTTCTCTGGCTGAAAGATTGATTTTGAAGAATGAAATTTGCCTATCTGGCAAAAAGCGGACGAGTGTTCGCCAGATAGATATCAAAACAACCGTTAAATGAAACAAATTTAGACAAAGATCATAAGAAAGAAAGTAGGAAACTCAACAGCAAATCCAAATCGAATGTTTTGTTAACTTTGGAGTTACATTAATTGTTATGTACTGATACTTATGCGGCTTTCTTTAGGCGAATTGTTTTTGTAATTGATGGCTTATTTGGTTGTAGAAGGCTAATTATCCTTAAAGATTATTGCCTTTTATTCTTTTAACTGTAACGCGACTTACAAAGATTGTAATCAGAAATATGCATTTATCTTTTCATAGATTTGCGTGTGTGTAATGCGTTGGTGGGTGTGTAGCAGTCTTGTATGTGTAGATGAAGCTCAATTGCATAATGCGACAAACATGTTTCTCATATCATTTACGTACGCAGCCTCATGAATACAAATGTGCAAATCCTTGGTAGAAAGCAGTTCTGACAATGATGGCCACCTGGGCCATATGTGCGGTATCAACTTTCAGCGTGGCTCATGAAAATGCACCCGAATAACCAGAGCTTTCTTCAGCATAGTCTTTGGAGAAATTATTTACATAACCTAGGCATATCATTTTCATATAATGAGTTTGTGATTCACCAACGTTGTCGTATCACTTTGAATGTGTTCAATCCTAACATAATTCTTGTAAAGAATTCGTTTGTAATAAATAATCTTGTACTCAAATCTGTTGTTATAAATAGTCTTGTAATGTTAATTCTGTTGTAATGATTTTAAAACTGTTCCTTTGAGTACAGGCGCCTGATAAACCTACACATACACTGAGTAGCCTCGTGCTCTCTGGTCCGTGCAGTTATCAATACACAGACAAGAACATGGCCAAGCATTAAGAGCTACTGTGAAAGTGTCTGGCGCCTGTTGTTTGCGTGCAACTCTTTGTGATTGTCTCGTGCCCATCTCAAAATGTATTCTTTAAATGAAATGTAATCATATTCGGAAAAAGAAGAAGAACAAATCATTTGTTAGTATTTGTTGTTCTACTGTCAAAATGAGCGTTCAGCTCATGAGAGAGAGAAAGAGTGTGTGTGTGTGTATGTGTGTGTGTGTGTGTGTGATATAAACATAACAGAGTGAGTGTCACAGTGTGAGTGCGCGCGTGCGCGTGTGTGTATGTTTGTGTGTGTGTGTGTGTGTGTGTGTGTGTGTGTGTGTGTGTGTATGTGCGTGTCACACACACACACGCGGGCGCGCGCGCGCGGGCGCTAGCGAGAATTTTTACACACGAACAAGTGCTCACACTTTATATTCTGTAGTTGTACGTGACGGTCTTCAGTTTTGCTTTACTACACCAACGAATCGTAACATGCTGAAGGGAAGCGGAAAAGCAAGCCTTGCGACTGGCTTTGTGTGTGGATATATCGAACTTGGATGTCCATAATTATTTTACTCGCTTGGCTTGATGAGTTTTGAGAGGACAGACATATCTTTATAATGGAGACAAAGAACAAGGTACGAACAATCTTAAGAATGCAAACGAAACCAAGAGCAACAATTTCTTCTTTTTATTTGGGGTACAACTTTGACACAAAAGGGGAAACAACGTGCGTACTTGCTTACCTGATGCAGACGGTTCTGTTGGCACTGTACTTCAACTGTCGTATCCTAGCTATCACTTGTCTCTATGCTAACTTATTCTAAGTAGTAACTCTATTTCCCTAGCTCTATTTTCTCTGGTCTGGTCTCTTGCTCCGTCCTCTAAGAATTCTCGGCAGTCAGTTCTTTTGTCTTCCCTATCTCCCTAGATTAAGTAAGCTTGGGCCCTGTGCCGTCTTCCCATTGTTGGAGACTGACGTCACAGGGTCCAGCATCGTGGCACCTATCGCCAGGTATCGTACGGCTATAGCGTATTAGGAAATGCCCTACTATACACGCGGCTGTGCACTAGTTACTGGCCGTTACTTATTGCTTACCCAGCGAAATAACGCTTGCTCAGCTACGATTGTACTACGCGATGGCCAAGAGAATTTGTCTGCGTCAGGTTTGCCTTCAACGTACACACATTTACACACTTAAAACAATAATAATACATTATAATAATAACAGCAATATCAACCCGTGATAATAGCAAAGTAATATAAAAAAATTGATTCTTTACTTTTGATCAGTACATTGTTCTATAGTTATGTCAAAAGTCACTAGTGGCTAGTAATGGCCAGAGACCAACCAAGCACTATTTTATAAGCTCGAAAACAACATCACCCAATATCAATAGCAGTCATCACAATAGGTCGCACCAAACAACAGACAAACAAGAGGCGAAGCCTTCAAGGCTCACGTAAGAAATCGACAAACAGTAACACAAACTCAATCACTCCGTCACACATACACACACACACAGTAAGCATAGGTGACACTGTGCAAGAAAGTGAGACACTAGTCACTAGATCTAGATCTGTCTGTCTGCATGTAGCCTACTTACAGGGACACGACTGCCAACTAGTCTCGGCCCGCTCAAAATAAAACTGAATGACCGAGACTTTCAGTAATTCCTTCGCGTGACGTCTAACCCTCTTACGTCATAATGTGACGTCTTCAAATGACGAAATGTTAAAGTTTCTACCACAGACATACATACATACGCACGCACGCACGCACGAACGCACGCACGCACAGACAGACAAAAGTTAGCATCGCATTGGCTACACTTACGTGAGCCAAAAAGACAGACGCTTTGAGAAAAACACACCAGACGCTGCAGAACTGGGACACCGAGACTGTTTCCCCTTCCGGTGGTCTCGGTACAGCCATTATCCATAATGGCGCCTGATCGTTTCTATTTCCAGTAGCTTCCAGACACACAAATCACGTAATCACGCCGGCTATTCTGAAAACCGCAGAACCCCGACAACACACATAGCGTGGAAGGCTGCATCCGATGTATGTAATTGCCGATCAGCTTCGATTTGCCGTGAATTAGGAATAACAAAGCATCATTCAACGCACATAACGACCAACTCTGTCTTTTCAGTGCGTTGGGAAGCCGGTGTCCCGTGTGCGAGAGATCAAGATCATTGCGGTTTTTGTTCTTTCTGAATTGTGTGCAAATAAAGCCTTTAAAGCCTCTCGGGCAGATTATTTGTATTTATCGAGACTGTTGGTTGTATTAGAATCGTACATTTATTTTAATGCTATGTTTGAGTCGTCCGCTTGTCTTCATGTTTATGCGCCACCAATGTAATTTTTTGAGATTGAGATGATACAGTTAAGTTGAATTGAATTGAATTGAATTGAGTGATCGAATGGTTCAGGCATGAGATTCACGTTTAGAAAATAAAGGTATAAGGAATGAAGAAGTGTGTCGAAAGACTACAATTGAAATTTCAAAGCACCTGTAGTAAATATCGAAGGTCCAGCAAGGTAAAAGAAAGTACTTGCACATCTTAAAAGCGTTTTCAAGGGATTACTTGAATGAATCACACTGCCGTGCCTCCCCCTCTGAAAAGTAAGGAAAGCAAGCGGTTAAAAACGGGCGTCGACAGAGCTAATGAACAGGGATGTTACTAAAGAAAAAACAAATGATTGGGTAATTCGGCCGCGGTCGCTGGGGATATTGTCCCGCTGGAAGTATTCAATATAAATGCAATTTTTTGTTTTTGTGTGTGTTTTGTTTTTGTAGTTGCCAAGCACATCATTGTGGGGCTTTTCAATCAATAACATGCATCCGTCTACAATGTATCATTATTCATCCTTCAACATTTATAATAAATAATTATGTAAATGGCAAGTATACAAGACATATATATATATATAGATACACAACATTAGGACATAACAGACAGACGGACATATAACATACCGTTCGCCTACAAGTAAGGCCGGAGCATAACATAACATGCAGATTACAATACTGATATAAAGAAAGAAAGAAAGAGAGAGAGAGAGAGAGAGAGAGAGAGAGAGAGAGAGAGAGAGAGAGAGAGAGGGTAATGGTGGTGATATCATTTATAATGTATACTCTTAGATTTTAATACAAATAATAGATTCTTCTTGAAGTTCCACTCAACAATAATCAAAAGTCACTAAAATACAAGACACCCCTGCACCCATAAGATTGGACAGGGTGACAGACAGATAAGAGGATAAGACAAGCAGACAGACATAAGACATACAGACACTCTTGCCTAAAGTCTTGATGTAACCGAGTGCCGAAACACTACGATCACCTCGGGATGCGAAGTGCAATCAAACAGGATTGAAAATGTTAGGGCTAATTTCTTAGCCCTATAAAAACTGTTATGCAAACCCGAAGGTTTCTATGAACATACAGACAATCGGAAACCACCTGACCCCATCACAAACAGATTTCCACAATCCACGGGTGTTGACTTTTACTGAAGGCCAACAACTCGGGTGCAGAGTCTGCTGTGAAAGGAGCGGTAGCCTCCCTGTCACAATCACCCCCGTTTGAAATGAACTTCGTCCCGAAGTTCCGAACCGGGGGACCACTGTCCATCCCAAGTTCGCAGAATGGGAACAGCACGAAAATGTTCAGTGGTCATATTATGCCATTACCTGAACATATCATGCCGAGTCCCATCCCTGCTCGCAAGCGCCAGATGTAACCGAGTGCCGAAACACTACGATCACCTCGGGAAGCGAAGTGCAATCAAACAGGATTGAAAATGTTAGGGCTAATTTCTTAGCCCTATAAAAACTGTTATGCAAACCCGAAGGTTTCCATGAACATACAGACAATCGGAAACCACCAGACCCCATCACAAACAGATTTCCACAATCCACGGGTGTTGACTTTTAAAGGCCAACAACTCGGGTGCAGAGTCTGCTGTGAAAGGAGCGGTAGCCTCCCTGTCACATTATAAAAACCTACAATTTTAAACTGTGGAAAAAGTGAAGCTGAAATGGACACTTCGCCTTGGTCAATAACCTAACATATATTTGCATAGGGTAACCACTCGGACAAAAATTCAAAATTTCTATTCCTGATAAAAATCTATTTCTTTTCAATATAATATCTTTGTTTTAATATTTTCAAAAAAACACTCAAAAGCGGAACTGAGCCCTGAAGTTTACATTTATAAATATAATATTTTCCTAAAAGAATAATCAAATCTAAGACATTATCAGTGTTCACATTATAATTTTTTTAATTATTATTTCGATTCATTTCATAATCCAAAACGTTCGGAATGAAGCAAATGAATAAAGTACAAGAATTACGAGTTCAGAAAAAAAATTGCCGTAGAAGCGAATCGAACCCGTACCGGGACCACAAAAGTAAGGACTAGCGCATGATCGAGCGCGTTACCAACTGAGGTAATCTGTCGCACTTTAGGCGAGGGAGATTTTAACTTCAAATATTACACTTGAGTTCTCGAGCGTGGCCCGCGATGACTGACTCGAGTTTCCGAGTCTCTCCGTTCGTGTTTGTGTACTGTTCTCTATATTTCACTGTTCGGGGCGAATTCAGTTCATAACTGACCCTACGCTCCCGGTCACTTCGTATACGTTTGGAAAGCAATATGAAGTAGCGATAATTTCAAGCGTGACCGACATTATTGATACGAAATGCATTGACCAATCGCCGAAAAGCGCAGACGTCATTGCATGAAAAATACCCAAAATCCTCTATTCTCGACGACATACTAAGGAGTTAGTTCGGGAGAACGACGATCAATGGACGGTTTATTTTATAAAGGGAAGCAAGCGGTTAAAAACGGGCGTCGATAGCACCAATGGACAGGGATGTGGAACTTGTAGTATTTCATTCACTTGTGACAAAATCCAATACCCTGACTGCTTGCTTTGGCGAATTTAATTTTTTTAATGAATTAATTTATCAAAAAGGCACTATAGTGGCTTTTACGAAATGAACCCAACACAAAATTCCCAGGCTGTTCATTTTTGGTATGTGACCAAGTGAAGGGATGAACCTCTTATCCAATGAGAATGCCTTTAATGAATCAGCACATGTAAAATTGTCTGAAAGAAACTAGTATGCTCCGACAGTGGATCGAACCCGGAATGAAGATACAATGGAACCCCCTTTTAAGACCCCCCAATTTAAGACTCCCTCCTTTTTAAAACCTGTTTTTCTCAGACTTTCTGTTCATAACCTCGGTAAAATGACCCCCATTTTAAGACCACCTCCTTTTTAAGACCCGATTTTCTCATATTTTTCGTCTTCTTGTTGATCACACGTCTATACTGTTAGGCCGGACAGCGAGAGTGCGACGCACTAACCACTGGGCCGTCGATGGCTGTCTAGACAGTAACCATCCCATTGGCATTGGGTCTATTCCTCAAGTTTTTAATTCTCCTTCGGTCTTCTCCCAAAATGTCTGTTCGCAAAGTGGGGCTGTGTCCCGATATTTTTTTTTTAGTGTGTGTGTGTGTGTGTGTGTGTGTGTGTGTGTGTGTGTGTGTGTGAATGTATGTGAGTGTGTGTGTGTGTTTAAGTGTGTGTGTGTGTGTGTGTGAGTGTGTGTGTGTGTGTGTGTGTGTGTGTGTGTGTGAGTGTGTGTGTGTGTGTGTGAGAAAGATAGATAGATAGAGAGAGAGAGAGAGAGAGAGAGAGAGAGAGAGAGAGAGAGAGAGAGAGAGAGAGAGAGAGAGACTGGCAGACAGGACATGCACAGACAGACAGACGGACAGACAGGCAGACAGGCAAGCAGGCAATCACACACACACACACACACACACACACGCGCGCGCGCGTGCGCGCATTTATGAAATAGACCAAATGGGATTGATGGACGTAGACAAACGGAAGCTTCAGAGTAGACATTCTTGCGGAGCAGACCAAACGCTAAATAAACCGTCTGGACACACATTCACAATCACAGGAACCTGAACTTTTTACGGTTAGCAGGTAATCATGTGAATTGCTGTTTAATCAGGTAAATCATCGAGTGATTGAGATACGTACATACTTGAGTATCGCCGATCGCGAGTGCAACTTCAGTTAAAGGTGGTCGTCTACATTTTTGCTTTTTTTCAATAATCTTATGGTTAGATTTCGATACAAAATTATGTCAAATGATGAATAAACCATGGGGAAAAAAATTATAGAAAAAAAATATATATGGAAAAAAAGATTTTATTTTTGGGTCGCGTGACTCACGCTTCCAATATTTTGTTTTCTGTTTGCTGAGAACATGTGCTTTGCCTAAAAATACTGACCAATCAAATTCATGTCACTATGCTTATAGCTACGCCCAAACAAGTGCAGCAACTGTTTGACACTGGAGCGCTGTCCACGCTTTTTTTAAACGCACGAAATGCACGGGATTTGAGAGGAGTTTTGCGCTTGGCATTTTCCAAATAAGGATATCCTACTATGAGTACTACGCTGGAATACTACAATGAATTTTCAAACGGCTACACTGGCTTCGTCTTTCTTTATCGAAAGGGGGTGTATTGTTGATATTTGTTGATAATAGACTCTGCATTTTAATGGTCAAATGTAGACAAAGACCTTTAAAGCACATGTTCTCAGCAAACAGAAAACAAAATATTGGAAGCGTGAGTCACGCTACCCAAAAATAAAATCCTTTTTTACATATATTTTTTTTTCTATAACTTTTTTCCCCATGGTTCATTCATCATCTGACATAACTTTTTAGCGAAATCTAACCATAAGATTATTGAAAAAAAGCAAAAATGTAGACGACCACCTTTAAGGGGAAGTAAACAGTTATCAATATGTCGCGTAACTTTCCAAGGGGCAGTGAACTTCGCCCACGGTTGGGAAGTTGGGGCATCACAAACAAAAAACATGAAACACTGACACACGGTCGAACGCAGACAGGCAGACAGAAAGTGATATAGATAGAAAATATGGACAGACTGGGAATTTTAGTGGTAGCAAGATACATCTCTCTCTCTCTCTCTCTCTCTCTCTCTCTCTCTCTCTCTCTCTCTCTCTCTCTACTTCTCTGTCTCTCTGTCAATCTGTCTGTCTGTCTGTCTATGTCTCTCCCTCTCTCTCTCTGTCTGTCTGTCTGTCCGTCTATCTCTTTCATGCAGACGCGCACGTAGACACAGACAGCCCCCCAAAAACACATGGACGCACGCACGCACATACACACACACGCACACACACACACACACACACACATGCATACAAACACACATACAAACACCCATGCATACAAACACACACACACACACACACACACACACAAACACACACAATATCCTTCACCCACTCACTTGGCCTCCTCTTCTGCCACTACTTGAAAATTGTGAGCTTTGGGCCAGCAAGCAATTTGCGGTGGAAGCAGAAAAGAGAAATGGGAACTCGAAGCTCGTGTGCAGACTGCCTAACGAGCTTAAAGCCAGCCATTCCACCATTACTCCTCTGCACAAATTCAATCGCTGCCAGTCGATCTCCACTTCAGCTCTCGTCAAGTCGTTGGCCTTCGTCCCGGGACAACGACTGTATTCGCTCAAATAAGAAAGGGCGTGTTGACGCGCTTGAGTCAATTTGAAGAGCTTATTTAGACACACGACACTTTTTTTCTCTCCACATTTCTTGCACTTAAAAATACAGGCTCCATGTGCCTGAAACTCCTTAAATTCACGTACTGTTTACCACAATGTTATTGATGGTGTGTGTGTGCTAGTGACTTTAAGTCTCCGTGTGTGTGTGTTATGGAGTGGTATAGCCCTTATTGCGCCAGATGTTATGGTCCTTTATTGGCCGGTTTCTAGACAATCATAAATGCCTCTACACCACTCTATAAATTTAGTATTTGTTTACAGGCTTGAATGTAATCTGAATAGTTGTCCGCTACCGTAGCTTACAAGGCACAAGCGCACACGCACTCACACACGCAAAAACCTGGTGTTAAATGGATCTTGACACTGCCAAGACTAATTATTATTAGTTTACAAAGCTTTTTACATCACAAAATCATTTCCGGGCTTCGACCAGTACTCTAGGCCGACAACACCGCAAGAAACTCTACAGTCCAAGACGCAGACACCTTTTGGCTCAAACAAAGCAGCTTAACAGGTAAGACGAATAGGTATTCTACTGTACGTTACCCTACTGCCATCTTTCGGCTTTCAAGATGTTGGTATGGCTGTAAGTCCTTCAGACGACTGACAAGGATGCACCAGTCCTCACGACACCGCAACCATTGCTTGACGTAGTCCTTGATCCTTCCAGTCCGTCTCGGCGGCTACCTGTAGAACTCTGCCAGCTCTCCATGCCATGGTCATGTACACCAAGCCGCAGTCACCAGTTCAGTTCAGCCTCCGTCGATGAAACCCTCCAGTTGGAACACTGTAAAGTTTATAGTCCATAAATCAACTTGTCTTTAGTTTCTTTCACTCGCACAATAAAAATACTCACTCGTCCAACATATTAAGCTGCATGAGCCAATATAATTATTTACACGTTAATTCCTGTTTTCTAAAGCCAAGAAAACGTTACGTAAAACCCTCACATGTTTAAGCAGTGTAGCACAATAGCTTAGGCCTACACAATAACGTTAAACACAGAACCAGTCACTCTTCTCACATACGACAACATGACATGAAAATATAACCGGTTTCAAACATACCTCAAAAGAGTGTAAAGCCAACATTTAGTACAGTCGCCGGCCTGGCATGAATATGAAAATGGAAGATATCACGTAGACTGATAGGGAAAGTTCGTCAGTCTTCATCCTTCTTCAGTCAGATACCTAAAACAGGAGCCCGTCTGCTAACGTGTTACGAAAAACATGAGTCGAGCTTGGCTCCTTGACGGCGACTGATTTTACAAAGTCGTTCTTGCTATGACATTGCCAGTGAGCTGTCGTCTGCATTACTTGCACGTGAAAAACCTTGTCAGTTACACAAAAGTTCAACTGCGGTCAACGCGACGGTATGCAGCCTATAGCCCTTTCCAATGTCTGACCATCGCTATAGTCTATTCTATTTACAACAATACACATTACCCCAGATACGAGTAAACCGCTTCGTAACATCACCCCCTTTCCTCAAAAGAAAATGAATTGTTGAAAAAACGATGAAATTTTCTGAATCTCGATCAGAGATTATCCAAAAAGTCAAAAGAATTATACACTGGGGTTATGTTCAGAAGCTGTTTAAAAAAATTATCATGAACGAAACTCGAGTAAGACCTTGGCCTTGCAAGAATATGCCAGTCAACACATCAAATCAAAAATCAAATCAAATCTGAAAATGTTACTGGATAAACAGGACAAACAAAACAATCATTCACACCCGTGTAAGCGCACGTGCCTTGAGATAGAAACAATACTGCTAAAGGGTCAAACAAACAAACACTATTGGGCGCCATTTGTTATGGAGTGGTATAGCCCTTATTGCGCCAGATGTTATGGTCCTTTATTGGCCGGTTTCTAGACAATCATAAATGCCTCTACACCACTCTATAAATTTAGTATTTGTTTACAGGCTTGAATGTAATCTGAATAGTTGTCCGCTACCGTAGCTTACAAGGCACAAGCGCACACGCACTCACACACGCAAAAACCTGGTGTTAAATGGATCTTGACACTGCCAAGACTAATTATTATTAGTTTACAAAGCTTTTTACATCACAAAATCATTTCCGGGCTTCGACCAGTACTCTAGGCCGACAACACCGCAAGAAACTCTACAGTCCAAGACGCAGACACCTTTTGGCTCAAACAAAGCAGCTTAACAGGTAAGACGAATAGGTATTCTACTGTACGTTACCCTACTGCCATCTTTCGGCTTTCAAGATGTTGGTATGGCTGTAAGTCCTTCAGACGACTGACAAGGATGCACCAGTCCTCACGACACCGCAACCATTGTTTGAGGAAAGTTCGTCAGTCTTCATCCTTCTTCAGTCAGATACCTAAAACAGGAGCTCGTCTGCTAACGTGTTACGAAAAACATGAGTCGAGCTTGGCTCCTTGACGGCGACTGATTTTACAAAGTCGTTCTTGCTATGACATTGCCAGTGAGCTGTCGTCTGCATTACTTGCACGTGAAAAACCTTGTCAGTTACACAAAAGTTCAACTGCGGTCAACGCGACGGTATGCAGCCTATAGCCCTTTCCAATGTCTGACCATCGCTATAGTCTATTCTATTTACAACAATACACATTACCCCAGATACGAGTAAACCGCTTCGTAACAGTGTGAATGAGTGTATGTGCGCCTTGAGTCGCCTGTTGGTGAGATATGTGCGCGTTATAAATATTCGTATTATTATTATTATTTATTATTAAATGCAGACCGGCACGGTTGGCCTCATGGTAAGGCGTCCGCCCCGTGATCGGGAGGTCGTGGGTTCGAACCCCGGCCGGGTCATACCTAAGACTTTAAAATTGGCAATCTAGTGGCTGCTCCGCCTGGCGTCTGGCATTATGGGGTTAGTGCTAGGACTGGTTGGTCCGGTGTCAGAATAATGTGACTGGGTGAGACATGAAGCCTGTGCTGCGACTTCTGTCTTGTGTGTGGCGCACGTTATATGTCAAAGCAGCACCGCCCTGATATGGCCCTTCGTGGTCGGCTGGGCGTTAAGCAAAAAAAATAAAAAAAAAAAAAAAAAAAAAAAAATTGAAATGCAGTCCAATTTGACCTGGGGATCATCTCTTATTAACGACCACCTGCTTATTGTGACCACCCCTGACGAGGTTCTTTACTGTATAATACACCTTTTCATAACGACCACCTGTCTTTGAGGACCACTTTTAGTTGGACCCTTGGGAGGACTTTACAGACAGGTCCCACTGAAATACATGTGACATATCATTGCTGGGTGAGAAAATAATTGAACGGTTAGTTCAGCCGTAAGTATGAATGAAACTCAAAACCATTGAAAACGCCAAATCGCATTGGCTTCTCAGTTTGGTTTAAACAATTGTATTCATAGAATTACAAATAACAATGAGATCAATGGATAATAACATGATATGCGTATAAACATATCTTCTTCTCTAAACCTCGTATACAAGGTCACACTTCTTCAAGTCCCGAAACATTCCCTTTTTCTATGTAGTCGACACGATATGCTTCTCAAATCAATGATCCTTTCGAGGCAATATGTGAACAATTCAGACTATAATAACACGGCTTCATGCCATTTCCTTTAACATTCTCCTCTTTTTGTCTATGTAGTAGACACGATCGTCTTCCAAAATCAAATAAATGATACCTTCGATATGTGAATAACTCAGACTATAATGATACGGCTTCAGGCCATTGCTTTTAACATTTGTGTCCCCATTAAATTTGATTATTGCAGCACTTGAACTTTACACGGCCGCAATGGGCACAATTCAACTAAAACGCCTGAAACTGGTGATTGATGATACTGTTACGACCAGCGAGCACTGATTTGTTGAATTGAGAAATAATGGATTTCGGCTAGACACTGGCTTACTGCCAGTAATGAAGGATGTGTTGATTCGGACGAGACTGTGCGTGCTTGCTTTAAGTATCGGGGCCGTTTTCAAACTTGTTGGGGTGACTATGAAAGACATGAGGATAACAAAAAGAGAAAGGCACGTAATATGGAACGGTTCCTATAATAAGGACCATCTGCCGAATTTGCCTTTAGTTTGGTTTCAGTTTTTTTTGTTGCTCAGTGTCTAACGCAGCTGGTTAACACAAGTGAGACTGGAAGGTAAACTGAACAGAGAACAATCACCAAGAACAAAGTGAAACTTCTTCGCGAGAAAACAAGCTAGTTATAAGCATACAACCAAAAGTGGTCCATATTACGAACCCTTCCAATATGTCAGTGGTTGCTGAAACGCTGAGGCTAGGCACAAAATGATTGGCTGTCGCAGAGCCAAGATGGCTCGTCGCATAGGCAGTGACTTGCTGGAACTATCAGCATAGTCTGTCGCAAAATTCGCTGTCGCAGTTTGTTGTGGAATTCACATGCCCTATTGCAACCGCCCCCCCCCCCCCCCCCCACCCATACACAAAAACAACAAGATCAAGAACAAGAACAAGAACAAGAACAAGAACAAGAACAACAACATCCTAGAAAAACAGAGAAATGAAATAAAAACAAAATACGTGCCGACGATCCCTGCATTTGCTGTTCATCGTTCCGGAATGCTTAATCAACTTAGATTGGCTGGAGTGGCATGGCTTACGCGAAAAAGTACTGTATAAAAAACAAAGAGAGACGTAGAAAGAGACGTGTAGCTGAAAAGCAAGAAGTATACTGACAGATACACAGAACTGAGCTTCAAAAGTAATGTATGAGGTTTTGAAAAAAACAAAATGGACAGAACTACGGAGAAACAACAGACAGTAAAAGCTAGACTCACAACAATGAACTTCTTACAGACATTCAGTAGTTTTAACGAAGAGAGAGAGAGAGAGAGAGAGAGAGAGAGAGAGAGAGAGAGAGAGAGAGAGAGAGAGAGAGAGAGAGAGAGAGAGAGAGAGAGAGAGAGAGAGAGAGAAGACAAGACAACATCTTTAATATTGAGAGTAATATTCAGGTCTTAGAAAAGCAAGAATATTGCTTTTTTACATCCAGCCCTCGCCCTTATATAGGGTCAACAAGAACAGGAAACAATATAATTAAAGAACTATCACATCAAACTTAAAAATACATTATAACTGTATATACAGATACAAATTTAAAAATAAATTGTCATACTGCATTTTAAATACAATTTCCAATGATAAAAAGTGTCAATTTTTAACATAACTTAATTTAGATCTGCATATTATTATAACTTTGTTTAACATGCACATACATTTTAAATGAATTGATGAACCATTCAGCACATGTTAAGTTGCAATATGTGCGACATAAATTTTTTTTTAAGCTGTCTGTGTTTGTTTTATGCTTAAGAAAAATAGGCAGTGAGTTCCATAGGACCGCACCTGAATAAAGAAGGCTTGATTTGAAAAGGTCAATTCGTGGAGTCGGTTTTATGATTTTTAGTCTGTTATAGTTCAAAATAAAATTATCACGTAATGTCTCCGGTGCATATCCTGACATCACTTTATGCATTATAACACCTTTATTATACATTAATCTTTTTTTGAAATGGTAATACTTGCACATTTTTATAATCAGATTCTGAAGGAGTGTGATTTTTTAGCATAATAAGCTTAACTGCTCTTCTGTGTGAGAGAGAGAGAGAGAGAGAGAGAGAGAGAGAGAGAGAGAGAGAGAGAGAGAGAGAGAGAGAGAGAGAGAGAGAGAGAGAGAGAGAGAGAGAGAGAGAGAGAGAGAGAGAGAGAGAGAGAGAGAGAGAAAGATTGAAATAGAGAGACAATAACAATGACAATGACAATTCTTTATTTAACGAGGGTAATAATAGATTAAGCAGTGATATGTTTGAGAGAGGGAGAGAGAGAGAGAGACAGACAGAGACAGACAGACAGCACAAAACGAGGGTAATACCAGCGAGGCTTCAAGCTTACAAAACTCTGCGGGCAGCTCGAAGAACATAAGACCTGATTTATTCCCGGCGGTCGGATGCTCGGTGCTTGGCGTAAAAACGACATTGTTTCCCCATGGCTGGACCGGCTGACAATCACTGGGTCTTACTGACGTGCGATTCCAGGCGCCAGCTAACTACTCCTGCGCTACATTGATAAGCCTTTAGTACCTACTTGTGTATCGATTCTTCACGATAGTATTCGAGAACGCGTCTGTCGTTGGTGGCTAACTAGACGAAAGGACCACTAATGTCTGTAATTGCCAACCATTTTCAAAGCCTTTAGACAGAAGCCTCAACTTTGCTGCTGGCCAAGGTTAACCTAACAAAGGAACAACTACAGTTTGTTAATGCCAATCACTTACAAAACCATTTTAATAGCAACTTCAGTGTCTGGTATTGCTTTTAGAAGACCCGATTGGTTCGACGTATTTTGGAGTTAAGATTTGAACATTGATACTTAGTTGATTCAAACACGTAGGCCTATTGTCGGAGAAAACTTTTTAGCTCATAAAGTCATCAGAGATTCCAGAAGAAACAATGCTAATTATTGATTTTTAAACTTTGCTTAAATTGTAAAGAAAATACAAGTTAACAAGATAATTATAAAAATGTACTCACCAAAAACAGCAACAAGAGTACATTTTTATTGTTATCTTGTTCTATTTCTCTCACCTGCAGTCCCTTGTTCCATTTTCCAAATTTTACAAGTTAGTTCTAAGAAACTCCCATTATGCACACAAGGGCAATAATTGCTGTCTCTCGCAGTCAAGAAATAAGTTTGAAATCAAACATGCCCTTTTGCTAGAGGAACATTATAACCTTTACATGGAGATACAGCATGCCGTTCCTTTATTTGGAAAGATTCTACAAAACTCTATTTTGTATTAAAACAAAATCTCTCAATGACATTGGGACAGAGCGTACAGATTGCACCAACGGCAATTTTACTTGCGTAGTATACTGACTAGCAAAAAGTGTTTCTATCCCATTTTGAGTCCCGACGAATGCCACCTGTTTTATATAGAGCCAAGAGGATTGTCTGGCCGAAGCCTCTCTCCCCCCTACCCTCCCTCCCACCCCTTACCCACCAACTGTTTCGTTTTGATAATTCTGTTATCGAATATGAAAAATCAGTCCAACTAAACCCAAGTTTTGTTCGTAGAGCAGTAATTGCTGCGGCGAAGAGAGAAGATATCCCATATCAAAAATGCCTGCCAAACGGTTGTGTGACGTGTCTAGTGTGTTGGCGAAGTGTCTTGTGCTTGTCACTTCTCGCTTTCAGCCCTCACCGCTGGCTAGCACCGTCTGTCCTTTTTAGGACAATGCGAAAAGAGAGCAGAATGCGTCAGTCTCTCCTGCCAGTACAATAACCTCTCCACAACAAGCCCTATGTAGTGCCTCCATCGCGGCGACAGGCGTAAACTGGGTACCGCAAGGCCCCAGGCTAGACAACAAGGACTCGGAGGAGGTTGGCCCCTAGACGTGCGGCATGCGGGCCCACCGGTGTGTGGAAACGCCCAGGTGCCCACGAACCAACCTCCAGCTATGGGTCAAATAGCCGGGCAGGATAGGCTCGTCAACCCTGGCAGGCAGCTATCCTAAGAGAAGACCACTCTGAATTCAAAACGAGGGTAGAGGAGGCTCATCATCCATGGAAGGAAACTCGTCTAGGAGAAGGAAAACTCCGAAATGAAACCCACGCAGTCCCTCGAAGACGGAACGGCACTGGCCTTTTTTAGGCGGGGAGCAGACCGGGTGCCTACGCTATCCTCGACAAATGGTTGTGTCATCAACGAATCAACGTGATGGTGTCGTCTTCATGGATCGCAGCCAGGTGAAGACGGTGCCGGGCCCTCAGCCTCAAAGGGGCCCACCCAATGCGACTGGCGACTCTTCCATATCAAAAATAGGTATCTCTTAGAAGAATACCAACCCTTCGTCACACACTGTTATTCAATGATTTTGTTCAGTACTGGCTGACGAAACTCAAATTAAAATTTAGGGCCAACATTTTCAATACCTCATGGACAGAGTGCACAGACAGTATTCCAACAGGTATTTTGCTTGCGTGGTTCACTGGCTATGTGCTTCAAAGGACGAAGACTATCCAAGAAAATGTCCTGCATAGTCTACGTTTCAGTAGCGAACAAGTGTTTCGATTCCATTTTCCATCTCGATGGATGCCGCCTGTTTTACATCGCCAAAGGAATCCATTCTTGCGTTTTTGATTCACGGTCAACAGGATTGTCTGGCTGCGGCCTTAATCGATTTTTTTCCGAACGAAGTCACAAGGGAGGAACCAACAGTTAGCGTGGCTTAGGGAGAAACCACAGCTTGGAAGGGAGGGATGGAATTATTTGGGGTGGGGGGATGGGTGTGGGGGATTTTGGGGGTGGGAATGGGTTGGAGCCGAGACCGTGGATGGGATTGTGCTAGTAGTTGGCCACCATTCTCGAATTCTTTCCTTTGGGGACAAGCGGGGAATAGTGGAGGGAAGGAGAAGACACAATAAATCCAGCGCACATAAGATTCTTCAAGGTCTTTTGCTCTGTGCAAAAGGGATAAGTGGGGGCAAGCAGAAGACAAATCATAAATGCAGCGCACATAAAAAGACAAAAGTCGAAAAAGGTGATTAATAAACAAACTACAATAACAGAAGAAAACAAGAAAGAAAAAAACAACACAGAGAAAAAAAAAAATGAAAAAAAAACCACGGAAAAAACACTCACTCTTCAGAAATGAAATGGGAGACAATTCATGTTCTGTCGAAACTTGAATAACTTTGCTTGTGAAATTGTCACAGGACAAAACTCAATTCTCCCCTGGGAGGCGCGAACGCCTACTTTCAAAATGTCAACCGTTTGTGTCTCGTCAGTGTGGGCGACAGTCACACTTTCTCGCCTGCGCAGGCAAGCGAGAAACGCTGTAAATCACGTCGTAATTGAATTGAGTTGGACACTTGCTTTTTTTGGCCCTTTATCTTTATGAATGAACAATGTTTTCTGTCTTTCTGTATGCACTACGCAGTAGACACTGAATGTATTGAAATCACGCCGTAGAAGACGAAGGAATTAGAAACCAGACTTGAAAAAAACAAAAAACAAAAACAATACACTTAAAGAATCACAAAACAGTGCACACGTGAAGTCGACGAGTCGAACTTTATAAATCCCTTTTCCCGTAAGAAAAGAGGTTACGGCGAAGTGACAACGCCTATGAACACCACCACCACCAACAACAACGACGAGGGTGACGACAACAACAACAACAACAACAACAACAACAACAACAACAACAACAGAAACAACAACAACAACAACAACAACAACAACAACAACAACAACAACAACAACAACAACACAGTCTTTTACAGAGTTAAACGAAAATGTCCTCATTCGTACAAATGGTTCGCCCGCATCGCTTCTTCATCACTATGAAGCACAAATTAATGTGTCTAGGAAACCGATCTGTATAAATGTGTTCTCGAGTCAAGGTTTTATCTATCTGCACGTATCGCTGCCCAGTACTTGTTAACCTTTTGGTCTTTTCGTAGCGATTCGCACAACAGATAGAGGTTTGTGCATGTCGTTATCGTTATTGCGTCCATGTGATCCTCAATCACAAAATACGCTTTCTGTGGGCTGGGGGATATGAGGGCCCCAAAGGGGGGTGGGGGGGGGAGGAGGGGTATCATCACGATCACGGGAAGGGAAATTTTAGCTTTTACGATCACAGTTACCTTGATTTTTGTTTTCACGATAACAAACACCTTGACGAATAGAGGATCATAGAGTGATACAGCTGTGAAAAATGTACGTTGAAAATAAAATGCAATAATGCCCATCACGATCACGAACACAAATGACGATCACGATCACGAGACTTGATTTTTTGTCATCACGGATCACGGGCAAAGTCCCATCACGATCACAAAAATGAAAATTTCGGCAATCACGGTCACAGAAAGGTCAAAAAACGCCAATCACGATCACGATAAACTCTTTGGGGCTCGGATATCAATCAATCAATCAATAAAGATGAAACAGGTCAATAAAGATGAAACAGAAGACGATATGCTCCCCTCGGAATGACAAAATAGCAGGTCTGTCAACAACCAATCAAATATGTAGAGGTTACATGCCGAGTCTCAGTGATTATTAAAAACTAGAGGAATACCCGGCTTCGCCGGGGTGAATCGCGAGACAGAGACAGACAGCGTGGCCATTGTAACCGAGTGCCGAAACACCACAATCATATTTGAAGCCGAAGTCCACTCAAACGGGATTGAGAATAACTGTTATGGCTTCTGGAAGGAAGGCCTGATTATTCAGTCACACGCCAATGCCGCCAGACCACATCACAAACAGAACTCTACAATCCACAGGTGTTGCCCACACACACACACAAACACACACACACACACACACAGAGAAGCCGTATAAATATATATATATGTATATCTATATCTATAAATATGTATAGGTTACAACACTCGTTGTTTTTTATATGGCTTGTATTTCAGTCAAGACCCAGCGGATGAATATCATCGGGAGACACGAGCCTCTGGCGAGTGGCTCTCGATTGATATTCCCGCTGGGTCTTGACTGAAATACAAGCCATATAAAAAACCACGAGTGTTGTAATCTGTATATCCCATTCTACCATCAAACACAAAGTGTAGACTACTAGCGGCACTGTTGCGATCTGTGGACTGTAAAACAGTGGTGCCAGCGAGACTTAGCCCTTTTGCAACCTTAAACTAAGTGACCGTCGCTGAAAAAATAAAACGAATGAGTGCATCGATAAGTACGCGGTAACACTACTTTCAGACCATTTAAAAGCTTTAAGTAAAGGTTCATAAGTTGCAAGAAAGTAATGAAGTCGTATAGAAATTAATTTAGTTGAAGCGCACAATTCTTTTGTTTTGCGTTTCAGGTCGGCAGAACGGGCGAAACGGGTTTGGGACCCATTTGGCTTACTCGATTCAGAATCGATTCCACGTTGTTTTTCTCGAACGTGTTACTATACAATTAGGCTTATTGACAGAGAAGCAAATTTTAGGGAACAAATATGTAGGTTTAGATTTAACCATTTGCTCCCTATTTGAAATGTATCTACGTGATAAACTGTTTTGCGAGTGTGTTTGGATGGATGAACCTAAACTGGTATGGGTGTGAGGAAAACGGGACCGAGTTGAAGTCGCGAATTGCTGACACGTCTGTCACCGCCGATTGATTGCATTTTGAAGGAATATGACTGGATTACGGAGTTCTTGGATACCTTCATCGCCAATGTGGACTTACTGCAGAGCCAGGCAAAAGAGTAGACTTGCTCGCAAAACACTTGAAACAGCCGATGTTTGATAGCGAAGCCAAACCGTGCCAGGTAAGGACGCTTCTCGGTCTCGCTACGCATGTCACCAGTGACAGTGTTGTTGCTTTGAGTTTGACTAACAAACTCGAAACTGTCATTTAAAACATGAGCCAAATGTGTATTGATTGTGTGATTAGTCTATGTGACAGGGCTTCTATTATCTGTGCTCCCTAGCTTCTGTCAGTTCCCACACCGACACTGCCAGAGAAACTGAAGACGCACACCAAACACATTACTGACAGACTCTCAAAAGTCGTCTGCTAACGATGCAAGGGAGGGTACTCGTGTTTTTGTTTTGGTTCGCTAGCATCTGGGTATCTTGTAAGTTGAATGTTCGTTTTTTTTCGATCTGCATTGCTTTCATAATGAAAGAAACGTTTGTTTATTGCATCCCATACATCAGATCAGTTCTGAGATTCATTTTTGCGTGCAACTGATATGGTTTTCTGAGCCGTGCAATACGATTTTGGAACTTCATACAAATGTGTCACATTGTTCGGCGCGAGGTCAAAGGTCGGGAGGAAAGTAGTTATTTGCCCAAATCGGAATCTGCACTATCATATATTTTTTGGAGTCCATGATGTATTTATTGAGCTATAAAAATACAACATATATACCCATACTGAAGTAACAGAGACAAAGAAGGGAGGTCATGGGATATATAGAGATAGGTGACAGTGTATTTTTCGCGTGGCTATAAATTGATTCGACCTTTTCACTTTGACAGTAAGAACAACTTCCGGGTGCAAGGGAAGCGTTCTGGACAGCGCAGTGACATTCTAAAAATAGTAACGTAGTAACGGGAATATGGATTGACGCCACACGAAGGAAGGGAGATAAACGCTGAAAACAATGGAGAAGATAAAGAGAAAAACCCAAATCGGTTCAGCGCTGCGCGCTGAGAGCAGGTGTTGAAATATCTCATGTCGAGTCCCATCGCTGTCGACGACGCCAAATGTAACCGAGTGCCGAAACACCACAATCATATGTGAAGCCGAAGTCCACTCAAACGGGATTGAGAATAACTGTTATGGCTTCTGGAAGGAAGGCCTGAACATATATAGACACACCCCAATGCTGCCAGACCACATCACAAACAGAACTCTACAATCCACAGGTGTTGCCCACACACACATACAAACACACACAGAAGCCGTATATATATATATATATATATATATATATGTATATCTATATCTATAAATATATAGAGATAGGTGACAGTGTATTTTTCGCGTGGCTATAAATTGATTCGACCTTTTCACTTTGACAGTAAGAACAACTTACGGGTGCAAGGGAAGCGTTCTGGACAGCGCAGTGACATTCTAAAAATAGTAACGTAGTCAGTAACGGGAATATGAATTGAAGCCACACGAAGGGAGGGAGATAAACGCAAAACACTGGAGAAGATAAGGAAGAGTTACTGGGAATGGTGAAATGAACAGAAAAACCAAAATCGGTTCAGCGCTGCGCGCTGAGAGCACGTGTTGAAATATCTCAGTCGATGAGGTTGTGTCCGGGGTGTAGCTGAATACGGTGTCCAAATTTAAAAAGATCCACCGAGAACTTTGGCGTTGTGATCTGGTCTAGCGGCTTTGGTGTGTCGGTATGGGGGCCCGGGTAGCTCAGGTGGAACCAAAATCGGTTTGTTTGTTTTGCTTAACGCCCAGCCGACCACGAAGGGCCATATCAGGGCGGTGCTGCTTTGACATATAACGTGCGCCACACACAAGACAGAAGTCGCAGCACAGGCTTCATGTCTCACCCAATCACATTATTCTGACACCGGACCAACCAGTCCTAGCACTAACCCCATAATGCCAGACGCCAGGCGGAGCAGCCACTAGATTGCCAATTTTAAAGTCTTAGGTATGACCCGGCCGGGGTTCGAACCCACGACCTCCCGATCACGGGGCGGACGCCTTACCACTAGGCCAACCATGCCGGTACCAAAATCGGTTCAGCGCTGCGCACTGAGAGCACGTGTTGAAATATCTGATCGATGAGGTTGTGTCCGGGGTCTCTCTGAATAAGCCCATCAAATTTGAAGCAGATCCATCGAGAACTTTGGCCGTGCATCGCGCACAGACAGACAGACACACAGACAGACAGACACACAGACACTAGTCGTATATATATATAGATAAGGGTCGAAGTTAGTGGATCATGAAAAATGCGAGCTTCAGCGAGCTTTTTCATGACCGCGAACTGAGACGAGGTGTGTAACCTCTTTATTCCTCCTTTCTTCAGTTATTCAAAGAAAAGAGGAGTTTTTTTTGCGAAAGTTTGATCGAATCCAATTCATTCAACCAGTCAACCTGCGCAGGCGATCTATTGATGCGCGATTATATAGTTCCGTGCAAATCATTCCATTCTTTTAACACTTCTTGTCAGTTTCCCTGTTTTGGACTAAACTCAAGTACACAGATATGCTGTTATTCTGCTGTGATGAGATGTGTGCATTTGGTTGCGTGTGATCTGTTTATAAAATGAAATATTGTTGAAAACTGACCGTCGGTTTGCAGTCTGTTGTCGAAGAAACTGAGTGAAAAGAAATTTGAAAGGGGAACTAACTCTTGTCGCTAGACAAAGTATGAGAGTTACTTGCCTTGGGGATTTGCTTGTATTGAACGTTTGTGCACGGCAGATCTAGATTCAGAAAACAACCGAACTCATGGATTTTATATGGAGATTCATGTGTTCAAGCCTGTAGTTGTTAATTTAATGCAGTATGTTTGTATTGTTTGCTCCCGAGATGTATACTTCGTACATTAGAGCGTTCGGAACTTTTCAGTCCCAAAAGTAGTGTAGTCAAGTGGCGTATCCAGTCTTTTTGTGTAATTATCTCCTGCCCGACTCAGTTGCCTCCCCTGTCTATTATCTTCCCCTGACCCAAGTTGTCTCTCCCGCAAGGATTATTGTGTGTTTACTATCGTAGGGAAGACTCTTGACCGGATTCCTTTCTAACCTCTTATCCCAGATTTAGGTGGTCGTTATGTAATGTGCTGCCAGCCTGTCTGGGTAATCGTTGGACTCGGCGTTTTGTCAAGTGGGTGTCATTTCTTTTGACAGGGTGGCTTGGAGGTTTTAGTCTCTTACCCCTCTTCCCCTTCTTTGTAACTGGTTGTAATATAATGAGCCTTATCCGGTGTGCGTAATATTTCCGGTGTGTGACACCTCTGTAACGATTTCTGCCTCTTTAACGATCCCTTTCATTTGGCAGGCAATCTTAAGTAGAACGCCCCCCGTTGTCTGACACCGGGTAGCCTTTCCTATTGGCTATTGGGAATCGGAAGTGGACAGCCTTCCATATCTTTAACAAGTCCTGCCATTGTGGAGAACCCTATTCATTTCAACACATTTTCGCTCCATGCGCTACAAATAGAATTACCTTTAAAACCTTATATGACCATATGCAGCTCCATGGTCTGAGTCCCCAGGATTATCTGCGCAGTAGCAGTTCTCTAGGCTGGTCACACAGCTTGCTGCTGTGCCGACTGGTCAGGGACTCGGACATGGGGCTGTGGGTATAACTAAGCCCAGATTATCACATCAGCGTGTTTCAGTTTGAGGTCGAGTGGCTCCCGCCATCCCTCCTGATTCCAGCGACTACCTTCTAGACAACATATCCTCACCCAAGGCTCACTAGTCGCCAAACTGTACATATTGTTTTTATTACCACGGCCTTCGTGGCTTACATCTTAATCCTTTTATTTGTAAAAAGTTTTGAGATTTATTGTTCGTGTTCCTCTTACTTGCTCATCTATTTGGTTTTATTGGTGATCCTGAAAGGTTCCACTTTTTAACTCGATTTGAAATAAAAAAAAATAATATTACAAGCCCGTTATTCAAGATATAGAATACAGACTTATAATTCTTACCAAGAAACATCTTAACTACTTTTCATTTTAACAAATTCCACAGAGCATTATCAACTCAACCCCACCCCCTGCCCTCCTCTCCTTATTTTTTGTTTCTTTCTTTCCTCTTTTTGAAAGCGGACAAACACTCAAGTCCTTAATGGCTCAAAACCGTAGGACTTTTAATATTAATTTTAACTAAGTAGAGCAGACAACGCGATTTGTGATACTGAGCTGTGTGCTGCTCATATGTGTCGGTTGACGTGAACGGTCGAAGTGCTGACCAAATTTGTAGCGATTGTGTCGGTCGACGTGTGGTTGTAACTGAATTCCGAAACCTGTGCTCTTGTGTTTACTGTTGCAAGTGTGTTCACTGAGGAGAATCTACACTGCTTTCTGGTGTTAACTTTCTGGTGTCTACTTTCTGGTGTACGTTAATTAAAAGTCACGTTATCGCAACCTCTGTCTTGGCGTCTCATTTATGCTTCCTGGCCTATTTTCCCCCCTTCCACTCCACCCTATCACAGTAGTACCGACACAGAACAGCTTCTCAACCCATTGCGCTATCGAGGATTCAGGCTGTTGCTGACTCGTTATTTGTTTGGTTGCTGGGTGTTTATCGAAAAATTAACTTGCTCTACAAGTTTACAGAGGTTTTATTATTTCCTCCTCTGCTTCTTTCCATCTGTAAACGGGAAGCCTGGGTCTTTATGTTCGATAACAACCTCGCTGAAGCGCGCATTTCTTTTGCATTTTATTTAGGATCTGCTGATTTCGACCATTATTTTTAATATCCACGACATGTAATCTCTACATATCAGTCTATTTGGCCGCTTTCGACAGTGTCTGCGCATGCCAGGAATCCCAAGAGTGTATAGTGCAGTTTGTTTGTTTGTTCGTTCATGGGCTGACACTCCCACGGCTTTTACGTGTATGACCGTTTTTACCCCGCCATTTAGGCAGCCATACGCCGCTTTCGGAGGAAGCATGCTGGGTATTTTCGTGTTTCTATAACCCACCGAACTCTGACATGGATTACAGGATCTTTTTCGTGCGCACTTAGTCTTGTGCTTGCGTGTACACACGGGGGTGTTCGGACACCCAGGAGAGTCTGCACACAAAGTTGACTCTGAGAAATAAATATCTCGCCGAACGTGGGGACGAACTCACGCTGACAGCGGCCAACTGGATACAAATCCAGCGCGCTACCGACTGAGCTACATCCCTGCCCGTATAGTGCAGTAAATCACATGCCTTGGCCTGTTGGCGCAGACGGTTGTCACAGTTTTGGTGTCATCGATGCTAACCTGTTGCCCGAGAAACGAAGACACATATAGACAGGACCGTTAAATCTTCCTGAGAATTACAGCTCTGAAAAAAAAACCCGCTAAAGATAAAATGAATTCTTGTTCAAACGTAGCAGACGCCGCGGTTTAAGATACTTTCCTTCCCTTGAAAACTTAGATTAAAATGTGCATGTATGACGACCAATCTTAGTCATAGACATACACGCGATATTTAAGGAAGGAAGCGGAGGGTCCAAGAGCTTCCTATGACACGAGGCAAAGCATTTCCCTCAATCGGTGACACGGAGGCTCCAAGAGCTTCCTTTGGCACGAGGCGAAGTATTTCCCTCAATCGGTGACACGGAGGCTCCAAGAGCTTCCTATGGCACGAGGCGAAGCATTTCCCTCAATCGGTGACACGGAGGCTCCAAGAGCTTCCTTTGGCACGAGGCGAAGCATTTCCCTCAATCGGTGACACGGAGGCTCCAAGAGCTTCCTTTGGCACGAGGCGAAGCATTTCCCTCAATCGGTGACACGGAGGCTCCAAGAGCTTCCTATGGCACGAGGCGAAGCATTTCCCTCAATCGGTGACACGGAGGGTCCAAGAGCTTCCTATGGCACGAGGCGAAGCATTTCCCTCACTCGGTGACACGGAGGGTCCAAGAGCTTCCTATGGCACGAGGCGAAGCATTTCCCTCACTCGGTGACACGGAGGGTCCAAGAGCTTCCTATGGCACGAGGCGAAGCATTTCCCTCAATCGGTGACACGGAGGGTCCAAGAGCTTCCTATGGCACGAGGCAAAGCATTTCCCTCAATCGGTAACACGGAGGGTCAGAGAGCTTCCTATGGCACGAGGCGAAGCATTTCCCTCAAGGTAATGAGGGGCGAGAGACAGGGAGGCATTTACGTTTTCCTTCTCTTCCTGTATTTTGCACTTAACTTGATGCGAGTTGTTTGGCGCCAGTGACTCACTCCGATAAGGTCTGTGAAGCGAGAACAAAGCAAAGGTGTTGCATCCCTCGCTGGCTCATTAAGAATGATTGGTGATTTGTATCTCTCTGTGTCAGCAGAATCTCTAGCAACGAGTCAAAGACACAGTCTTTACCGTGAAAAAGTTTGGCTTACCATCTCATATCTAGCTAGACTTTTAGGTGGGATAGGAACATCGCTTTAAGCCTGTCCTTAACTGGGCGAAGTCGACTGCACGAAGTATACTTCGCGAAGCTGGCTGCACGAAGCGTTAACACCAAGTTTTGGGTAAAAAGACTTCGCGAAGTCTTCGCGAAGTCGACTTCGGGCTCGGTTAAGGACAGGCTTCACTCTCAGGAATCTGTTTAATGAAGAACCATAGTAGAATTGTGACACTCAGTTTAAGCATCCATGTGGACGAGAGAAGGCTATAGAAATGAGTCTGCCAGCCGTTCAACGAAAAATGGGAAGAAAAACACCAGAGTAGACAGACAGACAGGCATGGAGACAGACAGACAGACAGGCAGACAGACAGACAGACAGACAGGTAGACGGGTAGACAGACAGACAGACAGGCATGGAGACAGACAGACAGAGAGACAGACAGACAGGTAGACGGGTAGACAGACAGACAGGCATGGAGACAGACAGGCAGAGAGACAGACAGACAGACAGGTAGACGGGTAGACAGACAGACAGACAGACAGACAGGCATGGAGACAGACAGGCAGAGAGACAGGTAGACGGGTAGACAGACAGACAGACAGGTAGACAGACAGACAGACAGGCATGGAGACAGACAGTCAGACAGACAGGCAGACAGACAGACAGACAGGCAGACAGACAGACAGACAGGTAGACGGGTAGACAGACAGACAGACAGGCATGGAGACAGACAGACAGACAGACGGGTAGACGGGTAGACAGGCAGGGATAGATGAGGGTATGTGTGTACAAAACCCCCACAACAAACCACAAAGAAAATACATATTTTAACAGACAACACATGTCTTATTACGCTGATAATTATGATCACTATTATAATATAAACCATAAGAAAAGACCCCCCGTCCATCACAAGGGACAGCCAAGACATAGTGACGACAACTGTTTACTCCCATCCCTCATTCATCACTACAGGGAAGCTACCACGCGGATAAAACGGATGCCTATAGTGCCACAGCAGGCGAGCGTGTGCTTCATTTGCTAGAATGGCCGAACTTTCTTCCTGGCAGGCCGGAGAGAGGTAACTCCAAGAACTGCCTAACACTTTTGAAGATTGGGGACATTTGTGCGGACATTTCGGGAAATATTCCATACAAAATAGATGGCAACATCATTCCTGCATCTCAAAGGGCCCAAAGGCATTGCGAGCAAGTGTGACAGATCAATAAACAGAGAACATATAAAACACGAGCGACGTTTGTGTTTCGTGCACTCAATGGTTCATCGCCACTGGCATTTACTAAAACGGGAATAAACTTCTCTCTATAAACACAAATGTGCACTTTGCTAAAATGTAAACCGATTCAAAGAGAACGATCGTAACACAATTACAGCAAAATGTGCTTTCAGTTTATGAGCAGGGACGAATCGGCCATCTTGGTTGGATTTAGACTTTGAAAGCAATGATTTTTTCTCTCAGTGTCATTTACAAAGACTGATATGTGTTGAAGAATGATCACATTTTCATCAGGCAGAAATCAGGGTTTTATTCGTGGATATGTATGTAGTGCTGTGCCGAGTTTCAGAACTGACTTGGCAGAAAAATGCAAATTTAAGTTGCCCCACTTATAACCAGCCGGATACGGTGACGGAAGTTCCTGATTGGCGGAAGTTGTCTGTAGATTCGGTTAACCTTCCGGTCTGAACTTGTCTCCAATCGATCGAGTTGCGCCTATTGATATGAAGGTGTCGCCCTTTTTCTTGCTTCCTTCAATTGTTTCTTTCTTGTTATTCTCAGTGCGCCTGCATTTGCATGTGAACATGTAGAGGGCATGTGGTAGATGCACATTTACGACTTTGGAACACTTATGTACATCGAGTGTACTGTACATCGATTGTTTTGGTTTATCAATACGTTAAAACGTTTTATTTGATTATACATTTCATGTTTAAGCTTACACATGTCAAGTAGCTGTTTTGTCAGTCTCCAGCTCGGCGAAATAGGGACTACAATCATTCTTTATCATGCACGAGCTTTCTAATGTGACAATTATACATGACATATTTGCTTACTATAGTAGAGAGACAAAGAAGCATCGCATATCTCACTGGAGATAGAGACTACGAAGAAAGATATTCTACTGCTGCGATAAGAAGGAATGGACTGCTCTTGCCAATGTCACTTCCACGTTCAGTAGCTTTTCCATCCGTCGGTTTTGCATAATCTGACTTGCGTCGATCCCGACAGAGTATGCATGTGTCGTTTAAAAAGGTTACTGCCTGTTTTTTACTGAGCAGTTGTGATGAACGATCGAGAGTGAATGATCGGCTGATTGTGCGCACGTGCACTTCTAGTTTCCATCAGTATTGATCTGTCACACTCCCACACATTTGAACAGAGTTGAATCGTTGACATTTTCAATAAAGCTGATTTATTACTTCTGATGCGGGTCCCTGTGCTGAGATATGTGAGGGGGTTAGCAGTGTGTTTAAAGAAGCGGAGTGGGGGTAGGAGGGGGTAGTAATGTGTTTTGAGGAGGGGAGTGAAGTGAGCAGGAGGTATTAGGCGTATGAGAAGTGGAGGAGAGGGGGGATTGGAAGTGTGTTCGGAGGAGTGGAGTTGGTTGGGGGAGTTGAGAATACGTTTAGAGGAGTGGAGTTGGGGGAGTTGAGAATATGTTTAGAGGAGTGGAGTTGGTTGGGGGAGTTGAGAATACGTTTAGAGGAGTGGAGTTGGTTGGGGGAGTTGAGAATATGTTTAGCTGAGGGGAGGCCGGGGGGAGGGGGGGGGATTAGAAGTGTGTTCGGAGGAGTGGAGTTGGTTGGGGGAGTTGGGAATATGTTTAGCGGAGGGGAGGCCGGGGGGGATTAGAAGTGTGTTCGGAGGAGTGGAGTTGGTTGGGGGAGTTGAGAATATGTTTAGCGGAGGGGAGTGTAGGGAGCAGGAGGTGTTAGGAATATGTTTAGCGGAGGGGAGACCGGGGGGGATTAGAAGTGTGTTTTGGGGAGTGGAGTTGGTTGGACGGAATTAGGAATATGTTTAGAAGAAGGGAGTGGGGGGAGGTGTTGTGAATATGTTTAGAGGAGGGGAGATGGGGGGGGGGGGGTTATGAGTGTGTTTAGACTGAAGAGGGGAGTTGGGGGATGGCGGGGGTATGAGAGTGTGTTAAGAGGAGGGTTGTGTGTGTGTGTGTGTGTGTGTGTGTGGGGGGGGTAGGATTGTGTTAGGAGGACGGTTGTCGACCCTAGATGAGGAGAGGATGAATCAAGGCGAGGAGGGTGGAGAGGGTGTGAGTGTTAAAAGCAAAGAGAAAGGGATGTCTTTGCGACGGGGAAGAGAGGCTATGGCTGTGGTTGCGCGTGTGGTTGGAGGGGGATTTTGATGGCAGAGGTGAGTTTGCTCCAGAAAAATAGAAGGATCAGGACGTGATCAGAACGAAGAGTATAAAGAGAGAGAGAGAGAGAGAGAGAGAGAGAGAGAGAGAGAGAGAGAGAGAGAGAGAGAGAGAGAGAGAGAGAGAGAGAGAGAGAGAGAGAGAGAGAGTGAAGACCGGAGAGAGTGAAGACCGGAGAGAGGAAAAGACTTTGCGAACGGTAACGTGAAAATGTATTTATGATAAAGCCTATTTTATTGCTTCTGGTGCCTGTCGATTTAGTTTGGTGTGTGGGGATGGTGGTGGGGGACGAAGAGAGGGAGACACACGACAAGAGAAAACATTGGTTTATTTCCTTTTAGGCCTTTGGCCCCTGGAAGAGAGAGAGAGAGAGAGAGAGAGAGAGAGAGAGAGAGAGAGAGACACACACAGATGATGTGTGTGTGTGTGGGTGTGTGTGTGTGTGTGTGGGGGGGGGGGGGGGGGGCTGAAAGGTGGTGTACCTCTCAGGACTATGGGAACGGGGGCCCAAGAAAGGTCAATAACAGAGGACGAGGGACAAAAAGGAGGCCCGTTCAAAAGACAATGCGGGGGGTTACTTGAGGGCGTACGATCGATGTATTTGGGTGCAAGAGAGAGAGAGAGAGAGAGAGAGAGAGAGAGAGAGAGAGAGAGAGAGAGAGAGAAGAAACATTGAATACAACAGTGTGGTGTAGTCTCGGAGGTTGGGGGGGTGGGGGTGGGGGGGGGGGGTTCTGGGTAGCCGGGAAGTGTGGGAGCTAGAGAGAAGGTGAACTGAAGAAGCGCGGAAATAATTAAGGGCTTGCACTGATGTAGACACACCTTGTCAGGAAAAAAAGGTGGAGGTAAGTCCTGGCGCTCACCTATATGTAACTTCAGCAGGACAGACGACGCACTGCAGCTTATCCCAGCCCGCTACACGTTGCGTGAAAGAAAAACAGGCCAAGTACTCGTCAGAATCCCTATCGCAGCATCAACAAGGAACTTAGTCGATAAATATCGACAGGGGGCGGACAAATGGTTTACATGTGAAATGTGTGTATATGGGTGTGGTTCTGAAACAAACAAACCATGTGAACCCCCCCATCCCACCGCTCGCGGGCTGAACGACTGACGTCACATGTCGCTTCGGTCTTTTCCTGAGAAGAACACCGCGTGTACATAATACACAATTGTCAATTCGATCGCGTAGCACTGCCAATGCACATTTTCGCAACGAAAACCGTGCTACTGTTTCTTGTGTGTTAAATCTGAAAGCAATATAAGTGAACGAACAATTGAAAACTGATATCACGTTACTAAACTCCCAAAAGTAATAAATTACTTCTGACTGCGGTACACAATACGGCAGTCACCTCTGCGAATGCTGTCGAAGAATCTAACCGAAAGTAAACATTCTGGGAATCTACGCGCATCGGCCTTGACGCAAGTTCAATACTTAGCCAATGAGCGCGCCGCGGCGAAGTTGGCCGCTGTAAGTCTCGCAGCGCTGGCTGGCTGAGCGAGTTGCGTGTCCATCCTTTTTTGGTCCAAGCCGCACCTAGACCAGATTAGTAGGTGCTTGATTTTGGTATTTTGATTTTACATAACATTAAACCTTTCTTGGGGTTCATGGTCATGGCAACAGCCATAATAATATTATATCATGTATAATATTACATTTCAGCATATTTGAATTACATGTCATCATACCAAACTGTCATACATTTTTATTCCTACATCATTCTGATTGATCACAACCAAACCTACTATCAGTGGACACATCCAAATGTAAGCGCCTGTTCTTGACAACTTTTAATCGATCTAAAAATAGCAACTTGCTGGGCCCTCTGCCGCCAACAGACACTGTTTGGCCTGTAGGTAAAATGTACAATGTATTTTCTGATTTGTGCACAAAAGCTTTATTTCTTTTTTCTTTTTTTTAACATAACAATGTTTAATGTCACTGTATGTTTAAAAGACCATGGTCATATTTGTAAAAAAAATGTTAAATTAGAAAATAAATAACATTTTGGTTCATGATTTTTCCTACACCTGTGCTAAAAATAAGAAATAAAAATGTCGGGTATATAAGTCTCTCAAATACAGCTAGGTATGAATGGCTCGGTTTGAGTTTGTTGCGGTTGACCCTGCACAATGCGACATATCATGTTTTTGTTGAACAATTTTGACGTCACCCCTCCCATAGGGTGACGTATTTCACAACTTCCTGTCTTACACAAACTCTGTGATGACCAATTTTGACGTCACCCCTCCCATAGGGTGACGGATTTCACAACTTTCTACAGATGAACAATGTTGCCTTCACCCCTCCCATAGGGTGACGGATGTCACAACTTCCTGTGTACACAAACTGATGACGTATTTCACAACAAAATGGCGCTGCCCATGGTCAACCTCTAAACTATCCGTATAGAATGGGGGCGTCCTCGCCCCCATAATAATATCTTTCTTTCTTTCTTTATTTGGTGTTTAACGTCGTTTTCAACCATTCAAGGTTATATCGCGACGGATCAATAATATGCAGTGCGTCGTCTGTGCCGCTGAAACTGCGCAGGTATATTCTGCCCTTAAAAGGTTGAGCGGTAGGCGGGGAGCAGCTGATGTAGACCAGAGTCCAGGAGGATGGATGTGGAGGAGGGTTTGCACTGAATTGGAGTCGGGGATGTCGGTGGGGGATAAAGTGGGGATGTGAGGAAACAATTAGATGTGCACCCCCGTTGTTGGCAGAAACGGATAGGATATAGGCGTTAGAGCTTATCCGATTGTGGACCAGGAATTAGGAGTCGGTGTGTGTGTGTGCCACGGTGTGTGTGTGTGCTGTTGTTGTTGTTGTCTGTGTGTGTGTGTGTGTGTGCCACGGTGTGTGTGTGTGTTGTTGTTGTTGTTGTTGTGTGTGTGTGTGTGTGTGTGTGTGTGTCACGTCAGTGTGTGTATGTGTGTGCGTATGATGTGTGTGTGTGTATGATGTGTGTGTGTGTGTGTGTGTGTGTTTGTGTGTGTGTCAGTGCGTCTGCAAGTGTGTCACAGTGTGTGTGTTTGTGTGTGTGTGTGTGTGTGTGCGTGCGTGCGTTCGTGTATGTGTGTGCGTGCGTGCGTGTGTGTATATGTGTGCGTGCGTGTGTGTGTGTGTGTGTGTGTGTGCGCGCGCGCGCGCGTGTGTTCGTGTGTGTGTGACCAGACTCAGAGACGGGAAGCGGGGGCGGGGAACAGGGACGGGGTAATGGGGGCGATTGGCGAAAGACCACCAAGGCCCGGCCAGTCAGTGTACAGAGAGGGGGGGTCGGATCGATGACCGACGACTGCCAGCGCTGGTCCCGCCATCCAACCGTGCTCTCTGTTGGCTGCGTCTGTACCTAACCCGTCGCCAGCCACCCACCACTCCTGTGGAAATCCTGGCTGTTCTCTCTGTCGACTCTCTTTTCCGGACGTTACCCATCGCCACGCTCGTCTTTTTGAAATCCTACACGTCGCCACACACCCCAGCACTCCTGTGGACATTCTAGCCGTTCTCTCTTTGGACTCCGTCTGTACCTTACTCGTCCAACACCACCCATCATTCCTGTGGAAACCCTAGCCGTTTTCCTTTTTTGGACTCCTTCTGGATCTCATCCGTCGAAACACCCGTCTGGTCGAAATCCTAGCCGTTCTCTCTGTGGACTTCTTCTGGACCTTAGCCATCTTTTCTAAATCCTAGCCGTTCTCTCTGTGGACTTTTTCTGGACCTTAGCCATCTTTTCTAAATCCTAGCCGTTCTCTCTGTGGACTTCTTCTGGACCTTAGCCATCTGTTCTAAATCCTAGCCGTTCTCTCTGTGGACTTCTTCTGGACCTTAGCCATCTGTTCTAAATCCTAGTCGTTCTCTCTGTGGACTTCTTCTGGACCTTAGCCATCTGTTCTAAATCCTAGCCGTTCTCTCTGTGGACTTCTTCTGGACCTTAGCCATCTGTTCTAAATCCTAGCCGTTCTCTCTGGGGACTTCTTCTGGACCTTAGCCATCTGTTCTAAATCCTAGCCGTTCTCTCTGTGGACTTCTTCTGGACCTTAGCCATCTGTTCTAAATCCTAGCCGTTCTCTCTGTGGACTTCTTCTGGACCTTAGCCATCTGTTCTAAATCCTAGCCGTTCTCTCTGTGGACTTCTTCTGGACCTTAGCCATCTGTTCTAAATCCTAGCCGTTCTCTCTGTGGACTTCTTCTGGACCTTAGCCATCTGTTCTAAATCCTAGCCGTTCTCTCTGTGGACTTCTTCTGGACCTTAGCCATCTGTTCTAAATCCTAGCCGTTCTCTCTGTGGACTTCTTCTGGACCTTAGCCATCTGTTCTAAATCCTAGCCGTTCTCTCTGTGGACTTCTTCTGGACCTTAGCCATCTGTTCTAAATCCTAGCCGTTCTCTCTGTGGACTTTTTCTGGACCTTAGCCATCTGTTCTAAATCCTAGCCGTTCTCCCTTTTTGGGCCCATTCTGGACCTCAGCCGTCGGCACACTCGTCTTTTCAGTTGGCAGTTCAAGTCTTAGTTTTCAAGCCTATAGGGTAAGCGGTTTTGTGGCGGGTTGGTAAGATGTTTGCCTCCAATGCCGGCGGTCTCGAGTCCCAGTCCCCAAATACTTTTGTACAACATGATTTTTTAACTTTTTTTTTTCCTTCTTTTCTGAACTCTTAATTCTTGCATTTTATTCTTTTTGATTTATCCCAAAGGTTTTGAGTCGTGCATTGAAAATCGAATATAGTGCGTGAGTGCCTTTGAACAGCTTTCCCATAATCCCGTATTTTATTTTTAGATATCCCCAAGGAAAGGTCAAAGGGCATATGTATTACCGCGTGTCGACTGCTGGTCATAGTAGATAAATACTTCTAGATAATAGACTTCTGTTGGTATGAATATGCTACACATCCATGAACATCATATTCGTATATTTTAAATTTGTTATTTTTACCAGACCTTTAGTTCACACCATCCATCACACTACGAGCACATTTACACCTACCTACTTCCAATAAAGATCACACTAACGTAACAAAGGGAAGGCCGGAACGCTTCATGCACCAAAGGCTCTCCGCAAAACTGTTGAGTACAGCGGGCCCACAACGGTCTCCTAGTTGTTGAGATCAAACTCCACACTGGCACTCAGCAACTGCGCAGCGCTGGCAGAGAAGCGGTGTAGTGTCTGTGACTGTGACAGCCCGTGAGACCAGGTCAATGCTTTGGGCACGTGAAACCCAAAGTGGGTTACCGTTCACAACACTCAAATGACAATGAGTGCGGGAGCGATGCACGAGGATGTTGGTGTACAATGTTACTTCTGATTTTGTGTGTGACGATTTCCACGGGATGACAAGTTTACGCTGTGATTGTTCGTTCTACGTTTTACTGTTGTGATATTCGAGGTGTGTGTCTGTGATAATGTTCAGTTTAGGAGCTTTGAATCTCATAGAATTATTTCAGTGCTGGCACTGACTTCAACGTGTGCTGTCATCGCCAGATCAGCCATAGAGAAGGTTTGTATTAAATGCAGTAATACTGCAATCTTCGTTTGTACTCAAGCCAGATCTGTGCTTCACGATAATTGCTCTGCGAGTATCTAAAATGCAAAAATTGAAATTAGCAGTCTGAGAAGTTTCCGCATTAAATCAAACAAAGAGAGGTCCCTCTGCTCTGCTTCACAGAGAGGTAGGCTATAATGCATTGTGACAACAGGAACTAGACATCACTTTCTCTATCTCCGATTGCTTCTTGTGTATCGATAACTTGCACGGGTCCAACTCAAGTAAAGAATGATGTTCATAGGTTGATAATTATCATATGAGCTCCAAGAAACAACAAAACCTCATTTTCACACTAGGTTCAAAGAATGATCTCGTAGCTGTCGCATAGTGACGGCCATTTAAGAAAACACGTTAATTTAAACATGAAATAATCTAATTAAAGCAATTTTCATCGATAAAGTGACTTTCTTGGTTGGAACGGGGGCACCCATTTTATGAACAGGCACTGATGTAACTTACGCGCACTTTTCTCTACTTCACACCTCTTTAAGAACTTCGACCCAACCGGGAACAGAAAGATGTTCTTATGTTTTGTGAAGTACTGTATTATGAACACTAAATTCTCGTTAACACATCGGGTGTATAAATGTGGCCTAGCAGTTGCAACCAGATCACAGGCCACGTGTGTGTGTGTCAGTGTGTGTGTGTGTGTGTGTGTGTGTGTGTGTGTGTGTGTGTGTGTGTGTGTGTGTGTGTGTGTTGTTATTGTTGTTATTTCAATATCAGCTTTTATTACCAATTCAGTGCCCCATATGGCTTTTTGACCAATCAGTAAGGATTCTAGGTGACCCTCTAAATGTTATAACGTTCAGGCAATCAAACTAAAAATGAACAAGACAAAGTAAAAATTTAAATCAGCAATAATCAGTGTGATTTAATCTAAAGAATGACACTTCAAATGCTGTCAGATAATTACTCTCTTTATCTAAAAAATACCGAGAAGCGAGTTTTGTCGGTGGGTGTTTTCCGGAACAGCGAGGCACCGCCCATCCTCTGAGTGTGCAATGCCGACTCGCTCACTTGAAATCTAAATTATCAAAGTTCGGAAAGTCAAGTGAAATTGGGTCACTCGCTTTACGTCAAATGTATCTTTACGTCATTTCCCATCTGTCTGGAGTCGGTTCTAAATCTGTCGCTCTCTGTTCAACAAGAAAAAGCGAAGCAACCGAAACGCATGTTCAACATGGTTTGTTGTGTGTCAAACGCATTTGACCTGTGAATATTCATCACGTAAGGTGTGTTACTCTGATTGGCTGTCCCAGGTCACGAGAATTCTTTGACTGACAGGCATAATCGGGTAGGAGCGCTCCAGTTCCCATTGCGGCTGTTCTGTCTAATTCGCGGGGTCGCTTCGAAATTTCTTTTGGTCGAATTAAACGGTAATAAAACCGTTATTTCTAATATGCTGACTGTTAGCAAATGATAACAGACATGTCTCACAAACGATATCAGCATTCGCCTAAAAGGCTCATGCTTGATATTTTTTTTCTCGACATGTCTGTTATCATTTGCTAACAGTCAGCATATTAGAAATAACTCATAATATAGCTATTCTGATGAACACGTGGGGGAATTCGGGGGCTGTGATTGGATGGTCTCTTCCGATCATCAAAGCATAATGCTACGTAAGTCAGCCATTTTTCTCAATATCCAAAAGCATATTGTCAATAACAAAGACGCATGGTTCCGGTTTCTTCCACGTGTATAAAGTACACGCATACCTCGCCAGGTTTGTTTCTGTGACTAGTCGACAGACGATGCCATTTGCTTTGTGTGTGTTTTTGTTGTTGCTTACTGTACATGACATACATTACGTGTAAAATCCAGTTCTTTAACAGGCAACAAACCTTGCAAATTTCCAGAAGCTGCAATCTGAAGAGACCTCTCTCTGATTCTAGCAGACGATCTCTCCGATGTTTAACACAAAATCAGCAAACTCTCTGTCATATAGAACGTCCATTGTATAGTGCAATGTTGAAATGAAGTTACCGGTCTGAAACATTTAGTCGTTTCTTCTGAGACAATCCTTGTTCTCTTATCATCTACAGATTTACCGCAGTCTTCACCACGCGAATTCCCAACAGAAGTCAGACTTTCGAACATACAATATACGTAGGCAAGCATGATACGTCATGACGTCATATGATTCCTAGCATATTGACGTATAGCTAAACATCCGGTTATCTCGAGTTTTCTCCGTAATACATGTCCGTGGGTTTTTCAATGTTCGGTTATTTCCGTGGCTTCATGCGGAAAGGGAACCGTCGTCTGCAATCAACGACATGGACCATTCTGGTACTTAATTGTTGCTGACAAAAACATGATTTTAACACAGAATTTAATGTCAGAATAGCTATATAAACGCTATTGTGTTTTCATCGTAGCAATAGGGTCCGATATTTAGACTCGAACAAGTATAATGCGACTCGTCTTCGACTCGTCGGCATTATACTTGTCTCGTCTAAATATCGGGCCCTATTGCTACGCTGAAAACACAATAGCTGTTAATCTTTATCGGAGCTATTTCCGCATTTGGTTCAACTGACAAAGCTGGACCTTATTGAGTGAATAGCAACCAGGCATTGTGACTGAGAACAGGAACTTTATCAGCTCATTCGATTCACATTTTCTCTGTTCTTCCGACAGTTTCTCGCCCCCTCGAGAACTTCGATCCAACTTGGAGCAAGAATAACGTTCTTATGTTCTTGCGAGTGATCAGGAACACCAAAATCTCATTACCACACTGGGTTAATAAAAATAGCACAGCGCTGGTGGCGGCGGTTCACAACTTCCATTAATGCGATTTGATCAGCGAAAATAGTGCCCTGTGATGCCTTTGTGCCCCTCGGATCAATGTCTTCGGACTTGGCAAGAAACAGCCAAGGAACTTGCCAAGGAATCTAATGTAACATATCTTCTGTTGCCCAGGAACAGAGTCGGGTCTTGATTATTCAGGTTTGTATAAGTGGGAATAGACACATTTCCCAGAAATCAGCACACGAAGTGTGCTTTGGGTGAAAGTACCTCATTATTTCTTGCAAATAACCTGAGATTATAGATGCTGTGGAGGTTATACCATAGCTTATCAGCACAACTGGCGGTTGCATTACAGCTAGGAAGATAAACTAGCAATACTAGAGGTAACAGTATGGCTAATCAGCAGAATTCGAGGTATTAATATTATAGCTGACTGGCAGACTTGAAGATTGCATGATAGCTGGCTAGCTGATCAACAAAAATGGAGGTTACGTCATAGCTAGTAAGTATAACTAGTAAGAGATTACATTAAAAGCTTGTTTGCAAACTGGATGATACTTGACGTGTACATACAGCAAAGAGCGCACACACACACACACACACACACACACACACACACACACACACACACACACACACACACGCATACACACAACACACAACACACACACACACACACACACACGATTTTCTTGAGACTTGGATTTACGCCGTCAGCTTGCCTTCAGAAATGATTTTTTTTTAAATTATGGTCTCAGCAACACTCTTGGGTTATTGTTAACTCTGGAAGAAGGCAATTTCTGTTTGATTCAGGGGCGTCACACGCTATGAAAAAGTGGTGGGGCTATCAAACAATATCAAGGAATATTTACTTTACACTTACTTGAACGTCAGTGAACGCACAGAAAGGCCCTGTCACGTTGTCCAGTGGGCAGTCACGCCTTTTCACTTTGTCTCAGTCAAACTTGACAGTTTGAGTGGCCTTGGTGGCCTGAAGAACGCTTGTCCCTGCCAAGTCTGATGTGGTGAACGTGCCAAAGATGTCACGACGATGGGGTGACGCTGCAAAGTTGTTGGCAACATGCACCAAGTCAATTCTGTCTGTGCGCTCCTTGTGCACATGAAGCAACATGAGATGGTTTAAACGTTCTTGCAGCATGTTGGCGCGAAGGTACATTTTCACCCTCCTCATGGCACTCAAAGTAGGTAGTCAAAAGCCTCTTTCCCGAGTTGTCCCAAAGCCGGTGTTATCCCGTTTTGCTAAAGATTCACAAATGATTTCTGGTGTAATTACGTACCGCATGTAATAAAAAAACTGAATGAAACAAAAGTTTGAAGTCTTATCTTGGTTTCTGTGGTGATGGTTGTTTGTATTTGTTGAGCTAGAACAGATAACAACTCTCAAACCGAAGGCCCCGTGACCACCGGATGCCATTACGTCACGCTCTGTGGCATGTCAGGCCTGACAGTATGCTCACACAATCTCAGAGTGTTTCGCGTTGTTTCATCGGTTGACCTAGAAATGATAACCAATTAAAAGCTTTGTTTCTCAGCTTCATTTACATGTAACAGTAAGCGGGATCGGACGTTGGCGAGAAAACGTGCAAAGCAAATGAAATATATGATATAATTTTTTGGAAGTTTTGCGATTTACAATCGATTTCAAAAGGATATTATCAGAAAGAAGAAGTATTCGACTAATTAATGCGGTATTTTTCTTGCCTAAACGTTATTTGTACGCCGAGCACTTTACGGGAGAAAAACGTAAACAAAGCCGTCTGTGCAACCCAGTCACCCTGAGCCGTGATGGCCGAAGCTTGTTCACGGCCCTGTCGAGCGACTGAAGACATCGCTGATTCTCGGCCTCGTCCATGCGAATCATGGAATCTCAAAGCTCTTGTTGGTGAGTACAGTTCTTAAGAATCCTGATTCATATTGTTTTTATCAGTTATGAATAAAATCTGTGCGGATACATGCTAGTAATGCCGATCGCATGTGCAGAGATCGGTCGTCCATTGATGGTGTGCATGTGTGTAAAATGGTAGCTGTGGTTCTCAACAGATTTAATTAAATGTACGTTTCAAATGAAGGATTGTTGAATGGGCAACTTTGACTGGGCTTTTAAATTCATGGTTTCTGAAGGTTTTGTGGTTGTAGCACCTAAATATAAGTGGAAAATCATGAAAAAACGAGGTCACGTGACCCGTGGCAAAATCAGCGGTTTTGTGTCGTCTGCTCGATGTCGTTTCAAGGTGTGCTTTGCATGCTGCAACGTTCTCCGGTATTTCGGGTTACAGTTGAGAATTGCCTTTGGCTTCCTTATAAAGAAACGATACCATTACATCAGTTATAACTAACAAGAGGCGAAGCCTTCAAGGCTCCCGTAAGAAATCGACACACAGTAACACAAACTCAATCACTCCGTCACACATACACACACACACACACACAGTAAGCATAGACACAGTGCAAGAGTGGGAGACGCTAGATCTAGATCTAACCGAGTAAGTCCACTGACGCTACTTCCGAGAAAAACGACTTTTACTGTTTGATAAAATGTCTCAAAAGTGATGATTATCTAGATCAAACCACCGAGATAATAAGATAGATAGCATTAATTTACGTTTAAAACCCGATTTTCATAATAATCTGATGGATGGTTTTGGTTTTGTTGGGCATTTTGTGGACTTACTTGGTTTTACCACTTTCCCCCCAATATCAGATCTAACAAAAAATGCGCAGATCTAAGCAAGCGGACTTACTTGGTTTTACCAGAATATTTGGAAGAAGAAGTGTTGTCAAGAGAAATGACAAAACAGTGAAAATAACACTACGAATTTGCACAAGATGGAAAGAGAGCGAGAGAGAGAGAGAGAGAGAGAGAGAGAGAGAGAGAGGGGGGAGAGACTAGACAGGGAGTGAGAGCGAGTGAGAGAGAGGAGAGAATGAGAGAGAGGAGACACAGCAGGGGCGGGGGGGGGGGGGGGGGGGGGGGGGGGAGCGGGATGGAGGGAGAGAGAGAGAGAAATAAAGGGAGGGAGGGAGATAGAGAGATGGAAAGAGGGGTGGAGAGAGGAAGAGAGGGAGGGTAAGGGGGGAGAGCTATGGAGAGAGTTAATGGGGAGGAAGAGGGAGGGATGGAAAGAAATAGTGGGATGGAGGGAGAGAGAGAGGAGGGAGGGAGTGAGAGAAGGGGAGGGAGGGAGATAGGGAGGGAGGAAGAAGAGGGGGGGAGAGGAAGTGTGGGAGGGATGGAGGTAGGGAGGGAGGGAGGGAAAGAAAGAGATAGTGGGATAGAGGGAGAGAGAGAGAGGAGGGAGGGAGTAAGAGAGGGGGAGGGAGATAAGGGGGGAGGAAGAGAGTAAGAGAGAGAGAGAGGGAGAGAAAGAGAGTGGGATGGAGGGACAGAGGGGAGGGAGAGAGAGGGAAGGATGGAGGTAGAGAAAAGTCGATTGTTGGCGGTAGGGAGAGAGGGATGAGGGAAGAGAGCCACTCAAGATTGAGAGTGTTGCTGCAGGTCCGGATGACCCCCGACTTGTAGCTGTGGTGTGTGCTGTTGCCCTGGTCTTCGTCCGAATCACCGGTCCATACTTGGAGCTTCTCCAAAGTGAAGTCATGTACACAGAGTTCCACAAGTATATATCCAGCTCATTATCCACAGGATGGACAAGCAAGTTGCAGAATATCCAGCCTATTCTTCAGCTTTTTTCTGTTTTCTTTTCATATTAACAAACTGACATTTTTCTGTGACACTTCAAGGGTTAATTTTGTACGAATGAATTCAAAAATATCTGCGTATACCAGAGTAATTTGCAACTCTAGCTGAACTTTATATTCAAGAACAAAGAAATGTAAGGAAAGAATTCTGTGATTCAGTGTTTGGTTATAGCACGAGCAATATATATTGTATTAATTGCTGAATTTTTGTATTTTATTGATGCATTATTCCAGCATTCTCCTGGACCCTCACTTTCTGGGCATCTTTGATGGGGAATTCGAACTGCAAGAAGACAAAGCAGCCCTGAAGGACAGAATCTACAACTTTGCCAGTCAGCACATCGAAGCAGTCCAGTGTACTCTACGGCAGCTGATGCCAGACATGTGCAGTGTATTGCGCAGGCAGTTGAATGACTTTCTGGAAGACGGTGTGTATGGGGGACAACCAGTTCCCTTCCCAGATGTCCTCAACCACTGCCCACTGACAAATCTGCTCGGTGAAAACATTTTCGGTGACCTGGGCTATGACATTAACAAGCGGCGCAATGCATCTGTCCACCAGAGGTCGTCAACAAATATGCTGAGCCACAACAGGACAACACTGTGGTTGAAGAAGAAACTGGAGACCCAGTCAAGCCATCTTCTTGCCTTCGCTCCAAGGAAAGGGAAGTCTTTGCGACACCACAACCGCCAACAAGAGAAAGCGGTGTTGCTGCGACTGAGGCAGAGGCTCCTGGAAAACAAGGCAAAAAAGGCGGCAAAGGAGGCCAGACAGGCAGCAACCAAAACCGAGCTAATAAGAAAGATGACGGCTGTTGGTGGCCTCTGTGTCATTGCAGAAGATGTTGATGCTCTGGTGATACGACTGAGAAGAGAAAAGAAATCAACCCTCTTGAACGCATTGAAGGACCAAATTCGATACCAGAAAACAGTATTGAATCAGAAGGGCTGCCTTCGACTCACTGGTAGCATTGAGGACCTGACAGCCAGCCTCAAGGCTCATCTGGGCGGCACTAATCTTCCAGCTCCAGATGAAGATTAGATGGGTAGCCTTGAAAAATGAAAATTTTCAAACCTGTTTTATTTCTTTGTCTGTGTATATGTGTTTACAGATCTGTCGATGCTGATCATTTTGATGTAAAGTTCATGTTGGTAGGACAGTTAGAAGCTGAAATATATCCTTTTAAAGATTTAGACGTGTTTGAACGGTAAAATTGAACGATTTGCCCAAGTTTGGGTTCTTCAATTCAATTATTTCTTACCCGTAAATTTTGGGGAAAAAATTGAGCTAAAAGTCTTAGATATGGAGAGGTAATCTGTTCAAAATTAGCTTCATATTTCTTGTTTTGGGTTCACAGTGAGGCTCCAAAGTTGACGATTTTTTATTCTTGAAAAAAGTGAGTTTAAAAGGCCTACAATTGCACTTTTCAAATGTACATAACTACTAAACTAATTCACCTACAGAATACAAATTTACATCACTGTGCTCAGAATAAAAAGATCTACAAGACCATGGAAGTTATAACCTTTAATTCTGGAGTTTGAAAAATCACTTTTGAGTACCTACTCAAAGAACGCTCGCTTGTAGCATTCGTGGCAGGCATCACCAGAACAAGTTTCAAAAGAACACCAACTTGAGACATCAGCGAAATTTGGCTCTTTTGCAGTCCCTGAACTACAGAGATAGAGAACCTGGCACTGTAAATAACCATGCTCAAGAACCTAGGTTGGGTTAGCTTAGAAGATCGAAGAAAAAACAACCGATTGGCCATGCTGTACAAGATCAACGCCGGCATGGTGGGCATTGAACCAACTGCCTTTTACAAGCGCTCTGACCCTAGATCTAGCAACACGAGGGCCAAATCGAATTGAATCAAGAACAAGATTACCACCCACACATTCTTCCACAGAACCATATCATTATGACAAACTATGCACTGAATGTAGTGATGAACTAAAAAGATCTACAGTACTAAATCACAAACTTAACTACACACCTTAGGAAATACGATAGCACAATCTCGTGAAAAAGCAGCAGACACACCAAATCGGAACTTTCTGTCTCTATTGCAAAAGAAGAGCGTTATCGAGTTCTTTCCCGCACTGCATGTTTTCAACAAGACGATATTGTATCGTCAGTCCCACCGCACGTGTAAAACGCAGTGAAATTGAGAAGCCAAAATAGTGTAGTATCGGTTGCGTTTAGCAGGATAGCGCGCTTTTCTGTATCTCTACTCTTTTTAACTTCCTGAGCTTGTTTTGAATCTACAATAACATACCTTTATGTTTTTGGAATCAGGCACTGACAAGGAATAAGGTGAAATTGCTTTCAAGTCGATTTCTGACATTTAAATTGTCATATATTGACATTTCTGAGCTTGTTTTTAATCCCAATATAACATCTATATCTATATACGGCTTGTGTGTGTCTGTCTGTCTTTCTGTGTGTTCGCTATGCACGGCCAAAGTTCTCGATGGATCTGCTTCAAATTTGGTGGGCATATTCAGGTAGACCCCGGACACAATCTGGTCGATGAAAATTTTCAACACGTGCTCTCAGCGCACAGCGCTGAACCAATTTTGGTTTTTATGGTTTTTCTATACATCCATTCCCAGTAACTCTTCCTTATCTTCTCCAGTGTTTTGCGCGTTTATCTCCCTTCCTTCGTGTGGCGTCAATCGCGTACGGTACCCGGCGAAGCCGGCGTACGGTGCGCCACTCACCCGGCGAAGCCGGGTATTCGGCACTACTTCTTCCCGGCGAAGCGGGTAATCATCTAGTATGTATATGTTTTTTGAATCAGGAAATGATGAAGAATAAGAGGAAATTATTTTTGGATCGATATCTATAAAATTTATTTTTAATAACAATTTCAGATTTTTTATGACCAAACTCATTGATTAATGGTTAAGCCTCCAGGCAGAAATGCAATATCAAAGTCCGGCCTTTGTCGAAGATTGCTTGACTAAAATGTCAATCAATTTGGTCAAAAAATGAGGGCGTGACAGTGCCGCCTCAACTTTCCCTAAAACCCGGATATGATGTCACCAAAGACATTTATCAAAAAGAGGAAAAAATGGACGGGGTATATCATCTAGAAGAATGTTTATGTAAAGTTTCATGAAAATCGGCCTAGTATAGTTTCCTCAGAATCGATCTGCACACACACACACACACACACACACACATACACATACACCACGACCCTCGTCTCGATTCCCCGTCTATGTTAGAACATTTAGTCAAAACTTAACTAAATGTAAAAAGAGAACGAAACAAAACAAAACATACAAGCTATACTACCTGTTGCTAGGCTGCACGGTTGACTGCCGGGAGGTCATTAATTCTCTTGCGTTTTCACACTAGCATTATTGATTTTTGTTTTTACCCTTTCAGAAAAAAAAGCTCTTTACGACTGCTCGATTCTAAGCCAGCGTTCATGCAGAACATGACAGCTTGCACGTTCGCCGGAATGGACTCGGTATATACTGCTCCAACACTGAAACTTGATAGTTCCGCTTGGTTGGTTTTTATCATGCCCACTGTGACAAAGTTTGGTTTACCCTTGTGCAGGGGAAATGAAACCATTAACTTTACAACGAAAAGCAGATAAATAAAGCAAAACAAGACAAAAACAACAGAACGACTCAGTCCTGACCGTCGTTATAAAAATAACATCTGTCGGTAGCACAGTGCTATTCAGTTGACGTCTGTGTGTTTCATTGTTAGAACTGTGACGTCTATTCGTGTTGATCAAATTGTGGAAGGTTGTAATTTCTGTCTGAATATGATTTCGCAATTCAAATCAAGGCGCTGATAGGAGCAAAAGTTGTGATCGTGGAATGCCAAGCGGAAGTTAAGTGCGAAAAGGGGCTGTTTATTTTTTTATTTTAACTCTGGCATAATTTCTCTTCCCTCTCCTTTTCTTCGAGCTGCGTGGGCGAGTCTTTTGAGCTCAGTGTACGATGCATTCATCGCCCTGGGACACTGTTTGGAGGCCGCGCTTCGGGGTCTGTCGGATCGATGGAAATGAGATTTGCGTTTTATGTTTCTTGTGAAGTTCACACGAGTCATTGGACCGTTTCACCGCGTGCACGTGATGTCTGTGTATATTGCCTGACCTCGCACTCAGCAGAATTTGTCTCCGTCATTATGAGCAGTGTCAAGGTTTTTGGAATTGCCGAGTCAGTGAAAGGTTTTGGAAACTGGTAAATGAAATCCACGTCAAGTAAGGAGGTAAAATGGTACCTTCAATCTTTGGAGTTTAAGACGTTTAGTTCAAGAACTGTTTTGTATGCATATTTGATTTAGATGCAAAGAATGTTGTTTACCCGCAGTGGGGCACTGCGGTTATGAAATTAAAGGCCCCTCCTGTTTTTGGAACCGCAGGAGCTTTCTAGTTTGCTGTTAGGTAGATTTTTGGTTCCTCTTTCCTGTCATGCTCTCTTTTTCTTCATGAATTCTTTTCTTTTTTCTGCCTTCTTGCTCATTCACCTGTATTTTTTCCAAAAATCTCTTCTCTTGCCGCTTGTCTCGCGATTCATGTATAGTTTAATCTGTTAGTGTTCTGATGTAAGTCCAGCAGTAGATAGGTTAAGCCTATTTTAACATACTGGAAACTGGTAATCTTCCAGTAGGTATTAATTTAGTTTTACTAAAGCCTGCTGGGACACAAGTAATGGGTTAGTGCATTTGTAAACAGGAATCGCTTGACAAGTGGCCCCCTTCATCCCCCCCTTCCTCGTCCTGATATGACGGTTTTTCAATTTTGAGGCAAAAACGTGTCTTTGAACTTCAAAAAAATTCAGAGCTTCACACAGTGCTCCGATTGTACTGAAATTCGGGTTAATGTCTTCTTCAAAATGTCCTTCGCAAACTGGTCAAGAGTTTTGCATTATTTGTGTGTTTACCTTATACCTTTTAAGGTCAAATAGTAAGCGAGGGTGTCAAAAAATGGGTGTCTTTTGGTTAGAAGGCAAAATTTCAAATGTCTGTAGATCGTCAGAAAAAAATCGTACATGAATGAAAAAATATTCAAAAAATTGATTTTTAGAACACTAACCGATCTGTGAGCAGCTTTTTTAATGTCCTTTTATACTTTATTTATGAAACGAAAATAAAAGAGCAAAAAATGCTGTCTTCACTTTTTATGTCCGTAGTGTCACGTTTACTGAACGCGACTGAAAAACAATGACGGGTCCCTTTTTTCGTAATTTTAAATGTAACCAAGATCGCGTCCCTTTTGTCGCCTCCTTTCAGGAAAAACCTATCGCCGCGTGGCCTTTACGTCTTATTTTATTGGTGTCCTGAAGTTGTCAAAGTGAGTATTACAGATATTTTATGTCCATCGTGTCACGGGGTGTGTGATAGTGATTAAAACTTGAAATGTGCTCAAATCACATTCAATACATGGGACTTTGGGACACTTAACTATCTAGATTTGAAATTGCAATCAAATTTGGAACAGGGAGCATTCATAATTTTTGTTGTTGAAATTTGTCCATCGTGTCACGGTCCATCGTGTCACGATCTCAGTCGTGACACGATGGACACAATTGTGACACAACGGACATATTCGTGTGTCTTGTTCGATGTAATTCAGTTATTTATGTATAGGCGATGAAATGGGCTAGCTATACACCTGACAATGTAAGCATGTAGATCTAGTGATACATACACTCTTCAAAAAAAGTTAAGGATCGGTTGAAAAAACGGATCTAATTATAAAAAATTGCCAAAAAATTAAACATCGACATAATAATCAAAAGATTAATGTGTTTGAATTAACAAATGAACAATGAGTCTTGACCTAGAATTTTGTTTGGCAGGCAGAGTTATTTCCCTTTGTGTGACTTCTCAAAAGTTTCTGCATTTTGGTAGAAAAAGGGTGGTTTTTTATAGCCCCATGAAGTTTGCGGAACGCATGCCAGGGCAAAAGGTTGTGGTGCACGTGCTACAACAGGGTCCTGGCTATTAACATCGCTCACCACCTTGTATTTAAAGGTTGACACGCTGACACAATTATGCACAGTAGCAACATGCCCCCACGAAGAAAACTGAGCAATTTGGATAGAGCAAGGGCAATAGGATGGCTACAAGACAGTGTTGCTGCCAGGCAAGTGGCCCCAAGGCTTGCAGTGGCTCCCTCTGTCATCATTAGACTAAAACAGAGATTCCACGCAGCTGGAAGAGTGCAGGAGCGACAACGTTCTCGTCGGCCCAGAGTCACCACACAAAGAGAGGATCGCTTCATTCAGAGGCAGGCCATGCAACAAAGAATGGCTACGGCAAACAACATTAGGCAACGCCTACAAGCTACCACGGCAACACTGTTGTTAGTGGTCAGACGATCCGAAACCGCTTACACAACTTTGGCTTGCGTGCAAGGCGTCCAGTCCGAGGAACAACCCTGACTGCTAATCACCGAGCAGCTCGCCGAGCCTGGTGCACTCAACATGTGAGGTGGCAACGTCAGCAGTGGGCTCAGGTGTTGTTTACAGATGAGTCCCGCTTTTGCTTGGAACCTGCTGATGGTCGCATCCGAGTGTGAAGGCGTCGCGGAGAGCGCTTCGCAGAAGGCGCTGTTCTGGAACGACAGCGTTTTGGCGGAGGCTCTGTGATGGTCTGGGGAGGGATCAGCACACGTCAAAGGACACCTCTGTACCATGTAGACTAGTGGGCAACTTGACCGTTGTCCGCTACCAGAATGAGATCCTGCAACCCCTGGTCATTCCAGCCCTCCAAGCGATCGGCCCTCGTGCGATTCTTCAGGATGACAACGCACCTCCCCATCGCTCTGCAGCTGTAAACACCTTCATCCAGCAGGCCAGGGTCAACAGGATGATGTGGCCAGCCAACAGCTCGGACCTGAACCCCATAGAGCACATGTGGGACGAGCTTTGTTGTCGGGTACAGCAACATCACCCTCCTCCTGCCAATCTGGGTCAACTGCTGCAATGGCTCCAGCAGGAGTGGAATGGAGTTCCCAGAGCATACATATGCAACCTGATCCACTCCATGCGCCAACGATGTGTTGAATGCCTGGCACACAACGGAGGGCACACGCGTTATTGACACTGATTCACATTGTTGTGAATTCCATTTTCGAGGGTTGTCACGTTTGACACACTCTAGATAGCTAAATTGTCGCTGCCGCGTTCGATCTTTGCTTTGTTTGTCATTACGCCTTGGTTGTTCAATTATATAATTTAAAAAAAAAAAAATTCGGTCTTGTCTGTTATGTGTGGCGTGCTTGTAAAAAAGTTATCCTTAACTTTTTTTGAAGAGTGTAGAAGGAATTCGACCGGAAGATTATCTTGGGCGTTGGGTGTTTGTCGCTTACGACAAGATGGCATATCCCGGTCTAGTGGTAGACGTTGACAATGGAGAATACCTGGTGGACTGCTTGCACCAACGTGGAAAGGACAATTGTTTCTTTTCACCAAGAATGAAGGACACACTATGGTACCCCCATGAAGATATTCTGGCTGTCATCTCTGAGCCAGTTAAAAAAGATGGCTTCTCTGATCATTACACTGTAGATCTATTTGTATGGAATCATGTGCAAGAGAAGCTTTTCCGGAGACACACCCCGTTGCAGTCTAATGTGTTCACTCAACCTAGAGCTCGCTATCATAACAGACATTAAGTTCAAAGACGGTTACCTTTACACTTTTTCAGTCGTTCCTCTTGACTCGTTCAGTTTTATAAAAATGCCATGTGGAAAGGCATTCCAATTCTGCTTTTTGTTTGCTTAGTTTAATACCCAATTTTAAAAAAATGTAATTTTCAAACTTGCTTCCTTTTGTATGTGCAAATGTCTATCGTGTCACGAGCGTGTCCATCGTGTCACGAGCGTGTCCATCGTGTCACACTGCACACTAAGGCTTAATTTGCAAACCAAAGATGTTGTTTCATAATCAAGGGTTTTGGGTGCTTGTTGCCATCGTTTAGAGTTACTAGTAAAAAAAAGTTTCACATAAATGTGTGCATTTGTTTCAGTTTTATTTGTGTTGACGTGTGCTGTGATTTATTACTTTTTCTTTCTACTCTATTATTTTCTGTAATCAATGCACTTTCTTTAAAACAAAACCCACATATTTTGATTTATTCCATTGAAGGCTGATCTGTGTGTTGTGTAACTGAAAAGAAATGGACTGAGTGATTAAATTTATCATAAAAAAAATTAAAAAAACTTGTCCGTGACACAACGGACATTTTCACATGTGTACATGTTTTCACATTTTTATATTTCTTCACATAGTTTTGTAAAAGTGGCAAGAAGCGATCTATGGAATACCCAATGTGTATAGTTCAACATAAAATTATTGCTGATTCCTTTGGTGAAGATTATTCCCCCCCGATTTTTTTTTTCATTTTTGCCCCAAAATTGAAAACCCCTCATATGTCTCTGCGTAGTCGGCTGGACGTTAAGCAACAAATAAACAAACAAAGAATGTTGTTTGCGTGGTGCCAAGCTGTTTAAAGTGTAGTGTCTGTGCTGCTGTTGTGTTTTTTGTTACCCCACACTCAACTGAATTCTTCTTTTTCATCAGTGTCAAGGTTTTAGGAACTGGAGAGACAGCGAAAGTCCTGACAACTTAGGAGATACAAGTTGACTTTTTGATGGGGTAACACATGTTTTTTCTCTTATTTTCAAGTCGTTGGATTCAAGTTTTTAGAATAGTTTTGCATGGGAGAAATGGTGCAGAGAATGTTATGCACACAGTGTCAAACAAGCAAAAAGCACGTAATGTCTATCTGTGTATATTGTGCGACCTCACGCACATTAGCATGCCGCTCCTCTATCATCAGTGTCAATTGTTTGGGAAATGCAAAGTCAATGAAATCAACAAAAACTTTTTTTTTTTAAACAAAAGAAACTAAACAATGACAAACCAATACAAGAAGTCAAATTCAAAGAACGATTGATTTTAAACAAAACTAAACATTCACAAGTTTGTCGACCTAATTGTCTTTTCAGTGGATAGAGTTTTCGGAAGTATTTGTCTGTTTGTCCACTGAAAATACCATTAATTCGACGAACCTATGAATGTTTCGTTTTGTCTAAAATGCACCGTTATATAAACTAACCTTCCTTGTTTTCATTTGTTAGAATTCCGGATTTTGGAACGTCACCTGTTTTCGGATTTTACAGTCAATGAAAGCCCTGTCACGTTTGTTTGTTTGTTTGTTTGCTTAACGCCCAGCCGACCACGAAGGGCCATATCAGGGCGGTGCTGCTTTGACATATAACGTGCGCCACACACAAGACAGAAGTCGCAGCAGAGGCTTCATGTCTCACCCAGTCACATTATTCTGACACCGGACCAACCAGTCCTAGCACTAACCCCATAATGCCAGACGCCAGGCGGAGCAGCCACTAGATTGCCAATTTTAAAGTCTTAGGTATGACCCGGCCGTGGGCCACTAGGCTAACCGTGCCGGTGTAACACGAAATTTTTACTCCACGAAAAATTTACTCCGGAGTAAATATTTCGTACGAAATTCTTACTCCGAGTACACTTTTCGTACGAGAAAAGAACTCCCCAAGGCACGAAAAAATTACTCCCTCCACGAAATTTTTACTCCCCATTTTGTTTACTTCCAGTAAAAATCTCGTACGCAAAAATGGGATGCGGGCGAAGGGATAATGCCAATAAGTGATCTCGCGCACACGAATGTCGCGCTACCCTCCTTCCACCACCAAGACTAACAGGGGACAAGGGAGTAAAAATGTCGTACACCTGGCATGGGAAGTTAAATTGCTCGTGTAGGGGTGAAGTAATTTATTCGTCAGGGGAGTAACATTTTTGTACGAAATGTTTACTCGGAACTCACCTGTCTTGGGGAGTAATTTTCTCGTGCAATAGGGGAATGCTTTTTTCGTAAAGGGAGTAATTTTTTCGTACGAAATGTTTACTCCGGAGTAAAAATCTCGTGGGAGTAATTTTCTCGTGTTACACCGGTCCATGTCACGTCCGAAGGTAGAAACTGGGTGATAATTATTAGATCGAGAAGCACCTTTTTTCTTCTCCTTATCTTCGAGATGAAGGATTCAAGTTAAGGACAGTTTAAAGTGGAACACAAATTATGTGGAGAACTGTTTTGCACACAGTGTCAAACTTTTGAAGCGGAAGTGTCAGTTACGCTGCCAGCACGTGATGTCTGTGTGGACCAATATTGCTTGACCTCGCGCTCGGCAGAATTGTCCCTGATCATCATTGTCAAGGGATTTTTGGAATTGCAGAGTCAGTTTCAGATATAGTTATATATATGTCAAGCTGGGAGATTTTAGCTTAATGCTAAGACACAAAAGCGGATACGGGTGTATATTATTTCCTGCTTCAGTTATTACTGTTGAAGGATTCTTGATTTAGTTTTGGGACAGTTGGCTGCTTGTTATGTATCTGAATATTAGGCTCGCCAGCAGGAAATAGAAGCTTTGTTTTTGGCGACGTTTGGTTTGCAGCAACACGAACAACAATAACACGAACAACAAGAATGCCCCCCCCCCCCCCCTTCAAGACGTCAAAGAATTATATTGTGGGAAACAGTCTTTCACAATGCATAACCAGGAACAAGAGGCTATGTTTTCTCGAAACACTGTACACATCAGCCTTCGGATTTGAAGGAATTTTGTGGGTAGTTTTCAGAAATATCGAAGAATCCGCGCCGCCCTTTCTTCCCTTGGGAGGTTTATTTCAGGTTTCCCCGTAGTATGGTTCGGATCAAGTCTGGGACTTGGTCCCCTGGCTCTGGGAGTGTGCCGTTGCATTTGTCTTGGAAGATAAATGGAGCTGTTTTTGATTTGTTCTCGCCTTTTCCGCCGCGATGTAGGCTAAGCTTTTCTTGCCTTGTCCATTTACTTTCCTCCAAGAAAAAAAATCGAAAAGTTCGAACTTTCGTTCCATAACAGTAGGCCTACGTTGTCGTTAGCATTAATCATGGACGCATTTTCTCCAGTTTCCTTCTCCTGTCACAGCTCGGGTTTTCTGATTTTGAACGACACTTATTCTTTACTTGATGAGGCTGAATCAATTCTACCCCCCGCGGGCTAGGGGGAGTCCCCTTTGGTTGGGACGAGAAAGAATTTACCCGATGCTCCCCAGCATGTCGTAAGAGGCGACCAACGGATTCTGTTTCTCCTTTTACCCTTGTTAAGTGTTTCTTGTATAGAATATAGTCAATTTTTGTAAAGATTTTAGTCAAGCAGTATGTAAGAAATGTTAAGTCCTTTGTACTGGAAACTTGCATTCTCCCAGTAAGGTAATATATTGTACTACGTTGCAAGCCCCTGGAGCAAATGTTTGATTAGTGCTTTTGTGAACAAGAAACAATTGACAAGTGGCTCTATCCCATCTCCCCCTTTCCCCGTCGCTATATAACCTTCGTGGTTGAAAACGACGTTAAACACCAAATAAAGAAAGAAAGAAAGATCGCAGAAAAAATGTCGGCTGCCATTTGCTAAACCAGACACCACGCTCCGCGACTTCTCCAGCGGAGAGGTTCGAGAGGGAGAGCATCGGAATGGGCAAATTCGAGCGGGTTTGCTAATGGATTGGTTTTCTCTTTCTTCAACTCAGGTTGTCTTGGGCGTTGATCGGAAACGTGACGATTAGACAGTGATACCCTATGACAGCTAGAGCTGAGAGAACTGTGATACGTATCACAAGGCCGACAACAGCCTGTTACTCGTCAAAAACATCACATAGGTATTGTATGCCGAGGTCAGGCCGAAGCGTTCAAAATGCGTCCGATGAAAACGAATGATAAGAGAGAGAGAGAGAGAGAGAGAGAGAGAGAGAGAGAGAGAGAGAGAGAGAGAGAGAGAGAGAGAGAGAGAGACTGAGAGAGGGAGAGAGAGACTCTGAGAGAGAGAGAGAGAGAGAGAGAGAGAGAGAGAGAGAGAGAGAGAGAGAGAGAGAGACACACACACACACACACGCATGTTCGTTGCACGTTTCATGAACAATCACGACGTGGTATGACGTCAAAAAAGACATTCCGAGGAAAGGAAGGAACACACGACGAGGAGAAAGCAAAATGGTCATCTTCAGCAGCTTTTGTCAATCTGACAATGGACGCAGGCGTCATTCTCCATGCAATAAACCCAAGGGAATTCCAGACATCGATCGAGTGCGGAAGAAAAATGGGCGGGAAAGGCCACTCTAAGCCGATCTACGTTGAAAGGCCAGCCTGATAGAACCATCTTTAATCAGACCAAGTTTGCAACGCTCGCAAAATAAATGGAGGAAAACGCTTCCGATGGGCATGGGGGAAGACGTAGTGGGGTTGTTGATGGGAACAGGGGACGGGAGGATCGAGGGTTGGGGGAGGAGAGGTGATTGTAAGAAGCAAAATCGCATTCGGCGTTGAATATGAATTTAGCTCAAAAGTTGGGTGGAGGATATTGGCAAGATGAGGGAAGAGTGGGCGCTAGCCTTTTGAAGTAGCAAAATCGCCTTCAGCGTGCACATGTCTTGTGGGCTTTCTCCGTTGGATCCTTCCCTTTCCACAGGGCTCGATTGGAAATGTGTACTACTCTTGCGTGCCCTTGCGCAAGGCGGTAGCACCGTTCAGAGAAACTTCAAGGTCAAGTTTGAGAATGTCCGACAGCAGACTTGCAGGGGCTTTGAAAAGTTTTATTTGTTTGGTCAATTGAGCGTTTTCGTTCGAACAAACTTTATTACCACCTATGCATTTATATCACACGCCAAGGTCATTGGAAGCTTAAAAAAGTTCATTTTCAAGTTTTGATGAGATGAGATAATCTGAAATGCTTTCAAAATTCGCACGAACGTGTGCACGTTTGCTCGCTCGCAAACGCAGAGACACACAAATTCAAAAATTAATTCCGCCTCCACACACACCAACACATAGAAACACAAACTACGTGCGTTTGAGCATTATTATCAGCGATCATTTTCTAAATAATAAGCCAAGGCCAGATTATAGCCTTCCAGGAAACGCCGGTAATCAGTCCGTTAATGGATGCATGCTCATCATTAGTGTGATGATCAATAAAATGCATTGTGCCACCGAATGTGGGTGCCGCTGAAAAGGGATGCATGCTCACTGTGTATGTGTTGCTGGATAACAATCATGCTAATTCTGCCACATTATGTGGATTGTGAATATTGGTGTGTTTGCGACCATTCATTGGCAAAAACTTAGTAGCTGCAATGTCCGTTGTTTTTAAAAAATTTTTTTTTTTGTTTCACTCAGCCAGCGGTAAATGGCATAATGTTTTTATTTTGTTTGTGTCCGTCCTTCGTCATACAGTCCTTTTGTTTAATAATTTACTTACAATTGGAGCTTTCGTTTGCTTACATAGTTGCCTTAGTACACATCTTGAAAGTTACCATGTGCCAAGAATTCGCCTTGCTACTTTCAAGGTCGAAGGCACAGTTGTTTGTTTATCAGATACATCTTACTATGTGACATTGTGAAACTCAGTCACGATAACCACGGTTGGGGAACTGTTCCGCACCATATTCGTTGAGAGCGACGTGTTCCGGTTGTGGATAGTCGCTATCTTTTCACTTGCTCTGGATCGCGCGCGAAGGTAGGTTGGTCAGTCAGACCCTTCTCACAATATCTGGCGCATCACGTCACAGAATGGCTGGACTACCTTAAAATGTCATAGAAATGACTTCCGGGGGTCTAGATTGTCAACGAGCGTGCGTCTTGGGACGAAAATGCCTGCCTGTTTTTTGACAAGTGTTGATGTTTTTGTCGTAAGTCAAGTTATGTAGACCACAGAGATTGTCATGTGGCGTATGACCAATGCTGAAGATACGTTTTTATTGTACCAAAAGCAATCAGTGAGGTTTAGACTACGGCTCGTAATTTGATTATATGATTGAGAGCATGTTCCTGTTGGGAGCATTTTTTTTCCAGCGAGGACTCACAAAATGTTCCAGATGGGAAAGTAGACGTTCTGTACAGGAAGACTGGTCTCAATCAAATAATCAAACTACGACCTAGTCTAAACCTTACTGATTAATGTTGGTACAATGAAAACATATCTTCAGCATTGGGCTTACGCCAAATGACAATCTCGGTGTACACAAATTGATTTATGACAAAAACACCAAAACATGTCGAGCAGGGGTGGGGGGATCAGAGAGAGAGAGAGAGAGAGAGAGAGAGAGAGAGAGAGAGAGAGAGAGAGAGAGAGAGAGAGAGAGAGAGAGAGAGAGAGAGAGAGAGAGGAGAGATAGGAGAGATAGGAGAGAGCGAGAGAGAGAGAGAGAGAGGAGAGAGAGAGAGATAGAGAGAGAGAGAGGGAGAGGGAGAGGGAGGGAGAGAGAGAGAGAAGAGAGAGAGAGAGAGAGAGAGAGAGAGAGAGAGAGAGAGAGAGAGAGAGCACGATCTTACTGGCACCAGTTCCCTTTTTTTCTCGAAGGTCGGCGCCCTCCTTGCTGTCAGTGCCTGAAGACATTCCGTCGACAAGGGCGGGTCTGTAAAGGAGCTGTCCGACTTTGCATTTTTTCATAGGTCTTCATAGGCATACATAGGCATACTCAAGGCCTGTTGGACAGGAAGCAGAAAAGACGACGACGCACAGATTGCAAGCTTCGGGGTTACGACTGACAATGAAGAGACACATTATAATTGGCATACTCGTAGATTATGTACGTTTGCAAGTAGAGATGCTGGAAAACATGTCACGCGCACGCAGTTCCACAGTTTACACAGACAGACGGAAACATACAGACAGGCACTGGCACACATACAGACCTACAGACCCAAGTACCGTACACGTCCTCGCACGATTGAACAAAGGCGGACAGATAGACAAACAACCATCTTTTACGCCTAGAAATAACTGACGCGCGCTATTTCGTTTTTTTACGAAATCATCTTAAAAAGCCCGCCAATAGACGAATTCCGAAAATAACTCTGTCGGGTTTGTTTGGGTTGTGAACGAGTGAATGCCCTTGCTTTTACTTAGGCCCCCCCAAAAAAATAGGTGTGGTTACGGTAACATAGCCAAAAAAATAGGGTAGGTAGGTAGGCAATCACTTTTTTTTTAAACTTTTTTTTCTAATGTGTACAAATTAAACCTACTTGACAGGGAAATAAGTGTGCGACTCGGGCGCTTTCGCTTTCATTGCGTTTTTTGCACTCGTTTTTTTGTTGTTGACAAATGTAATAAAAAGTTATAGGATCGGCCCCTAAAAATAGGGTAGGTCGGGTTACCGTAACCACACCTATTTGTTTGTTTAGGCCTTAGACAAACATCGGAGAGGCCAAACGCTATTGAGGGGTTTGACTGAAACACAAGGACAGGAGCACGCATGAATGTATTTGTCTTAGAAAAAGCAAGGGCATTCACTCTTCAGCAACCCCTACAAACCCGAAATAATTATTTCCGAAAATCGTCTATTTTGTTTTTGCACTTTCTATTTCAAGTTAAATTTTCATTAATTAAAAACTATAATTATTTGAAAAGATGTCAGCTTTGAAGCTGAAATGCAATCCGATAGTCAACCCCCAAAAATGCAGTGGCCACAGTGCCGCCTCAACATTTTGATAGCGGAATGTGACGTCATCAAAGACATGTATTGAGGAAAAAAAAAACAGAAAAAAAACCCCGTGTGAATAGACCATTTGGAAGAATGCACATGTACAGTTTCTAAGTTTTCTTATTCTGAGAATCGCTCTACTCACGCACACAAGCACACACATACACCATCGCTCTCGTTTCGATTCCAAATCTACTTGAATACATTAAGTCAAATATTGACCAAATGTACAAAAAGACTCCAGAGAAAGCGCCTCTGCTAGCTAGTGAACTTTCTTTCCTCTGCAGGCGTGCCAGAGATCTATTAAAGATCCATTCTTGAGTCTTGCGGCGCACCCAGCTCTTGTTTAGCGCCTATGTGGGCCTCTGTAAAATGTCATGTTTTCGTGTAGGGAAACTTTCGCGCCGCTGAAGATATTTTTGTGAAGCATCTAGACTATTGCATACTTGGAAACTGGTGGTGTAGCACTTTTTCGTGAAGATACAGGATTTTCTATTTTGGGGTAACATCATCATCATCATCATCAATCAACAACAACAACCACAACCACAACAACAACAACAACAACAACAACAACAACAACAACGACGACGACGACGTGTTGTGGTTAGTTGTACATGAGATTTAAAGCAACGGCTATTTCTGTTGCAGTAGAGCCATCTTTCTGTGCTCATGCAGCTCGTTCCAGAGGCAAATACCGAAAGGCAAACTGACAAAAACACTGCTCGCGCATTTTGTTTGACGTCATTGGTGACTGTCACATACATAGCACGTACGTCACACTTTTTCGTTGTGCGTTATCGTCATCAGATGAGGACGAGGCAGTGTACGGCAGGTGCTAACGAACCAGGAATTTGCCAGTGATAGTAGTGGAAACAGCCATATAAAAATATACAGAAGGAAAACTTGCACTCACACGAGGAAGCGAACACTATTGTGTATTTGTGAGACAAAGTTTCGGTATGACTGTTACTGTGTGACATGCAGACCTAAGGATACTGAGTCAACGCTATATCGGAGTTACCTGTTTCTTCATTTATCGGGACTTATTCTGAAAGAAGCAAGTTCAGTTACTGTGTTGCAGTGAGAATATAATTATTCAGTCAATGAGGATGTTCTGTGAGTGACATTTTTTCTGGGATGTAACTGTGATGAGGACTTTCCGATGAGGATGTTCAAGATAAGAGGTAAGAATATTATATTTAAATCGTGTGTGTGTGTGTTGAAATGTCTTTACACACTATTTGTCTATTTTTGTCTGCTCCTACTCGTTTGTCCCTATTAAGTACTTGTGTTACAATTTCTTGTGTACCTTTCTGTCGGCCTGTTTGTCTGTTTGTCTGTGTCAGTGTCGATCTTCGTACCACTTTCGTTATCAAAGGATCTTTACCTCCCTTTTGTGGTGGCAGGCACAGTGCACGCATATCTTTATTCCAACTGAAATGCCATGCCCAAGATTCTTCTTCCGTTTAGATAAATAAACTCAGACTCTCTCTGTCTGTCTGTCTCCCTCAGTCTCAGTCTCTCTCTCTCTCTCTTTTCTCTGTCTCTTCGGTTCTCGTTGTCAGAGAGAGAGAGAGAGAGAGAGAGAGAGAGAGAGAGAGAGAGAGAGAGAGAGAGAGAGAGAGAGAGAGAGAGAGAGACACACACACACACACACACACACGCACACACACGCACGCACGCTCGCTCGCACGCACGCACGCACGCACACACACTCACACACACACACACACACACACACAAACAAACACACACACCTACACACACACACGCGCGCGCGCGCAGACACAAGCACATACACAGCTGCCTTTGCTTTATTTCCGAATTACTCATATTTTAATGAAAACAATAACTTACCTCATTCACACTGAGTCACGCTTGGAATGATCAACTTTTGAAAGCTTCACTTTCACTTTCAATGGGTATTTCAGTATATGGTTATAACTTAGTCTATGTTTTAAGGAAGTTGCTGCCAACTTAAGCGCTTACACGTGTAAAGTGACTGAAACTTAAAGGCGCAAGAATCCCGCGAAAACAGTTCTGAGTCACCATCTGAATTCCAGTAAGGATATTACATGGGATAAGGCCATCCCTAACTTGCACACATACAAAAAATCAACATTCCGACTGCTTCCTGTGCGGAGTGACAATTCGTTAATATTATATTATATAAAGCCTCCAGTGTCTGTCAATAAAATGATAAATAAAAACTTCCATCTCTGCAAAGACAACATCCAGTTTAGAGAGAGAGAGAGAGAGAGAGAGAGAGAGAGAGAGAGAGAGAGAGAGAGAGAGAGAGAGAGAGAGAGAGAGAGAGAGAGAGAGAGAGAGAGAGAGAGAGAGAGAGAGAGAGAGAGAGAGAGAGAGAGAGAGAGAGAGAGAGAGAGAGAACAAGCTTGTGTTGGTATTCTACGCGAAAAAATGTTCTTACCCCTGTAAAACATCACGCTCTGCACAAAAGTCAGTCACGCTCGTCTAAGACGAAAGTTGGTCTTACCAGAGACATACATTCTATCTATGTCTCTGGTCTTACCGCCTGTAAAATCCTGGGCACATCCGTGATGGTTGAAGAAATGCAAATCTTGAAGCTGTCAATGTTGCTTAAATTACGTGCTGCAGCCAGGTCTTGGTATCGACGGTACAATGGTAAGTTGCTGTGCACTGCATTGATCAAACTGACGTGGGCAAACCAAGATGGAGTCCCGACGTACTGGTACAGTATCCTTTTTTTTATGTGCAATAATTTATAAATATTTTTGTAGTTTTCGCATTTTTTACGCGGAAAGTCAGCAAATCTTGGTGTAAAAAAAAAAGAAGGAAAAATAAAAGAAAAAGGAAACCAGTATGCCAATAGCCTAGTTGATTAGACGTGTGCCTCTGGTAAAGGGTTGAGTCTTCCAATCCCGGCCACGCCTGATGGATAAAAGGAGGGAGATTTGTCCAATGTCCAAGGTCAACTTGCCGAGTGTGCAGATCTGATAGTGCCTCTTCGTGTGTACACGCAAGCACAAGACCAAATACGCACGGAAAAGATCCTGCGGTGAAAAACGGTCTGTGAAAACCCACTCGTGCAAAAACTCTAGTGTGCATGGGAGTTTCAGCTCATGAATGAAGAAGAAGAAGAAGAAGAATTGGGTGGAGGGGAGTGTAAATAAATGCAAGTAGAAATGCTCTGATGTTATAAAATAATAAACTCAAGGTTAATGAAAGGCAAACTGTTGGCTACGAGACTAAAATACTGTATGTGAGTGTTAATTGGGAGGGTCTTTTCGATAGGAGAGGAAGCGAAAGAAAAAAGGAATGCATTTAACGTTACCAAAATCAAATTCATCCTTCTTGTGTGTGTGTGAGAGAGAGAGAGAGAGAGAGAGAGAGAGAGAGAGAGAGAGAGAGAGAGAGAGAGAGAGAGAGAGAGAGAGAGAGAGAGAGAGAGAGAGAGAGAGAGAAAGAGAGAGGGGGGAGAGAGAGGGAGAGAGAGAGAGAGAGAGAGACAGAGAGGGGGAGAGAGAGAGGGGGGAGAGAGAGAGAGAGAGAGAGAGAGAGAGAGAGAGAGAGAGAGAGGGGGGGAGAGAGAATTGAATTGAATTGAACTTTATTAAACAAGGATTAAGATTTAAGGCTACGCCTTTTCTTACAATCTGTCCTTGGGACGCACAGATACACAATGATAAAATAAAAAAATTAAAAATTAAAAAGTTAACCAACAAAGGGAGGTCGGAAAACTTCAGCACGTGATGATAAAGATGACGATGATGATGATGATGACGATGATGATGATGAGGCATGAAGAGCATACATATATGTGGTTATTCATAAAATCAAATGCATACTATGCAGGTAATTATAAGTACAAGCTGGTAGCAATCAAACATGTTGCAATAGTGCAACAAAAATATGTTCAGAATATACAATGCACAGCATATCTTTGACGTAATACTAAGTGTGGTAAATCAAAATGCGTTAAACTACTCAGACATTATGTGTTTTTTAACACATTTTTTAAAACTTTTTAATGACTTTAAGTGCTTAAAGGATGATGGAAGTGAATTCCAAACTGATGTACCCGAAAAAGCAAAACTGGTCTTATAAAGGTCAATTCGTGGAATCGGTTGGATCAAGTTGACCGACCCATATCTGTCGGTAGCTTTATTAAATAATGATGTTATGTAAATCGGCACTTTACCGTAATACAATTTATGCATGAAAATGGCTTTGTTTAACTTAAGATGCTTTTCCAGTGGAAAAAAGTTAAGCATTTTTAATTTCATATCTGTTGAGGCATTATCCTTTACGATGAGTTTAGCCGAGCGACGATAGAGAGAGTCTGACTTTTTCAAGTGGACATCACTGCTGCCATCCCAGAGCGTCGAAACATAATTAAAGGCACAGTAAGCCTCCCGTAAACCATCACAGAGCTCCCCGAGCGTCAACATACAGTACAAGCATACTTCCATTTGAACGCTCACCGAACGGGAACATCCTGGCTGCTTTCTGTCGAGCGTGAGAAATTTTCAAAGAATTTATTTTCGTGGACTTGTTCCTCTACAACAATGGCAACAGCTGTTATGAATATTCAATACCGGAAATCACGCCCGGACAGTAAGCCTCCCGTAAACCATCACAGATACTGTCAGGCTTTTACACACAGTACAAACACCCTTCCATTTGAACGCTCACCAAACGGGAACATCCTAGGTGCCCTACGTAAAGAGCGAGCAATTTTTAAAGAATTAATTTTGCAGATTGTCTCGAACACTTTTTGGACCCATCCTGAACTCAGGTCAAAAATGAGTTACTTCCCTTCGGGTCTCATTCTATCGATGTAAACTGGCAATAGCCGTGGGTCGATGATTATCAGAATGTTTTTGGACCGTGGTGCGTTTTTGCGCTAGACCTAACTTTTAAAATATAAATAATAAATTGACAGCTTGTTACACAAACATTCTTACAAAATAATTATTTTTTCATCAAGACAAGATGAGAACAATTCGAAGTTGTGACAGTTTGAAAAAAGAAAAGCCCGGAAGCAGGGTCACGCAAGGGTCGTAGCAGACGACGGTTTATGCATATCGCCGTTCCTCTCAACAGTCAAAAGCCATCGCTAGAGTTCTTGTGAACCACAGCCGTTTGGTTCGTGCACAAAAACGTGCTATTGTAGATAAGCTCACATCGAGTCGCATTCAAATGACTAACTGACGACTACATTGTGAAAAAGGGAAACTGGATCACACGGGTTCACGATGGCTCAGGGGTAAGATAAACCACGCAAAAATAAATTTGCAGTGGCAGATCATTGATATACAGACAGAACAAGATCGGCCCAAGCACTGACCCTTGAGGCACCCCGAGAGAGAGAGAGAGAGAGAGAGAGAGAGAGAGAGAGAGAGAGAGAGAGAGAGAGAGAGAGAGAGAGAGAGAGATAGAGAGACAATGACAATTCTTTATTAAAGGCAGAGTAAGCCTCCCGTAAACCATCACAGATACGGTCAGGCTTTTACACACAGTACAAACACCATTTCATTTAAACACTCACCAATTGAGAACATCCTAGGTGCCCTCCGTAAAGAGCGAACAATTTTCAAAGAATTTATTTTTGCGTGGTTTATCTTACCCCTGAGCCATCGTGAACCCGTGTGATCCAGTTTTCCCTTTTCACAATGCAGTCGTCATAGTTAGTCATTTGAATGCGACTCGACGTGAGCTTATCTACAATAGCACGTTTTTTTTATGCACGAAACAACGGCTGTGGTTCACAAGAACTCTAGCGATGGCTTTTGACTGTTGAGAGGAACGGCGATTTGCACTGATAAACCGGCCGTCGTCTGCTACGACCCTTGCGTGACCCTGCTTCCGGGCTTTTCTTTTTTTAAACTTTCACAACTTCGAATTGTTCTGATCTTGTCTTGATGAAAAACGAATTCTTTTATGATTAAAGAATGTTTGTGTAACAAGCTGTCAATTTATTATTTAGATTTTAAAAGTTAGGTCTAGCGCAAAAACGAGGCGCCGTTGTTGTTAACGGAACAAGTCTACGAAAATAAATTCTTTGAAAATGTCTCACGCTCGACAGAAAGCAGCCAGGATGTTCCCGTTCGGTGAGCGTTCAAATGGAAGTATGCTTGTACTGTATTTAGACGCTCGGGGAGCTCTGTGATGGTTTACGGGAGGCTTACTGTGCCTTTAAACGAGGGTAATAATAGATTAAGCTGTGATATGCTTGAGAGAGTGAGAGAGAGAGAGAGAGAGAGAGAGAGAGAGAGAGAGAGAGAGAGAGAGAGAGAGAGAGAGAGAGAGAGAGAGAGATGCTGCCAACACCGCTTCTGCATAATCATATCAAGTTCTGGATTGCCGAGGGCCCAATATTCAGGCGCAGATTAGCCGGGGACAGCCAAGAAAATGTTGGCAGAATTTTTGATAGCAGAAATGAGAATTTCGTCCCTCAGTCAAGATCTGCTTTGGGAATAGAGCTGCGGGCGCGTCTTCGAGCTTCGTCTGAACTTAAGTGTATCTGAGAAGCAAATGACAGTTCTTTTTGAAGGTCGCATGTCCTTATGTAGTCGGTTGCTTGTCTTTCGAGGTTGCAGTATATAAATGTTATTTGTATTTTTGACCAAAATGTGACATTTTACACACATCGAGCTTGAGACAGCCCTTTTCCCTCCGAGACAGCGTTCGAGGTGAAAAACTGAGGACTGTCGAGATCTGTGCAAAATGTCAAATTTTGGTCAAAAATACAAATAACATAGCAAGTTATGTAGCGATCCATTTTTAGTTAGAATTCCTTTTAATTTGTTACGATTGAATGCACAAAAACATGCACTCATTTTTAGTCTCGGGTAACCTCCATAATTTGAGTTTTTGTCACATGGCTCAAATTAGAAGGACATTCCAATGTTCCTTTGATACATACTGTTGTCCTCCTGCGAAGTTGTCTGTGATGCTTGTCCTTACACGGACAGTTACTGTCGGCAGTTTCCTGTTTAATGGAGTTGTTTCTCTTTGAAATTCCTGTGTCGCTTGTCCTTATACGAACGGTTCCGGTCCTTTAGCTTGCGCTCCTTTTGGATTATCTGTTCTTGTGGGGAGTTGCTTCACTCTGACATAAAATATTCACTGTTCATTTGCTCGTAAGTTTGTGCAACCTTAACCATACGACAAATGTCTGTCTGTCATGTGTTTTAATCTTTGCTGCAGGGACTAAAGACAGACAGAGACAGACAGAACTGTAACCGTGAAAAAAAAGAGAAAGAAACAAAGAAATAGAGAGCAAAAATCGCAAAACAATTCCCACTTTTACGCCAGTGGTGAAAGTGGTGTGGACAGCGAAAGGGAAATTCAGCGTCTGGATCAATAGAATTGAAATCACTAGGGGTGGTTTTCTATATCTGTGTGTGCGCGCGCGCCCCCATGGAAGATTGTATCGAACACCCCAAACATTTCATCCGTCAAATAAACTATGCTGTCATTGCACGCGAGCCGGTTGCCGGACAATGAAACATTCCATGATAATTGGATAAACTAGGACAGCAGCGGCAGCAGCAACTGGGAAACGGGTGTAGTGACAGCAGCGGCACCAACAACAACACCAACAAGAACAATAGCAGCAGCAGAAGCAACAACAACAAAAGCAACATAAATAACAACAACAAACACGAAACCAATTACACCATCACGACTTAAGGACCACCAACATCACAATAACAATAACGAATACAATACTAAAATAAGCAAGACAAAATGTATAGAATCAGAGCAAGGAGAAAAGACAAATCAACAATTAAAATTTCAAGAATGAGCAGATTGAAAATGCAGAAATAAAAGAAAAAGCAGCGCGGCAATTTGAGAACACATCCAAAGAAAATCCAAGAAGGGCAGTTATAGAAATAAAGTACCTAATCATAACAATAAATATACATTGGTGGTTGGCGAAAGCGTGGGGTTGGGGGGAGGGCGGACACTATAGGAGCAATAGACAGAGATTCCAAGACACGGGAGATAAAAAAAAAATACAGCAAGTTCTCTTCCGAACCAGACCCCAAAAATATCAATTGATCAGCATAATGAATAAATTATCCAGACCACTGACCATGCTTCCGGAAATTATGCCAAACTGCAAAGTGCCACAACAAACTACGTCACCTCATCGGAAGTTATGGTGCGTAGTTTCCTCATTTCTTCCTTTCCAATCCTGGATCCCTACCCTTCCCCTGCGGCCCACACATGCATGCGCGCGCAAGCGTGTGTGTGTGTGTGTCTGTCTGTGTGCTCAACAGATGCAGGTAGACGCGCGAATACACACACACACACGCACATACACGTACATACTTCCGACAAAGACACAGAAACTCAGGCAGGCAAAGAAAGAAAGATGAAGAAACAGACACAGACAAACACCACCACCATCATTGCCTCCGCCACCATCAACCCCACACCAACAGCACCACACACACACACGCGCACGCACGCACGCACACACACACACACACCCATATACACACACACACACACACGACAAAGACACAGAAACTCAGGCAGGCAAAGAAAGAAAGATGAAGAAACAGACACAGACAAACACCACCACCATCATTGCCTCCGCCACCATCAACCCCACACCAACAGCATCACCACTAACCACTACAGTCAAACACGCTTAAGCCGAACTCGCCCGGGGAATGAAAAATCGTTTCGCTTATCCGGGCGTGTGCATATCCGAGTTCGGATAAGCCAAACCTTTCCCGAGAAATTACCCTGCAGTTCGGGTAAAGCGAGGTTTTTTTCAGGATAAGTTGTAAAATCACTTGGAATGTTTCTCTCTCTCTCTCTCTCTCTCTCTCTCTCTCTCTCTCTCTCTCTCTCTCTCTCTCTCTCTCTCTCTCTCTCTCTCTGCATGGTGTGTGTGAGTGTGTGTGTGTTTAAATGAATAAGATCAAAGCAGTGACAAGTTACAAGTGCTTTCTTCAGTTAGGCTTTATTAATACCTCAAAGCCAACTGTAAAAATAAATGGTGAAAACAGTGACACATCTCAGAAACAAAACCAAAGATTCTACAAGCAACTACGCTTTTGTTAAAAGGATTCCAAGTAAATCATAATAAATGTAATGTTTAATGAAACCCTCTCCATTAAAGAAAGAAAAGAAACAAAATTAGACAATGTGTCTCTGTGGTCATAAATCAAGATCAAATCTCCTTAAACATAGATTGTAGGCAAATTTTTTGTTTCGCTGCATGTTTATTGTGGTTTGATCTTCACCACTCACTCAAAATGAGCACATACATTCCTTGGGTAGATTTGCTCTTCACAAAGATCTCTTCCTTCTACACGTCAGTTTCCCCGTAGGATAATTATAGCCGTGACGAAATATATTTATATTTATGTTTTTCAAGCAAAAAATAAAATAAAGTCTCTCCGACAGTGCTTAGAGTTTGGCTTATCTGTCAAAATCACGTTTGAGATGTCCGTGTTTGAGTTAGTTAGCTATTTTTTGACAGAGTTTGGCTTATCCGAATTAGAAATAGTCTTACAAAGAGGGGGGTCTGGCGGGGAATTGGTTTTGGTTTCAGATATATCCGAGTTTTTTGCTTAAGCGTGTTTCGTTTAGGCGAGTGCGGCTGTACCACAAATACCGTACACAGTTACCACTACCACCATGATCACCGCCATCACTACCACCACCAAACAAAACCACACCACCACCGCCAACACTTACCATACACTCATCAATCACCACTGACAGATTCAACACACTTGATTTGTTTTGCTTGTGCTTCACAATTCCATACCCCTTCAACACCGCCCCCTTTGTCCCACCGCCCAGCCCTCTCTTTCTTTTCTCTGTCAAAAAAGTTACTCTTGCAAGAAAAACAAACGTGACGACTTCGCAAGCGTCACGTTTCCCATCAATTACCTTCATTCCTCTCGGTGACATACCGCGCACATTTTCCCCTAAGACCTTTCCTTGTTTCTCATTAGTCTTAGAGGTCGTGTCAGGGAAGGGTTGGGTTCGGCGGCGTGGGGATGGGGGGTGGGGAAGAAGGTACCCAGACGGTTCTGGATGGGATCGAAGCGAAAGTGTTGATTATCTTGGGACGAGTGGAAGGAAGGGTTGGAAAGAATGCAGCTGAGAGAGAGGGGGTGGGGGGCGTGGGGGGGGGGGGGGGTGGGGAGATAGAGAACTCAGAACTCAGAACTTTATTACATAAGGATAAAGGTTTTAGGCTTAGCCTAATCTTCCAACCTGTCCTTGGAACATAAACAGAGAATAATTGTAAACGAAAGTAAAGACTGCGCACATACACACACACACACACATACACATACACACACACACACGTATACACACACACGCACACGCACACACAAACTCACACTCGCTTACACACACACACATATACACACACACTCGCATACCTACACACATGCACATGCTATCATTTCAGAGAGAGAGAGAGAGAGAGAGAGAGAGAGAGAGAGAGAGAGAGAGAGAGAGAGAGAGAGAGGGGGGGGGGGGGGGGGGGGGGGGGGGGAGACTGAGAGAGAGAGGGACATAGACAGACAAACATAGACAGAAAGAGAGAGATACGAAGAGAGAGAGAGAGAGAGAGAGAGAGAGAGAGAGAGAGAGAGAGAGAGAGAGAGAGAGAGAGAGAGAGAGACAGTCACACACACACACACACACACCCACACACACAAACACACACACACACACACTCACAAACATTTAGTCAAGCTGTTGGCATCAAATTAACAGAGTAACACCTAAAAACCCGCATCGCCGAGACTAAACCAAGATAGTCTCGACTAACCATCCCTAAAGACCGAGACGGGTCACGCACGTCTCCGCATAGCGTGCGCACGCAGTACTTACTTAACATATTTTCTGTAATTCTGAGCACATTTTTAGAATAAACATAACATATGTATATGTTTTTTAATTTAGGAGAAATTGAGGAATACGATGCCATCATTTTTAAATCTGTTAGTGAAAAATCGATTTTAATGACAAATTTAATGAGCAAACTAATTAATTAGTTTTTAAGCCTCCAAGCTGAAATGCAATACCAAAGTCCGGGCTTCGTCGAAGATTACTTGACCAAAAGTTCAACCTATTTGGTTTAAAAATGAGGGCGTGACAGTGCTGCCTCAACTTTCACAAAAAAGCCGGACATGACATCATCAAAGACATTTATAAAAAAAATGAAAAAAATTCTGAGGATATTATACCCAGGAACTCTCATGTTAAATTTCATGAAGATCGGTCCAGTAGTTTTCTCTGAATCGCTTTACACACACGCACGCACACACACACACACACACACACGCACGCACACACACACACACACACACACACACACACACACACACACACACACACACACAGACACACATACACCACGACCCTCGTCTCGATTCCCCCTCTATGTTAAAACATTTAGTCAAAACTTGACTAAATGTAAAAAGCTCTCTCTCTCTCTCTCTCTCTCTCTCTCTCTCTCTCTCTCTCTCTCTCTCTCTCTCTCTCTCTCTCTCTCTCTCTCTCTGTGTCCCAAATAGCATGTCGCTTTGGTAACAGTTCGTGTGTAAGTCGTGCATTTTATACAGTAAAAAGACTATGGTAACAGGCGGATCCCAGGAGTTGTCTCGCGTTATCACCCCAGAAGCACTCATTCTAGGACTTGACATAGTTAGAAGAGACATACACAAAGACAGAAAGAGTGATAGTCGCAGGGAAAGCCATTCTCACAGAGAGAGACTCACTCTCCCAGAGAGCGAGAAAGGGCGAGAAAGGGCGCGCCATCCGGGTTGGTGTCAATCTGCGCATGCTCCGGCCTCTATGGCGGAAGAGGTAGCCTTACGGTTGTGTCCCTTCCTTTATTTAATTACTCCATCGTGGCTTGGCCCACTGTTCCTGTAAAAATACAATACAAATAAAAAAAAATATCTCAGATCAGAAAATCGTTGGCCCTAGGGGCGATAAGAGAAAACAAGCTCAATTTTTGATTCCGGAACGACTCGAGTCAGAAAAAAGATGAATAGTCGTTGTGGGGAATGGGGGTTTATAGATAGTGTATGTGGGTGAGAGTGGGTGAGTGTTTGTGTCAGGGAATGATTGTGTGTGTGTGTGTCTGTGTGTGTGTGTGTGTGTGTGTGTGTGTGTGTGTGTGTGCGTGTGTGTGTGTGTGTATGTGTGTGTGTATGTGTATGAGTGTGTGTGTGCGCGTGTGCCGTGTGTGTAACGAAGACAAACCATCTTCAGTATCAGCAGGAGTCGGCTTCTTGTTGGATTTCTGCGGATGTCCACCTACACAAGCAAAATACTCCCATTTGATCCATTTGTCACTTGTTACAATGAAAAAAAAAGGTAATATGTTGTAGTTTAACGATAGAGTAGTATTGAAAAGGCAGCCTGTTCGTGAAACGTCATCAAATCTAGATTGTACGTTGCGCGTCCTACACATCATGCTAGCCAAAATGGATTCTGTAGAGCAATCGTGCTTGAGACGAATGCGTTCGGTTCTAAAATTTTGTCCGTCTGTACCGAAATTGCAGCATGGAAATAGCGGAACGGTGCTGTTTCAGAAATAAAAGGCCAGTGTGGGTGGATGTGCGGGTGACGTCATAGCTTCAGGTACACGTCTTGGCTACACGTAGCGCTTCCAGACTTCTGTAACAACAACGGCTGCGTCGTCGTCATTCCAGATCACTCATTTGCATTTACGATGTTCATCATCATCCTATGATTATCCTGCAATCAGTGTTAGCCTGCTGTGGTCGGAGGAGTTATCGTATGCAGAATTACAGGTTTCAGCCGCGCGCTATAAAAGGATGAAGAAGAATCAGTTTTATCCAGTTCTAGGCGATTATGAGCGGATTTTTATGTTTTGCTGCAATGAATATTCAGTTGTTGGCTCTCCAACGCTAATTCCCCAGCACAGCGGGCAAGAGAGGATAACTCTCCCGTCGGTCGATACAAAGCCAATAGTCCTCAGTTGTGTCCCATGGCTTCAGGTATCGAACAAGCAATTCGTTCTTCTTATGCCAGTAACAGCGTCAAAACTGTTACAAACAAGAACAATACCAGACTAAACAAAACAAAGACAAAAGAAACAAAACAACGGACAATAAGAAAGAAAACGAAAAGCCCTTAGATAAAGGAAGGTAAAAAGTAACAAGACAGACAGACAAACAAAACGACGGGAAGAATCAACGAAAGAAGACGCAACAGATTGTAGGTGTAAAGGTTGTTCAGTGAAAAAAAAGAGTCAGTGACCTCTCCCAAGCCAGAACAACTGACCACCAACCTTTGACTTCACAACTCCGTTGCCAAACCCAGATTATCTGACCCAGGTCAACATGACCTGTGTCCGGTAATTTTAGACGTCCCTGCCAAACTGCTATAGACAAAAAGACAGGCAGGCAGACAGATAGGCAGAGAGACAGGCAGACAGACGCACGCACGCACGCACGCACGCACGCACACACACACACGCACGCACACACACACACACACACACACACACACACACACACACACACACACACATACACCGTGGCACACTGATATCCCCCAGCCCTAACACACAGACAGACACAGACACAGAGTAAAGGGGTATATTTTCCTTTGGGTTCACATGTTAATGCGACACCGGTATACGAAACCTGCTTTTTTCCCATGCGAGGTAATCGGACTAATCCGGTGGAAGCGTCAACTGCCAAACCCTGTGCGGTAATTAGGTGCGATTAAACAAACTGGGAGTCACTGCGCAAATCAGCAGTAATTCGAAACCAGACAGAGACAATTCAAGGCAAAAACATCATTATTTTAGGAAAACACGGAAGCGATCGAACGCAGTTTATCATTCAGTCAAAAGGCGTTCCCCTTTCCTTCTGATCTCAAGGGTTGAACGATTTTTTTAATTCTGTGTCTAAGTGTAGTTTTTTGGTTTGTTTCGAATTATGTTTGTTTTGATATTAATAAGATGTAGAAAGTAAAGCAATGACCATTCTTTTCGGTCAGTCTAGCCTCTAGGAAAAACTTTTTTTCAACCCTATCAGCCCACAGGCGGAAGGTATCGTCCACTGGACTACTACTATCACAGAAAGACTACAAGGTCTGTCACTCACCTTCGAATCTTCTGTGTTCTTGGAGTCGCTTCCTGAGGACAAATATTGTTCAAGACGGTTTGCCTCTTCCTACAGTCTGTGTAAGGTCAAATAAATACAGTTGAATGATTGTTTGAACTATATGCACCTTTAGTTTTCAGCTTCCGTTCGCTGCAGGTTGTTTTTAACCATCATTTGGACGAATCTTCGTTTGCGAGCCGCTAATATCCACACGGCGTCTAATTATGCATCCGCACCGAATATGCATACCAGCGCTCATTGGTCTAAAACATATGTAAATATTGTGCGGCAAAGGGAAGCTACCCACGGGAGTTTTCACTTTCGGTATTAGTGAAGAACCGTTTGCCACTTCATTCAAAATGAGGAAAACGTTTCAGTCGACCAATGAAAATAATCATCGAATATCCTGTTATTAACCAATGAGCGCTGGTATGCATATTCGGTGCGGATGCATAAAAACAACCTGCAGCGAACGGAAGCTGAAAACTAAAGGTGCATATAGTTCAAACAATCATTCAACTGTATTTATTTGACCTTACACAGACTGTAGGAAGAGGCAAACCGTCTTGAACAATATTTTTCCCCAGGAAGCGACTCCAAGAACACAGAAGACTCGAAGGTGAGTGACGTACCTTGTA
>NC_090256.1:63390031-63420031 GCF_037325665.1 Littorina saxatilis
CTGGCCAGTAGGCTTTTACATGGGACAAGCCCTTCCCTCCACTTGGTCACATACCAAAACATCAAATCCCTGACTGCTTGCTGTGGTGACTGAGTTCGAATTTTTTTTAATGAATTAATTTCCAAGAAAGGCATCAGTCTCTTTCGCGGAATTAATTCATTAAAGAAAATAACACTGTGCTTAGAGAGCCCCCAGGCTGTTCATGTTATAGGTCTGTGACCAGGTAAGCCTACTGGGATGGTCTTGTTCCATGTTAAATGGCTGACCAGATCTGAGACGGTGAGGCGGAGTGGGCCTTTAAGTGATGGCTTTGAATGTTATAAAGGATAAGGATAAGATTTTATATAGTCCATGAAGGTAACCTCACAGAAATTTGGGCTGCTTTCCCCCTGGGGAAAGCGAGCTGCCATACAGTATACGGCGCTACCCATTTTTTTTTTCCCTGCATGCGTGTATTCATGTTTTCAAGCCCTGAGACTTAATGCCGTGTGAGATGGAATTTTTTTACACTTTATTCCAAGTCACACGGGTATTTGGTGGACATTTTTATCTATGCCTATACAATTTTGCCAGGAAAGACCCTTTTGTCAATCGTGGGATCTTTAACGTGCACACCCCAATGTAGTGTACACGAAGGGACCTCGGTTTTTCGTCTCATCCGAAAGACTAGCACTTGAACCCACCACCTAGGTTAGGAAAGGGGGGAGAAAATTGCGGCCTGACCCAAACAACTACCAACTTACACACACACACACACACACACACACACACACACACACACACACACACACACACACATACACACACAACATGAAATTCACACAGACACAACTTACAATTATCACAAATCTAAGCAAAATCAGTGGGTAGCTGTTCTTCCCAATTATATTTTCACTCTCTGCATGTCTCTATATCAATCTTATCTCCCTCCCTCTCTTTGCCAAGAGATTTCTCCCTCCATCCACCCCGTCTTGCGGATTCGTAAACACAATTGCACGTCCCACCTGCACATTCATCAACCATGTCCGGTTATGCTTGTTACATTAAAGTCACTATGACTGACGGAAGTCGTGTTCCGGGGACATGCGAGACAATGACTGTATGACAGTGAAGAGTTTCAGGTGAAAACCTTTCGCTGAACCTCAACCCTACGAAATAAAGAGACAGCGTAAAACGCCCATGCGTATTTTGTAACAAATCAAATAAAGTTGCGGCAAAAGTCAAGTTTACAGAAATTCAAGTTTACAGTCGATAACTGTCCAAGATAAAACTCTCTCTGTCTCTCTGTCTCTCTCTGTCTCTGTCTCTGTGTGTGTGTGTGTGTGTGTGTGTGTGTGTGTGTGTGTGTGTGTGTGTGTGTGTGAGTGTGTGTGTGTGTGTGTCTCTGTCTCATTCTCTCTCTGTGTCTCTCTCTCTCTCTCTCTCTCTCTCTCTCGCTCTCTCTGTCTGTCTGTCTGTCTCTCTTTATATCTATCTCTCTTCCTCTCTCTCACTCTCTCGCTCTCTCTCTCTCTCTCTCTCTCTCTCTCTCTCTCTCTCTCTCTCTCTCTCTCTCTCTCTCTGTCGGCAATAAGCCATGTAGTTACGGACTGAATTTTTTTTTTGAGTCGTAATTTTTGCAATGAAAGACATGATTACCACATACTATATTTACAACAAACTGTCATAGCTCTCTTGAATGCTTCGTTTCTTACGTTGGTTCATCTTTCTTGTGTTTTGGACACCAACTTGAAGCATTATCTATCACTTACGCAGGGCGATTTGGTTGTCTTGTCACTCCTGCATGCATGAATGCGCTTGAAACACGCCTTTCGCCCTGAAACCTGCTGTTGAAGCCATGCAGTGCACACGTTTTGATTTGAAACAGCGCAGTGACACCGTGTTTTCAACCACGACTCGTCCAACTCTCGATGACGTCTCACTCACGCTACAAGTTCTCGCGGCCCGCCCGTCACAAATCATCCGCGGGCTGTAAACAGACAGGGAACCAGTTTTTGCAACCTCACCGGGTTGGGGTTGGGACCGCTAGGGTGCAGGTAAAGCAGTTTGGCCCACGACACACGGGTACGACGTCAGTAGTTTTTCCGTCAACCTTTCGTTTAGAAGTTACGTCTACGCTTTATGCAGGATTAAGAAAAAACCATCTTCGTTGGAACAAATAAACAAATCAAGAAAGAAGAAGAACCAAGAAGAAAAGAAACAAAGGACAAGGAATTCAACAAGGAAGTTGAGGAATTTATTGTGCCTTGAAGGAACGAACGAAGTGGTAATAGAACAGAGAGTGTCACATCGTTTTTGGATCACAATTTGCCTTCAGTGTTATGCGATCGAAACCTTTCACCTTTTATGCTCTGTGTGAGTCACTAAACGTGCGCGTTGGAGTTTCCTTGCTTTGGGGTGTGTTATTTGAAAGAAGAAAATAGAAAGCGTTTATCTTTGTATGACGTTTCATCGGTGACAGAGTGTTATTTAGTGAAACAGACCTCAGTTTAGCGCATAGCACGAAGTACGCCACGTGAAGCCTCTATATCAAGCTGCAAGCGTTCTTCTAGTGTATGCGGTTTTGTTTCGCTTTGTCAGTTGGCAAAAAGCTGAAACACTTATCTCAAATCGCACAAAAAATGTCATTTTGGCAGATGGAAAGGGCGTACTTTTTTCATGGCGTGGGAAAGCTGATGCCACGGACTGCCCAATAGTTCCGAAAATTTCCAAAACTTAAAAAAAAAAAAAAAAAAGACCATTACGAACTGCCGAATAAAATGAAACCTAGCAATATCTAAATAGTGTGCTGCTCGTAAGAACGTTACAGACACATTACTCCCCGCGTAAAAAGTTGGGCTCACCATCACACGTCTGGCCAGGATTTGACATCGGATCAGACCATTCCTCCACTTGAATACATACCAAACAAGAAATTCCTCCGAGGTAGGAAAAACACCCCCGTCAAAGGGAAATAACCTTCTCAGTTGGTGGCAGTGACTGAGTGAGAATGGTTATTTCCCTTTGACCATTAAGATGTCCCTCTATAAGTCCTTGTATAATTTTAATCCACCAATAACTCCCTAACCGTGTGTTTGACTGGTCCCAATTTTTGTAAGGACCGTCTCAGGAATGTTTAGAACCTGTTCACCAAGTTTGGTGACGATCGGTCAGTTCATTCTTGAGATCTATATGCGAACACAAACACACAAACAAACAAACAAACAAACAAACAAACACATCGACCGAAACCTATACACACCCCTATACCGGGGGTGTAATAATCAACACCCTATCTACATACCAAATAATCAACACCCTATCTGTTTATCATAACACCCTATCTGCTTGCTGTGGTGAGTTGATTTTGTGAGGAATTAATTTCTTACAATGACACTGATGGCTTTTAAGAAATTAATTTATCAATAAACTCACACCTGTGCACAGAGAGCACATAGGCTGTCCATAATTGGTATGTGAACAGACGGGCACAGTGGCGTGGTGGTAAGACGTCGGCCTCCTAATCGGGAGGTCGTGAGTTCGAATCCCGGTCGCTGCCGCCTGGTGCGTTTTCAGAGTGGAGATTTTCCCGATCAGTCCCAGGTCAACTAATGTGCAGACCTGCTAGTGACTTAACCCCTTCGTGTGTACACGCAAACACAAGACCAAGTGCGCACGGAAAAGATCGTGTAATCCATGTCGGAGTTCGGTGGGTTATGGAAACACGAAAATACCCAGCATGCCTACTCACCGAAAGCGGAGTGAAGCTGACTATGCTCTCAGAGTAGAGTGTGGGGAACCCAAATGAGCAAACGAGCTCACACGTAACCAGAAAAACTCTGGAACGCTTGAAGAAGAAGAAGGTATGTGAACCTTGAAGTGGAGGAATGATCTTTTCTAATGTAAAAGCCTGGTCAGATCTGAGACGTCCACCTTTGACAATAACGACTCTCAAATATCACTCCAAACTATTGAGCGACTCAGTTCGTGCACGGTTGTGGGATTCCAATTGTGAGAAGATTATTGTTACTAATTTTTTTTCTCCGGCAAATTCATTAACTTGGAGATGACACCTTGGAGGATTGTTTTTGTGCTTGGGAAAATAGTGTGTGACAGCTCGTTCATGCGTTAGTTATTTCCCATGCATAGTTCACGCGACAGTCTAATGAAGGCTTTACGTTTTGTCTGATGAATCATAGCCTATGCGTTTTATTTCGTGACGAACATTTGCGTAAGCCATGCGAATGTTATCACATCTTTGAGGCAGTTGAATTTTGGTATGTGTAAATTTTAAGGTGAAGGGTGCACTTATCCCATGTACACTCTGCATTAATGTGTTCCACTTTTGAACACACTTTCTGTAACCAGTTTTGAACACTGTAACACACTACATAGTTTTGAACACTGTAACACACTACACAGTTTTGAACACTGTAACACACTACATAGTTTTGAACACTGTAACACACTACATAGTTTTGAACACTGTAACACACTACACAGTTTTGAACACTGTAACACACTACACAGTTTTGAACACTGTAACACACTACACAGTTTTGAACACTGTAACACACTACACAGTTTTGAACACTGTAACACTCTACACAGTTTTGAACACTGTAACACACTACACAGTTTTGAACACTGTAACACACTACACAGTTTTGAACACTGTAACACACTACACAGTTTTGAACACTGTAACACACCACACAGTTTTGAACACTGTAACACACTACATAGTTTTGAACACTGTAACACACTACACAGTTTTGAACACTGTAACACACTACATAGTTTTACAATCAAAAGTAGCACACTCCTGAATGTTTAGCATGTGTGCTACTTTTGCTACTACAACTGTAAAGTATGTCACACAGTATTCGAAACTTGTTACAGAAAGTGTGTTCAACAGTTGATGAACACTTTGATTAAGAGTGTGAGAACCTGGACTAACCTATCAAATGTCACATTAGAAGGAAGTTATCATACTAAGATGTATGGGATGCTTGCAACATGAATTTCATGGCCGGTATAGTTAGGTTTTGGATTATAACTTTAAAAATAAACCTAGTTGCAGTTTTGTATAATAATAACGACTATTTGCAATGTAAAAGATTGCATGACAGGCTGCATTTCGTCTTAGTTAAAAAAAATATTAAAAAATGGACATTTTCATGTTTGCCCCCAAGCCCTTTAGGCACAAGAAGGGCGTGTGTAGGGTTTTAAGCTTGACAAGACAAATGAAGCGTGTCTGAAAATAGAGGACGAAAGATAAATCATATACTCATGTCTGAGGTCAAGCCAGGACATGTGGGAAGGTCAACGAGAGGGCAACTTTGCTATTGGATGGCAAAACGTGTATGTAATTAGGCCCTGTCATGTTCTTTTGAAGTGTAGTGGGCTTTTTATAATGATTCACGATGACCTCTTCACTGACTGGTCCATATTCAGCGCCCAAGCTCTTAAATATGAAGCAGTTGTGATTAAAAAAAATTTGTTGTTGTTGCTGCATGTCTATCACAGCTAATTCGCTCTAACTAGGCCTAACGGTTTAACGATGGAGAGAACAACTACCAAGCACAAAATGAAACTTCTTCGCAAGAAAGCAAGCTAATAATCTGCATGAAACAAACAGTGGTCCATAGTCGGGGCCTTTCCCCAACGTGTCACGTACTTATGGAGAGTATTCGTCACTAAAGTTACGGATCAGTAAGAATAGATAGTAACCATTGTTATAAATTGGTAGAAAGTCTGTTTTACAGATAACGGTCGCGGATGTGTCGAAAGTTTTTATAACAACTGTCACTGACTAATATAAGGTGTTGGTAACTATTGTTAAAAACTCATAAAAAAAAAGAATAAGTAAGTAAAGTTACGGAACAACAGAGAGTACGTTCGATTCAAAATAGCGGAAACGAGTGCACCGTTTAAAGACGCACGTATACAACGTTTTATTGCTCAGATGCTATATTTCAATCAATCAATCAATATGAGGCTTATATCGCGCGTATTCCGTGGGTACAGTTCTAACCGCAGGGATTTATTTTTATTATTTTTTTTTATGCAATTTATATCGCGCACATATTCAAGGCGCAGGGATTTATTTATGCCGTGTGAGATGGAATTGTTTTACACAATACATCACGCATTCACATCGGCCAGCAGATCGCAGCCATTTCGGCGCATATCCTACTTTTCACGGCCTATTATTCCAAGTCACACGGGTATTTTGGTGGACATTTTTATCTACGCCTATACAATTTTGCCAGGAAAGACCCTTTTGTCAATCGTGGGATCTTTAACGTGCACACCCCAATGTAGTGTACACAAAGGGACCTCGGTTTTTCGTCTCATCCGAAAGACTAGCACTTGAACCCACCACCTAGGTTAGGAAAGGGGGGAGAAAATTGCTAACGCCCTGACCCAGGGTCGAACTCGCAACCTCTCGCTTCCGAGCGCAAGTGCGTTACCACTCGGCCACCCAGTCCTTGGCATATTTGGCACCCATGAGAGTAGATTTACCTTTTCTAATCGTTCAGAGCGCGCAATTTTGAGTCATACATGTCAGATAGCAGTCAGGTCATTCAATAGGAGACTGGCAGATAAACCAGCGAACCCAAGAACTCTCAATCCACACTCGAAGAAGTTTAGTTTTGTTGTTGATTAAAACCTATTTGCTACGTAAGGCGACCGGATCGACAGTTCCACGAAATAAGTAAAAGCGAGCATCAGTTTAATAAAATAAACAAAACCAACGCCATCGCCAGTTTCATGAAATAAGCAAAGGCAAGGTAATAATTAGTTTCATGAAATAGGCAAAAGCAAACCAATTGAGAGTTGCATGGAACAAGCAAAGGCAGTTTCATGCAATAAACAAAGGCAACACTTATTTATTGTTCATTTTTTTAAATGTGTGTATTGTGTGCATACAACTGTTTTGGTCTTGAAATGAAGTTGTACCGATACAGACGGAAACTTTTATTTTTCTAATTTTAGATCGATACCTGTGTATAATTATTAAAACGAAGCTCTTTCTAATCGCCTTACAATCGCTGCAAAAACCCACAGCTGCATGGCCTGTGCTATGCAGCATAATATACACACAAGAAAATTGGTTGATTAAAATCAACATGGCCGAAGCAATGTTTTCATAAAAGAAGCGGTATTGTACGGGCACATGTTGAATTTGGGTTACATGTGTTGCAGAGTATTTGAAAATCCGTAGGCATAAAAACATGCAAAGAAGAGTGATAGGTCCATGTTGTGAATATAGTCAAGTGGATAAATTGATTACTTATGTTTCACACTAGTTTTGCTGTTACAGCAGTCCCTCTCATGAACGGACACCCTTGGGCCAGTGCAAACCTGTCCGTACATTGCAGGTGGCCGGTCACGGGAGAGCCCCCCTCCCCCTCCCCCCCATCACACACACTCAGGCACACTAACGGACTGAGTGAGTATTTGCTACTGGTGAACGAGCTCTACTTGTCCTAAAATAATAAGGTCAAACTACTACAACTTATAACTGAAAGGAAAAAAACTGTCCTGTAAAAATGACGTTAAATCAACGGTGTCAGAAAAAGAGAGATAAAAGAAATCCTCAAATTCCTGAGGAAACAGGCACCCCATGAAAGCAGCCACGAACATACTCACAGAGGCACACATGCTTGTGCAGATACTTTGCAAAAATATGAATTGAAAACCTGCATATGTGGTTATTTGTGTGTGTGTTTGTGGCTTTATTGAATACTTCAGGCAGTGACTTGTCCCTGTCCAGCTGTTTTCTCTTTCGTCTCTCTTACCCCTCGCTTACCCACCCCCCACCCCCTTACCCTCCACTCCCTTTACCCAGACCCGACAGCACACATTTGTAATCTGCAAGGCAGAGTACACATTTTCTAAAAGGAAGACTACTCCTCTTCAATTATATCCAGGGATCTTCCAGCTGTCTCCACCATAAGCCAAGTGGTCGAGTCTTATACCCCCTTTCCACACAACCGTTCTAGGTCCCGTTCCCGTACCGACCAAGGAACGGTGCGGGCACGGGAGGGATCGGGACAGAACCGCAATGAACGTAACTGATCGTTAACGGAACTACTTTGAACGGTAGGGTCGGTAGGGACGGCTGAGTTTGGGCTGCATGTTCAAATTTTTAGCCGTTCCCCTCCCGATCAGAATGAACGGTAATGGAACCTCAACCCATCGGTAACGGAACGCTTGGATCGTTAAAGGAACTTAATACAACGGTAACGCAACGGTAGCGCTCTCACACACTGAGTTGTCATACCCGCATTCCACACATCCGTTCTAGGTCCCGTTCCCTTACCGACCAAGGACGGCTGCCACTATGGTCAGACGCTGCTGAAAGATGCCAAAAAACGGCCGTTTGCGCAGCGTTCCATTGTTGTGGCAGCATTCCTTGGTTGGTACGGGAACAGGACAAAGAACGGTTGTGTGGAATGGGGGTATAACTTTTGACACCGACAAACTGAACAATCAACAGATCTATGAGGTAACCGTCTCAATGGTCCAGGCTCAGGAAACAAAGAGTATATATGGCCTGGGGCGATTGTAGCTTCCCTTCATCGTGTCCGATAGACAAGGACAATAAATCGTAGAGCATAGTGCAATTTCATGTTGGCATCTTCTCCACTGAAAGCTATAACCCAAAGACTGAAGACCAAAGTGCTTTACCCCACTTCTGACCCGAATCATCCCCCTCCTGCTAGGTACACGTGCACTCAAGTTAACCTCTGCTTTGACCTGTTAACTATGTGTGCCAGGAGTCGGATGAGAGAGAGAGAGAGAGCGAGAGAGAGAGAGAGAGAGAGAGAGAGAGAGAGAGAGAGAGAGAGAGAGACACACACACACACACACACACACATAGACAGAGACAGACATAGAAAGACAGAAGCGGAGAAACTCAGAGGGAGACACAGACAAAGACATACATACAGAGAGAGAGAGAGAGAGAGAGGGAGGGAGGGAGGGAGGGAGCGAGCGAGCGAGACAGAGAGAGAGAGAGAGAGAGAGAGAGAGAGAGAGAGAGAGAGAGAGAGAGAGAAACAACTGTAACTGATCTCGTGAGAACGGTAACAAAACGAGACATGTCACCTCTTCGAATGCATTCCAATAGATGACCGCTCCTGCGGCCATCAATTAAACTGACGCTCAGCTTTTGGTGTATTCAGGCTTGCACATTCAGATTGCTATCAACAGAACGTTTCTCTGCACCTGTTATTTCTCTAGGCGATATATGTATTTTACTGACAGCGACCGTAAAGTGCAATGTTCGAACGTGCATGATCTGTCGAATTGGAAATATGTCCCTGATTAACATGCAACAGGCACGACCGGAGATAAATGAAACTACTTAAACTCCCTCTTCAGAACTCTCACTTTGTTGTTGCAGATTATGAGATAATTAAATAACAGCTCATAGTTTAATGTTGCATGATTCTATAAATGAGTCTATAAAGGGTTATTGTGACCAGGAAGGACACAGCAGCTCTGTCTGAAAGATAACAACATGGTAGAACGACAACGGAAACACTTCTGAGCCTGACTGGGATTGTCTGATGCTTGATTTAAACTGAACTGACACGCTTGAGGTTATTTCTTGAGACTACGCATTGTTTTATGTTTTTAAATTCACACCTACAAATGTGAGTCATGGGGGCTTTGTTTTCACGCGTTGGACACAAAACTTGAAGCTGAGACGCTGCGGAATGCAGCCATCTTCTTCTTGTGCCTGTGATTGCCACCATAAGTGCACGGCTCCGTTCGTAGACGAAGGCAATATATATACACACATCGTCTTCAGAATCGTTGGTGTGACTGAACTCTATTGCCACTCAGCTGGAAGAACAGCGTAGAGCTGCGTCTAACGTCTGCCAATAAATTCGCACTTCTGTGACACCTAACCGCGAGGAAAAAGGTAATACACGAATCTGCCTGAGTTCTTGTAAGTCGGTGTGAGCCGGATAAAGGGACAGCTGTTGGGATGCACATATTGACTTTGGTGCAAGCATCGTGATTCATTGGCAGGTTAATGGCTTGACTGCAAGCAAGATTGCAGTGTATAAGAGTTAAATTAATTTTGCAAAAATGTAACGCTAGAGTACTGAGGGGATACGTATTTCAAGTTCCAAGACGCAGAGTGAAAGGGAGGGGGGGGGTGCGGGCAGAGCCCAGAGAGAACGAGAGAGAGAGAGAGAGAGAGAGAGAGAGAGAGAGAGAGAGAGAGAGAGAGAGAGAGAGAGACACGCAGACACAGAAGGATTCACACACACACACACACACACACACATGCATGCACGCGTGGGTCGGGTCCCTAAAAGTTAAACACAGCATGCAGAACCGCAACATAAACGAAATCTCTAGCAAAGGATCGATAAAAGACACGGTTATCTGTATTGTCATTGTCCAAGTAGGCGCTATAGGATTACTTTAAAAGTGTCGATGGATAAATCCAGAGGATACGATGGAGACTGAAAATAATGGCAGTAAAGATGCTTTCACTAGTACATTTTGTTGTCCAAAGTGCACAATGCAAATCATAATGAGGCCTCAACGCACACGTGCGCGACAAAATGGAATTTACAAACTATATTGATGCGGACTAGACAGAAACCAGGGAATGATCCACTTATCACCTAATCGATCAAAAGTGACATATTCTCCCACCTTACACGTCGAATAGGCGCAACAGCTTGCCAGAATAGTATGTGTGTGTGTGTGAGTAGCTCCACTTTGACATTAATCTCTTCGCTTTCAGGGACTGTGCACCATTTTGATTGTGGCATATAAACGTTCTTAGATATTTCGTCCATTTACAGGAGAGGGCTATCGTTTCAAATCGTGTGCACCATGCGGGGACATGACGAAATTTGGTGTGTGTGACCACGAAGTTATACTCTACAAGTTTGTTTGTGACATCAAAGCCAAATCGGATATTTGCGTGTGGCACTCAAGAGTGCTTAGATTCGTTTGCGTGCGGTACGTGCGCAAAGTTCTTTTGCTTGTGCTATTTAAGCGTGTTTAGACTTTTGGACGTGGAATATTCAGTGTGTGCAAGTTTTCATTTGAGGTAGGTTGTTAACAGGTACTCTAAGCCAGGAAGCTGATTTTGACGGTGATAGAAAACTGCGACATCCCATTGAAGCTGCCCCCCGTTTTGTTGTGTGTAAGGTGAAAGATTCAGCTGGTTTAGCCGAAATCAAGGCGTCAGATCGCATGTTTTGGATTCTTGAAATACTATTTTTTGTACGCCATACTTTTGATCGAGCTTTTCATTCTGGTGGTTATTAAGACTAATCGCTACAAAACCAATGGCAGTCGCACGAACAATGCCGAATTGAAACTGTACGTGTATTTAGCGGTGTCAAGATAACAACAATCTTATCGTATGAACCTGATTGCAAAAACCCAGCAGTTGAAGAAAGACAGAAAAACCTGACTACACAGTCTTGTGTATTCATCAGCTTAGAAAAACACGCTCTGTTGTTTTGGGTTTGTCAATCAAAATGTCTTTGATAATAATTTATAAACAAGCCAGGCTAGACACTTTGCGTCATCGTATGAAAAAAACAATTACGCCGCTGAATTCGAGTCAAGACAGTGTGGCCTCAATTTTGAAAAAAATGAAAGATATGTGCATGTGACGCATACTTAAAAAAACGCCCGGATATAAAAAGGGGAAAGATAAAAACGTGCCAGGATACAAAAAAGGCGAGCACGTTCTGTTGTTGGCTATGACCACATTTGCGACAAGACTGAGGCTGTCCCACCTGAGTAAATACATGAGCTTTTTTCGGCCTTTCTTGTAATTGCTTAGCTATCATGGCGGTATGAATCTGTGCTCGGTATCACTCAGCACCGTGAAAGCGACACTTAAATTGAAAGTTTATGTAAATCGATTGATAGAAAATCCACATGGTATATGACCACAGTTGGTAACAGTCACAGTGGAACAATTTTTGTCACTCATCTGCGAAACATCTGTGTTGGGTATGACTCTGTGCTGCGAAAGTGGCAGATGTGTTAGAAGTTTGTGTAAATCGATGAGAAAACTCACGTGGTATGACCGTGTGTAACAGTTCTGATGGTTTTATCGTGTAAGTCATCCGCGAAAAGAATCTGTGCTGCGAATTTAACTAATGTGTCAGCAAAGTATGGTCCTCTGCCGGAAGATAAATCTGTGTCTGTGCCTGTGCAATTGAATGACTCGATAAAGAAAATAGAAAGTGTGAAACTCCACCAGAAGACTTCTCAGTGCATTTGTGTGGCTGTGTTTTTCTGGTAAACTGTGTGCTTAAAAAGACGTATTAACCAAGATTTGCTCTAAAACTGGGTTACAATTAATATATAAAAGACGAGGCTCGACTCTAAAATTGCTCTGTATTCTTTTATACCAGCAATTTTATTTTTTTTCTTTACCATTTTATACTGCATGACTTGGTGATAACTAAGGCGAGGCTGGACTCTAACACTACTTGGACTTCCTTGTATAGCAGCGAGTTTCTTTTTTCATAACATTTTTATTGCCGAACTGGTCGATGATTAATAGATAAGGCAAGGCTAGACTATAACACTGCTTGGTCTTCTTTTATAGCAGCGAGTTTATATTTTTCATAAAAGTTTGACTGCGGAACTGGGTGATAATTAATAGATAAGGCAAGGCTGGACAATAAATCCGCTTGGCCTTCCTGTATAGCAACAGTGGTTTTTTTATATTTTTTTTATACAGTTTTCGCCGAGTAATACATCATAGCGTGTCAACTGAGTACAGTTTTACGAACAGCCGTATGAAAGATCGGATCGGTGTAACAAGTGAACAGTCTGCCTACAGTACTGTAGCATGCACAAAGTTTAGCTGTGTATGAGTTTAAGGGCGCGCCTTTATTTCTGCATTCTGGGTGCCAACTGTGGTGTGTATGTGTGTTTGTGGATTTTATCTTACTTTTTGGCACACCGTTTTCACACGGCCAAGCTAATGCAAGTGACAGATGGCAGTCATTTCACTGTGAGTTACGGTTGTGTTTTCCCCTTTGAGGAAAAAGCAGAAAAAAACGGAACACTTGTAGTGTAGAGGTGGGTAACACTAACAGTTGACACATTTATAAATGTGCAACAGGCTGCATAAATGTGTCTTGACGGCTTTTTTGTTCTTTCGCTAACAAAACATAATGGGTTGTTTTTTTCATTCTTTATTTTGGTTGGTGATTTTGTCATGGTAATATTCCATACTCTGAATAAGGTTGAGTAGTGTTTGGTCTTCATAATTGTAGTGCGTGGTAAAATGCAGGCGCGATTTATTGTTTCTTGGGTGGGATTTTTTGTCACAGTTATATTCACCACGCTCTGAGTAAGGTTTCAGTTGAGTTTTGTCTTGATCAGGTTTATCGAAAGCAGCATCGGTTGTCACATGGATGTAACACGAGCTGAAAGGAAACCATGGGAAGTCAGTGAATGAGTCAAAAACATCTATGGCAGGCGATCTCTGTTGCTCAGCTAGTGAAAACGTTATTGCCGGGAAGCAGTGCTATTTGGAGGCGCAAACAAGGGTTAAACACAAGAAGATTCAGAAGAGGCAGGGTAAGACAAGAAAAACTTTTCTTTTAGTTCCTCAAACAAAACAAGACATAAATGTGACAGAAGAAGATTGATATGTGTGTGGCACGTTGACTTCAAAAAGTAACTAAAACGAGACAAAAATTGCAGTTAAGTTGCTGTCAAAATAAGAAACAACACGATTAATTAGAAGAGAACTATGTCATCAGAGGCCAAATCAATACCATCGATTCAGCACATATTCTTCTTCTCTGACGCCTTAACCGTTAATGTCAGCTCTTGAGATGAATTGGACAGTCTTCTGTGAAACCTGATTCAGCACGTGAAGCCTGTAACACTGATTAATCACAGAGACCTTGGCCTGAGAAGAAAAGTTACGAATACACTCTGTCACGATGCACCCAGCGAGAAATGTGTAAGGGGCAAATTACATCTGCGCAGAGTCAGCGGCGCTGCATGCTGCGATAGGAATTATGACGAGTACTTGGCCTGTTTTCTTTTCACGCAACGTGTAGCGGGCTGGGAAAAAAAGAAAAGAATTAAGGGCAGAATATACCTGCGCAGTTTCAGCGGCACAGGCGACGACGCACTGCATATTATTGATGCTGCGATAGGGATTATGACGAGTACTTGACCTGTTTTCCTTTCACGCAACGTGTAGCGGGTTGGGATAATCTGCAGTGCGTCGTCTGTCTTGCTGAAGTTACATAGGTGAGCGCCAGGCCTTACCTCAATAATCTGCAGTGCGTCGTCTGTGCCGCTGACTCTGCGCAGGAAAAAATTGCCCATTACTAGGAAATAGGTCAACAGTGTCTCGCCTGTCATGTCTAAAACGTACCCCTCACACAATGAGAAAGATGACCTGCCTATCTTTTTTCCCCAGCTTTACTTCAGGATCTGAACTTGCAGTGCAAAAGTAGTTCCATTTGTCAACTTGCAGTGCAAAAGCAGTTCCGTTCGTCAGTTTGTATTGCGAAAAAAAGTTCCATTTGTCAACTTGCAGTGCGAAAACAGTTTCGTTTGTCAACTTGCAGTATAAAAGCAGTTCCGTTTGTCAATTTGTAGTGCGAAAGCAGTTCCGTTTGTCAACTTGCAGTGCAGAAAAATCAGTTTAACTTGAAATGCAAAATACAATGCATTTTAATTCCGAGAATATGAACAATCAATGACAGCGATTCTGTATATGAACAATGAGTGAAACTGTCATACCTACATCCTAGACAGCAGTTCAGGAAGCCGGGACTTAAACATGATGTTTACGCAGAATCCCCTGAGTAGGCTACCGGTTATAATAGACGATGTTTGAAAATAATTCTGTCCGGTTTGTATGGGTTTGTTTGTTTGCTTAACGCCCAGCCGACCACAAAGGGCCATATCAGGGCGGTGCTGCTTTGACATATAACGTGCGCCACACACAAGACAGAAGTCGCAGCACAGGCTTCATGTCTCACCCAGTCAAATTATTCTGACACCGGACCAACCAGTCCTAGCACTAACCCTATAATGCCAGACGCCAGGCGGAGCAGCCACTAAGGTATGACCCGGCCGGGGTTCGAACCCACGACATCCCGATCACGGGGCAGACGCCTTACCACTAGGCCAACCGTGCCGGGTTTGTATGGGTTGTCAAAGAGCCGGCGAGTGGACAAGGAGCACACCCCTCGCTAGTGAATGGCCTATGTTGTCACGTGGGAAAACGTGCCTCAATAAATCCGAGAGTATTCCCTCTTTCCTTCAAACCTGGCAGAGATATTTCCGAAATTCGTCTATTGAGTGACTTGTGGTTAATGCAGAGTTTGACGTTTTCAACTAAAAAGTTACAGTTTAGAGGTGCTTTAAGTGCAATTACTACACGTGATAACTAATTGCCATGCTAAAACAGAGATTTCCTTATTTTTTCAGTTTGGCTTGCATAACCAAGACATTTCAGGAAGTGCAATGCCCTTAATAACCTCATGAGAAACGCATATTACTCCATCGAAATCCTGGACAGAGTGACTTTCAAACTCAAGACATTTCGAGAAAGGACAGTCCCTTTTATACAGGTGCACATGAAATGCACTTCAAGCAAATGATTCTTACCCGAACAGTGACCTATTTGTGATAGATATTGAAGCCAGAACGATGCCCGAGGACATACAGTGTATTTGCTGCACGCGCCACACAAATGGCTGCAACTAGAAAGGTCGGGAATTCAGACTAGCGTCTAATCAAATGCCCTGAATACAGTGTTTTTATCTACGTATCTTTCAGTGGGAGTACAACGGTTGTGATTGATAAATTGCCAAAACAGTCTTTCAGGTGACTTAACAGTGCCTTACTAGCACATCATCAAATGATCTAATTCGAAAGACCCCGCTCAAGCTGTGGGATATCTTTAGGCCGTAGAGTGTGATATAAATGTACTATTGCAACTCGTTTGAAGAGTGTGATACACTATAATGACGCCGTGCTATATCAGTATATGGCCTGAACAGTTTTACTACTATACGGCTGAACTATTGCAACTCCGGGAATTGTCAGGTCTGCAGAATCTGATACAACTGAACTATTTATACGCAGTGATTTTCAGGCGTGTACAGTGTGATTCTGCTGGACTATTACAACTCTGCGATGTATCAGATCTTTAAAGTGTGAATTATTGCAGAGCCGGGATATATATGTGTATATGCATCAGGACTGTTGACTGTGTGCTGTTACCGCGGATCTATAACAACATTGTGATATACCCAGCCTGGTTAGTGTGATATCGTCGAACTATTGCATCACCCTCATCTATCAAGGCTGTAAAGTGTGACATCGTCAAACTGCATCGGACCTGTAGAGTGTGATATATCCAGCCTGTAGTGTGATATAGCCTGTCGATAGAGGGCCAGAGTGGTATTGCCAAACTACTGCAGCAGTGAGCTATATTGAGCCAGTTGCGAGCGATACAGACCTACATATTTCACGATGGCCATGGCGAAAACGGCAACCCCGATGGTGAGCGGAGTAGCCCCGAGACAGGGCAAGTTGTCCCACAAGCTGTCCAACATGATTCACACGGCAGTGCACCACCACCACCATCACAGGGGTCAGTATCCATTTAATCGCGCATTTTGTTATGTACAGCACGATCGGCATGATAATTCGGAGCCCCGGGTTAAAGAACCCCCAGCACCCCCCCCCCCCCCCCTACCCCGCTCCCTTTCCGCATGTTTTTTTCTCCGGATTTCCTTTTCATTGCGTTCGCTGATGGACGCCCCCCCCCTCCCCCCGTCCATGTTTAAGCTGCCTCCCCTTAAAAATCTGATTTTCTCAGATAGTATGTGGTCTTAGGAGTATGTATTAATCTGAAAGAAAATAAGGAGCTCTGCCTCGAGCAGTACTGATCAATTGCTTGGGCGGTTTTTCTCATTCGTTAAACTTCTTGCTTGGCTTTGTTATGGGGTCAATGCCCTGGTGTAACAGGTCGTACACAGTTTTATTTTTTTCCACTCGGCTACTTTGATACTTTGCCATCTTCTTGTATATGACCATCGCACGTATTGCAGAACCCACCCCGCTTCTCTCCTCTTTGATTCGCAAATAAAAAGTGTTAACATGTTTTCCCACATATTAATCATCACAGCGAGACTTTGAATGTCTGTAGATACGGTTTTAGTTCTCTGTTTATCTGTCTGATTGTCTGACCGTCTGTCCATCTAAATCGTTATCGTGTGTCCCTGTACTGTGTGTGTGTGTGTGTGTGTGTGTGTGTGTGTGTGTGTGTGTGTGTGTGTGTGTGGGTGTGTAGGGGTGGGTGCTTGTGTGTATGTATGTGTGTCTGTGTGTGGGTGAGAGAGAGAGAGAGAGCGCGCGCGAGAGAGAGAGAGAGAGAGAGAGAGAGAGGCAAAGAGAGAGAGAGAGAGAGAGAGAGAGAGAGAGAGAGAGAGAGAGAGAGAGAGAGAGAGAGAGAGAGAGAGAGAGAGAGAGAGAGAGAATTTCGGAGTTACGTTAGTCTACGCCAAGCGATTTAACGCTTCAACAGCCTCACTGCGTCAATCCAACATGAACGATTCTGTCACTTTTCCTTATTTTCTTTCTGAAGAAAATTACTCCTATGGTTTTTAAAAAATTTTTTTTTTATAGTTTGACATATACATCCTTGTGGTAGTTAGCCTGCGAAAGGTTTGTTGTTTGTAATCAGTGCCAGCCAGATCAGTTGTGCGGCTTATTTACGCGAACCGGACGTTCAAAACACTTATTATTTACCTTTGTTTGTGAAAGTTTTTTTCAGCGCCTAAAGGCACAGTCCTTCTCCTTCGGCTCACCATCTTAGATCTTTTACATGGGATCAGACCGCCCCTGCACTTGTTGACATTTAAAAATTGAACAGCCTGCGAGCTCTCATTGCCCAGTGGGAGTTTTTTTATGAATTAATTTCGTAAAAGCAACTTAGGCCAACCAAAAAAATTAGTCTGTTTACGGTAACATAGGCACACACAAAATAGGGTCGGTAGGTCGGGATTTTTTTATGTATTTATATATTTTTTTTCCAAAAAAACATATTTTTAAGTTATTTTGCCCAAAAAACAAAGACTTTTTTTATTTTTATTTTTAATTTTTTAATTTTTCCCCAAATGCCAAAAACAAAAGTCTAGGGTCGCGCGAAAAAATAGGGTCGGTCGGGATACCGTAAACAGACTGTTTTTTTTTTTTTTGCCTTATGCCTTTGGAAGAAATTAATGTATCAAAAAGTTCCCCTTCACCACAGCAAGCAGTCACGGTGTAGATTTTTGGTATGTGCCCAAGTGGAGAGATGGTCTGCTTTGATCGTGATCAGTGATTGATGAAATTGGGTAATTTTCAATTTTCTATATAGAATGTTGTCCCAAATTCAAGAAGCTGTTGAGACGGACCAAACTTTGCAGACGGAGAAACGTGTGGCTTTTTAAAAATTTTTTAATTGAGGCAAAATCGTGTTGAAAAGCGGTCAGTTTGACTTTAAAATTCCATTCATGTTTGTCATGTTCAAGGGACATAACTACATGACGGACTGTTGACTGTGAACTTGGGACACTGTTCTTGATAATGTATTAACCAATGAAACTGACGGCTATACCAAACCAGGTCCAATAAATGTCACTTTTGATCGATGTTCGCACTGTATATTGAATCCGCCCGTGCAAAGATGAAATCTTAATCGCGTATGTTGGAGTGTGCCCGAGGCGATGAGGAATATATATTATATATTTTAAGAAATGATACATTACCTTGTCATTTTTTTAGAGGCTTGTCACTGACACTAGACGACAGCCGCTGCGGGGCACACAATGTGACATAACGATCAGTCTAGCTTGTTCCGTCTTGACATGCGACGAGTAGTCAGTCCAAGTATCAACGCATTGGCCAAACTGCGTGCTTCTTCGCTCTTGTATTTGTGTACATGTTTATACAGTCGATTTTCATTTAACCCTGTTTTTTAATTTTTTTTACATTTTTTGTTTCTTAAACAGACGTCTCTTACTTTGTCTTGTCGTCACGATCAGTCACAGTCATGCAGCAAAGAGTGTGACGTCACGATCAGTCAACGTTGTTGCCTCGTGACATATTACGATCAGTCAACGTTGTTGACTTGTGACGTCACGATCAGTCAAGGTTGTTGCCTTGTGACATGCTGCGATCAGTCAAGGTTGTTGCCTTGTGACATGCTACGATCAGTCAACGTTGTTGCCTCGTGACATATTACGATCAGTCAACGTTGTTGACTTGTGACGTCACGATCAGTCAAGGTTGTTGCCTTGTGACATGCTGCGATCAGTCAAGGTTGTTGCCTTGTGACATGCTACGATCAGTCAAGGTTGTTGCCTTGTGACATGCTGCGATCAGTCAAGGTTGTTGCCTTGTGACATGCTGCGATCAGTCAAGGTTGTTGCCTTGTGACATGCTGCGATCAGTCAAGGTTGTTGCCTCGTGACATGCTACGATCAGTCAAGGTTGTTGCCTTGTGACATGCTGCGATCAGTCAAGGTTGTTGCCTTGTGACATGCTGCGATCAGTCAAGGTTGTTGCCCTGTGACATGCTACGATCAGTCAAGGTTGTTGCCTTGTGACATGCTGCGATCAGTCAAGGTTGTTGCCTTGTGACATGCTACGATCAGTCAAGGTTGTTGCCTTGTGACATGCTGCGATCAGTCAAGGTTGTTGCCTTGTGACATGCTGCGATCAGTCAAGGTTGTTGCCTTGTGACATGCTGCGATCAGTCAAGGTTGTTGCCCTGTGACATGCTACGATCAGTCAAGGTTGTTGCCTTGTCACATGCTACGATCAGCCAAGGTTGTTGCCTTGTGGCATGCTACGATCAGTCAAGGTTGTTGCCTCGTGACATGCTACGATCAGTCAAGGTTGTTGCCTCGTGACATGCTACGATCAGTCAAGGTTGTTGCCTTGTCACATGCTACGATCAGCCAAGGTTGTTGCCTTGTGGCATGCTACGATCAGTCAAGGTTGTTGCCTCGTGACATGTCACGATCAGTCAAGGTTGTTGCCTCGGGACATGTGACGAGTATTTAGTCAGCCATGTATCAACGCGGCATTGGCAAAATTGCATTCTTCGCTCTTGTACATATATACCAAAAACTGAAACATTATTTTGTCATGTTTCCCTTGTTTTCATTCTCTCAAACAAACGTAGCTTGCTTTACCTACAGCAAGGACCTTCGAACGACAACGAACACAAACAACAGGAAGGGCGTGTACGGTGGGCTGTTGTTGTTGTCGTTGTTGTTGTTTTAGTTGTTGTTGCTGCTGCAGCTGCGTCAGCTGTTGTAGTTGTAGTTGTGGTTGTGGTTGTTGTGGTTGTTTTCGTCGTCGTTGTTATTGTTGACGTCCTCGTTGTTTTGATGACACTTAGCAATTATGTCAAGCTGTTTTTGAGGACAGACTTGCCAGACTATGATCTCCGTCAGCAGCTCATTAACACAGAGCTCCCGTTTGAGACAAAGAGAGGGAGAGAAATGGGTGATTGAGTGAAGGAATTAGTAAGTGACTTTGATAGGAGAACGTCCCTCCCACGAAGCAAGGCGCCGAGACTGAGCAGTGGCCAGACGGAACGGACCTTTGGACCAAAAGGCTCTGGGGAATGGCAGATGAACTTCGCCGCACGGCCAGCTTTGCGGAATCCCTCGGAGAGAGACTTTGACTGTGCAGTCAGTCGAACGCAGAAGAAGAAGAAGATAGGAGAACGGAGCATCTTCGGGAGGACTCTCAAATACGTTGTGTAAAAGATACGAGTTCAGAGCAGTGCTCGTGTTGGAAAAGTTGTGTAAGGGAGAAAACTGCAGAACACGGCTCGTGCTATCCTCATATTGAGATAAGCAGCAGTTGCGTCCCTTGATTCAGGCACGCCTGGGTTGTCCTCGATAGATTCTATAATTCCTTTTGTTTTGCTTTGCAAATTGACTTTTGTCTGCGTTAAAGTTATTTCGAAATCGTGACCTTTCTGTGCTTTTAGAATTTCGCCATTGCGCAAGAATTAGGAAAGTTCAAAGGATCCCCAGAGAGACGAGAGGGAGAGAGAGAGAGAGAGAGAGAGAGAGAGAGAGAGAGAGAGAGAGAGAGAGAGAGAGAGAGAGAGAGAGAGAGAGAGAGAGAGAGAGAGAGAGAGAGAGAGAGAGAGAGAGAGAGAGAGAGAGATGCACGCATTCACACATTAATTAGTACATGCACTCACTTGGTTAATTACTCTTCAACTAGCGAAGAAAGGAAAAATAAAAAATGAAATAACAACAACAGCAATTCAACTAATAACAAAACCACCAAAATAACACAGGAAGGAAGGCAAGAAGCTGATGGTGAGAAAAAAAGTCCGATTGTTTTTCCTTCTGCATCGATTTCGTTGCTGCTGTCTTTCTTTTCACAGGGAAACCAACGGCAGTGGAAAAGTCAGATCGCCTGAAGCAACAGCTAGTAGCCCTCATCGCGGCTTCAAAGTTCACACGCTTCCCTCGCTTCGACAGTTATCCCTAAAATTGCAATGTTTTTACTGTCCTCTCCATCTTTGTCCTGATCAGGGAAAATATCATTAGTATTTTACGATTTCTGTTTTGAAAGAGAGAGAGAGAGAGAGAGAGAGAGAGAGAGAGAGAGAGAGAGAGAGAGAGACAGAGACAGAGACAGAGACAGAGAGACAGAGGTAGACACATCTTTATTTTTCGAGGGTAACAAGAATAAGCATAGATATGCTTTTTTCACCCTAAAGAGGGACTAATCTATTTTCTACAACTACTTTAAAAAAAAAAAAGTGTAGCGCCGCATTTTATTTTTTTTTTTTACAGGATTATATTTCTTTCTTGGGACACAACTGTGACGATTTGTGTGAGTATGTGCAAGCGGCATTCATGCACACTTCCATAATATTATAAAGGTGCTCAGGTTTTATGTACCTCCTTTTGTCTATCCAAATGATATTCTTTTCGTCTCAGTTCAGAGTATCTTCCTTATACATTTACTGCCCATATCAACCAGTGTATACGCGGAGTGTCCTTGTTCCCAAAATACGCTCTGCAGTTTTGTCGGCTCCGATTACTTTTCCACACCGGTCTTTTTCCACCTAAACAATGCAAGGGTTGACACAGTGACAGACATTCGACCCCTGCCTTCGTGCCTCTCTAATTGTGTAGCTGCAAGCATATACAGTGCACAGCATAACACGACGGTTCACGATTTTCTTGCAAGACATCGACATCGACACCACTCTTTTCTTTAATTCTTCTTTTTACATTTAGTCAAGTTTTGACTAAATGTTTTAACGTAGAGGGGGGAATCGAGACGAGGGTCATGGTGTATGTGTGTGTGTCTGTCTGTCTGTGCGTGTGTGTGTGTGTAGAGCGATTCAGACCAAACTACTGGACCGATCTTTATGAAATATGAAATGAGAGTTCCTGGGAATGATATCCCCGGATGTTTTTTTCTTTTTTTCGATAAATGTCCTGTATGACGTCATATTCGGCTTTTTGTAAAAGTTGAGGCGGCACTGTCACACCCTCATTTTTTAATCAAATTGATTGAAATTTTTGTAAAGCAATCTTCGACGAAGGCCGGACTTTTGTATTGCATTTCAGCTTGGTGGCTTAAAAATTAATTAATGACTTTGGTCATTAAAAATCTGAAAATTGTAATTAACATTTTTTTTTTATAAAACGATCCAAATATACGTTCATCTTATTTTTCATCATTTTCTGATTCCAAAAACATATAAATATGTTATATTTGGATTAAAAACAAGCTCTGAAAATTTAAAATATAAAAATTATGATCAAAATTAAATTTCCGAAATCGATTTAAAAACAATTTCATCTTATTCCTTGTCGGTTCCTGATTCCAAAAACATATAGATATGATATGTTTGGATTAAAAACACGCTCAGAAAGTTAACAAGTCGCGTAAGGCGAAATTACTACATTTAGTCAAGCTGTGGAACTCACAGAATGAAACTGAACGTAGTCCGCCGCTAGTGCAAAAGGCAGTGAAAGTGACGAGCCTGTTTGGCGCGGTAGTGGTTGCGCTGTGCTTCATAGCACGCTTTACTGTACCTCTCTTCGTTTTAACTTTCTGGGCGTGTTTTTAATCCAAACATATCATATCTATATGTTTTTGGAATCAGGAACCGACAAGGAATAAGATGAAATAGTTTTTAAAACGATTTCGGAAATTTAATTTTGATCATAATATTTATATTTTTAAATTTCAGAGCTTGGTTTTGATCCAAATATAACATATTTATATGGTTTTGGAATCAAAAAATGATGAAGAATAAGATGAACGTAAATTTGAATCGTTTTATAATTTTTTAATTTTTTTTTTACAATTTTCAGATTTTTAATGACCAAAGTCATTAATTAATTTTTAAGCCACCAAGCTGAAATGCAATACCGAAGTCCGGCCTTCGTCGAAGATTGCTTGACCAAAATTTCAATCAATTTGATTGAAAAATGAGGGTGTGACAGTGCCGCCTCAACTTTTACAAAAAGCCGGATATGACGTCATCAAAGACATTTATCGAAAAAAAAAGTCCGGGGATATCATTCCCAGGAACTCTCATGTCAAATTCCATAAAGATCGGTCCAGTAATTTAGTCTGAATCGCTCTACACACACACACAGACAGACAGACAGACACACACACACACACACACACACACACACACACACACACACACACACGCACGCACATACGCACACACGCACGCACATACACCACGACCCTCGTTTCGATTCCCCCTCGATGTTAAAATATTTAGTCAAAACTTGACTAAATATAAACAAGTCGCGTAAGGCGAAAATACAATATTTAGTCAAGTAGCTGTCGAACTCACAGAATGAAACTGAACGCAATGCCATTTTACTCGTAGCATCGTCAGGCCACCGCTCATGGCAAAGGCAGTGAAATTGACAAGAAGAGCGGGGTAGTAGTTGCGCTAAGAAGGATAGCACGCTTTTCTGTACCTCTCTTTGTTTTAACTTTCTGAGCGTGTTTTTAATCCAAACATATCATATCTATATGTTTTTGGAATCAGGAACCGACAAGGAATAAGATGAAAGTGTTTTTAAATTGATTTGGACAATTTAATTTTGATAATAATTTTTATATATTTAATTTTTAGAGCTTGTTTTTAATCCAAATATAACATATTTATATGTTTTTGGAATCAGCAAATGATGGAGAATAAGATAAACGTAAATTTGGATCGTTTTATAAATGTTTATTTTTTTTTACAATTTTCCGATTTTTAATGACCAAAGTCATTAATTAAATTTTAAGCCACCAAGCTGAAATGCAATACCGAACCCCGGGCTTCGTCGAAGATTACTTGACCAAAATTTGAACCAATTTGGTTGAAAAATGAGGGCGTGACAGTGCCGCCTCAACTTTCACGAAAAGCCGGATATGACGTCATCAAAGACATTTATCAAAAAAATGAAAAAAACGTTCGGGGATTTCATACCCAGGAACTCTCATGTCAAATTTCATAAAGATCGGTCCAGTAGTTTAGTCTGAATCGCTCTACACACACACACACACACACGCACGCACACACGCACGCACGCACATACACCACGACCCTCGTTTCGATTCCCCCTCGATGTTAAAATATTTAGTCAAAACTTGACTAAATATAAAAAGAAAAAAAACACAAGAAAAACAACAACAACAACAACAACAACAACAACCCCCCCCCCCCCCCCCCCCCCCGGCCTCCCCCTCCCTCGATTACGTACACCTTACGACTGATGTGCAAAGATACATAAATTTTATGACTGAAGGTTGGACCTAGTGTATGAGAGAGATAGGCATGTTGAGCATTAAAAGAAGTATTTTGGGTTTCTCCTTGAGAAAAAAAAGGGACATATTCCGCCGGTAAGGGTGGGGGGAGGGTACGGTGTTTCCAGAACCCAGGACACCCCCCCCCCCTCCACCCCCTATACCTACCTCCCTCATATCCAGACATGTGCCTGTAGTTTGTCTCACACTTCACCAGTGTCAATCGACATACTGACCGAGAATGTGCCCGTGGAAGTAAATACCTTACATATGTGTGCGTGTGTGTGTGTGTGTGTGTGTGTGTGTGTGTGTGTGTGTGTGTATGTGTGTGTGTGTGTGTGTGAAAGAAAAAACAAGTCGCGTAAGGCGAAAATACAATATTTAGTCAAGTAGCTGTCGAACTCACAGAATGAAACTGAACGCAATGCAACGCAGCAAGACCGTATACTCGTGGTCCACCGCTCACGGCATAGGCAATGAAATTGACAAGAAGAGCGGGGTAGTGGTTACGCTATGCTGCATAGCACGCTTTTCTGTACCTCTCTTCGTTTTAACTTTCTGAGCGTGTTTTTAATCCAAACATATCATATCTATATATTTTTGGAATCAGGAACCGACAAGGAATAAGATGAAAGTGTTTTTAAATTGATTTCGAAAAAAAAAATTTGATAATAATTTTTATATATTTAATTTTCAGAGCTTGTTTTTAATCCGAATATAACATATTTATATGTTTTTGGAATCAGCAAATGATGGAGAATAAGATAAACGTAAATTTGGATCGTTTTATAAATTTTTATTTTTTTTTACAATTTTCAGATTTTTAATGACCAAAGTCATTAATTAATTTTTAAGCCACCAAGCTGAAATGCAATACCGAACCCCGGGCTTCGTCGAAGAGTACTTGACCAAAATTTCAACCAATTTGGTTGCAAAATGAGGGCGTGACAGTGCCGCCTCAACTTTCACAAAAATCCGGATATGACGTCATCAAAGACATTTATCAAAAAAAGGAAAAAAACGTTCGGGGATTTCATACCCAGGAACTCTCATGTCAAATTTCATAAAGATCGGTCCAGTAGTTTAGTCTGAATCGCTCTACACACACACACACACACACACACGCACACACACACACACACACACACGCACGCACATACACCACGACCCTCGTTTCGATTCCCCCTCGATGTTAAAATATTTAGTCAAAACTTGACTAAATATAAAAAGAGAGAGACTGACACAAAGATAGGAGAGAGAGACAGAGACAGAGAGACAGAGACAGAGAGAGAGACAGAGAGAGACACAGAGACACAGAGAGAGAGACACAGAGAGAGACACAGACAGACAGAGACAGACAGAGACACACACACACACACACACACATGTACACACACACACACACACACACACACACACACACACATCCACCCTAACCCCCCCCCCCCCCACCTCCTCAACACAACCACACTCACTCCCACATTTTTGTAATGGGGAAATATGTTTTGTATGAGCACCGACAGTCCAGTGATCGCTAAACCACCGCTCCTTCGCTGACCTTTTCCGTTCTTCGCTAAAAGTCTGGCGGCGGCCGCAGTGCCGGTCGATACAGGGCGGAGATAAGATGTATCGTGTGACACAGGAGCGCGAGATGTCTCCTTGTCTCTTGTCACTGCCTGAGGGAACCATCAAGTATCCAAGTCTGTAGAAAAACTGAAGTCTGTTGAAAATTACTGCCCATGCGAGCAGCGCAAACCCTCAAACTAGTTTTGAGCAGCGATTTTCGCCAGACTTGCAGTCATAACGAGGATCAAATGCAAACGTCGTTTTCATTGGCTAGAGGAGTAGAGCTAACCAATCGGCCGGGTAGGCGCGAAAGTCGCTGACGAGTCGAGCAGCGCTTAACTGAGTTTTCGAGTCGCGGCTAAATCTGTCCTAAATCGAACCTTAATCGTTGGGGCCGTTCACATGGCAGACTTTCCGCCGACTATGCCTCAGTGACTCGGGAGCGGCGAATTCAACCCAACTAAAGTTGGGGAAATGTTGGTTGAAAGTCTGCCATGTGAACGGCACTTAACACAGGAGCGCGGGATTTCTCGTTAGATTTTGTCACTGGCTGCAGGCACCATCAAGTCTGTAGTAGAGAAACGAACTGCGACAGTTCCTGCTATATATGTAGTTTCGTTGTTTTTACACCCCCGGTATAGGCGTGTGTATAGGATTCGCTCGATGTGTTTGTTTGTTTGTTTGTTTGTGTTCGCATATAGATCTCAAGAATGAACGGACCGATCGTCACCAAACTTGGTGAACAGGTTCTATACATTCCTGAGACGGTCCTTACAAAAATTGGGACCAGTCAAACACACGGTAAGGGAGTTATTGGTGGATTAAGATTCTACAAGGACTTATAGAGGGACATATTAATGGTCAAAGGGAAATAACCTTCTCAGTTGGTGGCAGTGAGAATGGTTATTTCCCTTTGACCAACGGGGGTGTTTTTCCTACCTCGGAGGAATTTCTTGTTGTTTTAGTTTTATTGTGTGTGTATTGTGTGTGTCTGTGGGTTTTTTTACAACAAGAGCGCGAGATGTCTGGTTGTATTTTGTCACTCCCTGCAGGAACCAGATGTTTGTGACAAAACTGTTACAAGTCAGTAGGCTTATTGTGTTTTAGTGGTTTAACTAGCAGTCAGGCCCGGCTTCGCCCGGGTGTTTCTGATCTTCCCTCTCTCTCAGAAATTTCTAGAATCTTATTCCAATGAGAATAAGCAATAGATGAAAGTGTGAGCTCATACATTTGGATTAAAAGGCTGAGACTGACAGTGTGAAAGCATCACCATCAACACACTCTTTTTGCTGAAAAATAACTTTTTGACTTGAGTTATCTCCTTTTCTTAGGAAAATTCTAGATACTTGAAAACCAGGTCTAACATCGACTCTATATATTCTGTAAAGACTGATCAGGCGTGCCTGCATTAGAAGAGATACCTCCCTTCAATGTATACAAAGTAAGAGTTACCTCCCTTTGCTTCTAGAAATTTCCTGAACTGTCCGGTTAACTTTTTCTTCTTCATTTCTTCTCCTCATAGGAGCGATAGAGTCTGTAATATCACTGGCATTATGTGCTTGCTACATGTGAACACCAGGCACTGAACTGGCCTTGCACAGCAGGGGGCAGGGTTAGTGTGTGTGTGTGTGTGTGGGGGGGGGGGGGGGGGGCGGGATGATAGCGGGCGGGGGGTAACCCTTGAGAATTACACGGTATACTGGTTTGATGAGAGTTACCTCCCTTCCGTGGGTGACAAAGCATGACTTACCTCCCTTGCACTATGTAGACTGTATTGATAGATGGGGAGGGTCATTATCCGAGGAAGGAAACAATGTCTGGAGAAACTAAAACCCAGGTGCACATCTGCGGCACCTAGGGAGTGTACATGCACACTATCTTGTTCCTGCCTCTTGCCATCTCAGAGGTATGGCGACCACAGACACACAGACACACAGACACACAGACACACAGACAGACACTCTCTTTTATTATATGTATAGATTACAGTCAGCAAAGTTTACCTGAGGTCCTTGGTTGAAATTCAAAATAAGACAGAAGCGCGAGATGTCTTCTTAATTGTGATCACTGCGTGCAGAAACCGTCAAGTCTGCAAAGAAACTCCGACAGATCATCAGTCAGTCATACGCGGGCTGAAGTAAAAACTATTGCGCCTGTTAAGTTTTATGGGCTATGATTATGATTGTGTAATTTTCTTGTTGAATAATCCGCCTGTTAGATTATTGGGCTATGATTTTGTTTGTATGATTTTGTTTGTGTGATTTTTTTGTTTAATAACAGTGTTGTTTACATTGAGTATAGGGAGGGCAAAGGAGGGGGGGAAAAACAGGACGAAGTATAAAAATATTGCAACGACGTTGTTCAGTCATAGTGTGGCTCATAATGTGCGCACGTTGTGTGAGTATGTGTGTGTGTGTGTGCAGGGCCGGACCAAGTTCGTTTGAGGGGGGGGGGGGGGGTTCCAACTGAAGGCAGGGGTCCAAAGTCCACATTTTTTTCCACTGAGAGGTACATTGGATGGATTGGATGGCCAGGGGGGGGGGGGGTTCCGGAACCCCAGGAACCCCCCCCCAGATCCGGCCCTGTGTGTGTGTGTGCCAGTGTGTGTGTATGCATGCATGTGTGTGTGTGTGTTTTGGTCAGTGTGCGCGCGCGCGAGCATGTGCGTGTGTGTGTGTTTGTGTCAGTGTGCGCTCGCGCGTGTGTGTGCGGCGTGTGCAGTGTGTGTGTGTGTGTGTGTGAGTGTCAGTGTAAGCGCGCGCGTGTGTGCATGCGTGTGTGACGGTGCGTTTATTAGGAACTAATATCAGATAGTAATGTACACTTTGATATATAGTCATCCACTCGAGTGACAGGTCTGGCTTTTTATGGCAGACTCTCGGGCGAAAACGACAGGGAATAAACAGTACTGATGAGCACTGAATGTACTCTTGAACTGACTTATCATCGATTCCAGACTGCCGGGGGTCGATTCGTGACATTTTGCTACGCAGGGCTGCGACCAGTATGATTTGATGCTTGAATCAATCCACTCAGAAACATCAATAAACACTGATACAGAGACAACGGCGGACACACACTGACACAGAGAAAAATATGGAAAAAAACGCAAAGACTTGCACGTATAGACACGAACCCATTGAATAAACAATCATGCAAATTAACAAACACAGTCTGACACTCAGGCACACACACACACACACACACACACACACACACACCGACACACACACACACACACACACACACACACACACACTGAGACACATGTACACACACACACACACACACACACACACAGTCACTTACACTTCTGGCTTCACTGGCATTGCACACACACACACACACACACACAACACACACTCTTACACTTCTGGCTTCACATTGCACACACACACACACACACGCATACACACACACACACACACACACACACACACACACACTTACTTACACTTCTGGCTTCACGTTGCACACACTGGCACACACACACAGTCAGACAGACTAGAGAGTCTCCTGACTGTTGACCTACAGAGAAAAAAAAAAGAAGAGATGAATACGGTATGGAATGTTTGATTGTTGCAAAGGGTTTGT